>NW_020799095.1:83061954-83101421 GCF_003259725.1 Athene cunicularia | reverse complement strand
TGTCATATACTGCCTTTGCTCCTCCTGGCCCGTAGTCGCCCCTTGGGGAAGGCAGCATTTAATCTGCAAGGGGAGAGGGAAGGTCAGTATTTGTGTGAGGATTCCATAAAAAACCTGGGAGGAAGATCACTACCAAAGGCATGTGTGACCGCAGGATTTTCTGACTGATGTATGAAGTACTGGTGCTAGTTCAAATAAAGCAACTAATTCAAAATTCACGGTGCCAAATTCTGTTTTGGAATTTTGTCAGCCATTGCCTGCAAAGGAGATGGGAAATAAAAACTTAGGCAAATGGTAATAATCCTGAATACTGCTAATGCCTCAGTAGGACAAAAGCTTCTGTTCTCAAATAGTTTTGGTCTTTTGTACCCAGTTGGTGTCTCATCCCACACAGTGGGTTACGAGGGGGGTGAATCTTTCAAATTCCCCAAGAGCCTGCCTGCCTACCGGTGGCAGAGCCGGTCTCTGCTCGGCAGAGCCTCAGGGCAGGCCAAGTCACCACAGTGATTCAGAGAACAATTGTGCTGGTGACTTTATTAACTGACCGCTTGTCCTGGTTCAGCTAGGATAGGGTTAAGTTTCCCCAGCAGGGAGAAGGGATCTCCAGACGGGTTATTCATACCATGCTGCCATCAGGTCCAGCGCGGGAAGCTTTCCTTTGTGGCTTTGTTCGTGGGGCCATGCGGAGCGGGCTGTCTGTATCGCGGTATTTCTCTGTATATCTTTTGTCTTGTTTACTGTTATTACCGTTTGTTGTTGTTGTTATCACTATTGTTGTTGTTCAGATTGCTTAATACACTCTTGTTTTAAATTTCTTCTTATTTTAACCTGGAGTTTGTGCCTTACTTGTGTCCAAGGGTGGGGGAGGGACAACGGCAGCATGGTCTCTGGTCCCGGCAGAGCTTAAAACTATCACACCACTCCAGTGAGTGAATGGAGACAATTTGGGAACAGTCGACTGGTAACCGTCTGGTAACGAATAAAGGCACTTTGTCAATGAGAGTATTTTCCTAATAAGCCGTCAATAATTAACTGATCACAATTCAACTTATTCAGAAATTCTACATGTGAGTATTTGTAAAACAGAGAGAGGAAAGAGAGAAAGAGAGGAGGATGGGGACGAGGAGATGATATGATAGGAAAAGGGGAAATAGCCACCTCTGGTTCCCATGTTGTCGCAGAGTAGCCAATTTGGTCCGGAGGTGTTGGGTCAACAAAGCCACACGGTAGTTATTACCTTTATATAGTCGTTCTTATGCACGTGCACTAGGTTGTTCCAGAAGGTTCTTATTTTCTCTGTCTTGTACTTGTGCAATTAGGCAAGTTCTGTCTCTGGGTAACAACAGGAGGGGGGAGGCAGAAAAAACCAGCTCAGTGCCCCACCTCTGCAGAGCTCGCTTTTCTCCTCCCCCACAGGGCGTACCACTCAAGTTGTTTAAGACATCTTCCTTCTGAACTGTTTGTAATTTTTGAACAGTTTTTGACAGTTGGTTTATCTGTTCGTCTTTGGTTTATAATCAATTGCGGGTCTCTCACTCCAATTTTAACATTCTTGGTGCGGCCACCCTTCAGTACTCTTTCTTGATAAATGCTTCATTTGCCCTTTGCCTTTTGTCCATCCTGCAATTCTGTCCCTTTTACTCTTTTCTCTATTTCTGGTTTTCCACATTAAGTAAGTGGATATCGGCACAAAAATGTGATGAATTATGAAGGTAGCGTGGCACCTTCATCACGTTCAAGAGTCTCCCTTGGCTGGCAGTGGTGTTTAGTAGCCTGTGACTGTAGTAAATACATGATTTCCTGACACGGAAGCTACTAAAAGTCAGCTACAGGAGCCAATGGAGAAAGGGCAGTAGGAAGGGGACTGGCGACTGCCAGAAGGGTTATGCCACAGTAGGCCGATCTGCAGGAATTCTTTCGGAGCCACTCTCAGATAGGGTTAGGGAGGTGACTTGCTTTTAGAAATGTGAGAACTACTTGGACTGGTTTATTGACCTGCACATATTGGTGTGAGATTTGCTTTGTTCAGGAAAGTCAAGTTAGTCCTAAGTCACCTACCTCATTGCATAAGTAGGAAAATTAGGTCCCTTACCCCGGAAACTGGGAGGTGGCTCTTGTCTGGATTTTTATTTTTTTTTCCCCTGAATGGATGAAGCAGCACTTCTCCAGTTCACAGGTCTCCAAAGTAGTAGCATGCACACCTTTGCCTGAACCATTTACCTTTCCCTGAGCAGCATGTTGTTCTCTTCCTGAATGCACCATACCCTTCTTCCCTGAAGTTCCCATTCTGCTTGCTCTGGTGGAGATATTGCACATTACTAAGTTGCACGTTGTCACGGCCTCAGTGCAATTTAGTGTGTGCGATACTTTCACACGAGTGCATGCACACGGGTATGGCTGTGGCTTAAAGTTACTGCAGCTTTCAATTTTGGTGGGGCCTAATTACATTGTGAAATGGTCTTTAACCCAGATCAGTTATTTTGAGCAATGCCTTGAAACACGTGTTAGTGGAAGTCTGTTCTGTAATGCCAGGAAGATGAGTACTGCTTGTTTTCCGTTTGAGAAGGGTTATCATTATTTGCTTCATTTTCTTCATTTGCCACATACACCTCCAATTGGATCGGATTTTTCATTGGTTCCCAGTTACTTAAAATACTAGATGTCTCCAAAGAGGAAACAGCAATCATATCCCTAACTGAAATTGGCCAGAAAGTCATAGGAAGAAAACCTACAGTGCCTTAATGGCTGCGATAGGTTCTTACTGGTTTTTCAACTTCTGTTTTCTAATATTTAAAGATCTGAAATGAGCTACTGTGCAAAGAAAGAAAGAAGCTCAGCTGTTCCAGCATCGAGCTGGTTTGCTGTGGCATCCTGGCAGTAATGATGGAGAAAATGAGACGGTGATACAATTCCCACAGAAAACAATAATCTTCCAGCATGTAAAACTAATGCTTAGGCAGAGCAAAACGTGTGATCTTGTTTATTTTACTGCAACATTAATAATGTCTTTTAGATTAATTTTTCAAAGATAACAGTTAACTGATTATGTTTTGACTGGTTTTTGCATGCAACATACGTCCTTTAGTAGAGGAGTATATCTTGCAGAAGCCTCTTTTGTCACAGGAATGCATTTAACAGGACCTGACTGAAACTTTACAACCTCTACTTATGGTATATATTACAAGATGAGAATAGAATTCAAAAGGAGTCTGTCTTAATTAAATAATTTCCTAGTCTAAAACTGGGAATAACAGATAATTTCTTTAAAATGACATGGAGGAAAGGGAAGCTTTGGTTGAGTTACTGAAAAAATAAGTAGGATGTGGTCTGTAACTCCAGAAGAGATGCTGCAATTGTTTCGGTACGTTTGCAGAACCAAACTGACAGTAACTGTAACCAGGTTATCCTAGTGGGATAAACAGTAATATTTATTGGTTGATTGTTTTCATAGCAATAACAACATGATGTGCTCCTACCACTATTTTAGTCTTTAATATTCTCCTAGATGAAAAAAAAAAAATCTTCACCTTTATTTCCTTTTTCTTTTGTATCGAAAATCCTTGTTCTTCATAAACACAGCTTTCTATATATTGCTTTACCTACTCAGGATTTTAAGAAGTTATTCAAAGAATAATTCAAAGAAAAAGAGATATTGAAAGAAAATTTCAGAAAACAGTTGATTTGCTCATGCTTAATCTTTACTCTTTTTCCAAATTTACCTGGAACTCTGAAAAAAGGTTCATGCCTGTACACACATGGTTTGGGTCAAGCATCCCACAGAGTCTATAGGAATTTTGCAGTTGATGATCCCTAATTCAAGAGATTATGCAAGTGCATAATGTGATGCTGAAACAAACAGTTCTGTTCTCTGTGCCATGCAAACTGGTAGAGCGTATTTGCTAACATGATGATGGGTTATTGGGGGCTTCCTTGTTTTCTAGCAGGCACTGCCAATATTCTGCCATTTGCTTCTTTCATATTCCAGATGGCACCTTCTGTATGTTCTAACAGCAATTTCTCTTAGAGCACTTTTGTAGACTGTAATTCTGTGACTGTCCAGTTTGTTTAAGACTGAAGGGATCCGTAACACGTAGAGAATGTGGGTTAGTGTGCATGTGTGTGCTTGCACACGTTTTAACACGTAAGCAGATTAGCACCTTAGCATATGGCATTTACGCAATTCTGTATATACTTTGCTTTTTCTACAGCACCAGCTTTTTTAAACAGTTATTTGTATGTCAGATCTTGTCTTTATTTGAATTAAAATTTAGTTGGTCCGTGACATCACAGAGTGTAGCAGTTAAAACAGTTACGCTTACTTGCATCTGGGATTCAGCTCAGCCAGGTAGTTCTTCTCTTTGCTTCTAAGGCAGGCCTAGTAGCTAACTGGGAGGGGTGGAAGGACAAGCATTGCTGAGAGAATTGCTACATTTATAGGGAAGAGATCTTCTGTCAGGCACTTCTAAGAATAAAGGGATAGGAGAAATATTTTTACTGTAACATATTGCAGGATTCTATGCTTGCATATCTAATATTTTTTAATGTATTTAAGGTATTTAAGGTTGCAGTCTACATTATTATAAACTTGGTTAGATTTCTGCTGCTTAAAGTGCAGATTTATTGTAACGTAAGAAGACAGCCTGAAGCCTGATACAAGACTTGAGGATTTCCTGACATTTCAAAGATTTTGCATCACAGCTTTCACTTTTTGCATTTTTGTCATATGGGTTCAAATTATAAGGTCAATCCATTATTCTCTCCACCCACATAAATGATCAAAATGCCCTCTTCTCTGTGCTTGTGATTCATAATTTTATAATAGCAATAATCTGAACAGACTAGGAGTTTCTTAATATAGGACTGCAATGGATCCCAAGCTTTGAGTCCAGCTAGTTGTTGCTCTTGTTTGTGAACGTTTTAAGCTAAAATGGGGACCTAAAAGAATGACATCCTTACAAGTGGTGTGGCGAATGAATGTCCAATGGACAGTGCCAGCACATGCTACCAGCTAAGAAAGGCTTGAGTAAGGCTAAAGGGACGACTGACTGCATAGCTGAACAGCAAAGTAACAAAGGCCAAGGACATGAGAAACTGTCCTTTAAAAAGCTGGAGCTTTTTAGCTAAATAAAGAAAACAAAAGGATCATAAACTTTAGCCAATGAAATAGGCCTAAAGGAGGCAGGGGCTGGGAGGGTTTGATCCGTATGCTCAGAGCCCGATGAAAGAAAAAAATTGACTCAACAGTAAAGGTTTTTTTTTTACTGTTAGACAGGTATTTATTCTTTATTATCAGCGCTGGGGTTGCCTTGGGGATTCTCCACCATAAGGACTCCCAAGAACTAGCAAGGGACATCGTTTTACATACACACAAATCATGCATATTTGTTAGATTTCCTGGAAAGGGGTGTCTTATGATAATGAGTTCCCAGAATTCATTTACACATAGTCTGAGCATGCATAGTAAAAATAGAGTGAGGGTCTTTGGTGGTCGAGGGAAGAAATAAGTAGTCTTCTTCACAGTGTTCCACTAGTACAGACAAAGAGGCCTAGGAAAATGGTTGAGGAATCCTTGGGAAACAAACACAAGGAAAGCTTTCATGGATCACAGTTCAGTCTTAATCAGTGATTGTCAGAAATGAATTTGTTTGAGCCCTTTCTTCCACAGAATGCTATTAAGTCAAAATGCCATTTTTCATATGCAGCAGGAGCAAGAAGCACTCAGGGGGGCTGTGGGATGACAAGGAGTGCTCAGCAACAAGGCTGCTGCAGGCTGTTGCGGGGAGGTGGAACACTGATGCTGTATTGTTTGTTGCAGTGAAGGGAAATGGAGGGTGTCACATGGTAAATCCTTTCTTAAGGGTGAGTTGCAGCAGAATCTCTCAGAAATTACAGTGACTGTAGAAGAGGCTGCAGAAGAAACAGACAAAATGAGCAATAGCAAATTGCTGAGAGTAGATGATATTAATTCACCAAACAAAACTCAAGGGCTAAATATTTTTTTTTTTAAAAAGTGCTCCAGGGAACCCAGTAAGTACACACTGGACATCAGTACTGTGCAGCTTATCAGGAACTACTTACTTGGGGACATACCAGCGCCTGGTGGATATGATTTAGTTGCACAGAATCAGTGGAGTTTTCACAGAGAGGAGTTCTGCCTTACTCCTCATATTTTTTGAAGTGATCAGCAAGCAAGACCATTCATAAGTTTTTCTGGCTACGGTGTTCTCCTGAAGTTTCATAAAGGCTTTTTAGGGCATCTCTTTCCAAAGACTCTCAAGGAAATTTGGTAGTGATGAGATAATAGAGAAGGTTTCTGCATGGATAATTAATCAGTTAAAAAGTCCAGAAACAGGGGGCAGGAGTAGATGATGGTGTTGGGGTTGGGACCTCTACTATCCCATCTACTCATAACTGTCCTGGGAAAGAAGTAGAGAGGGAAACTTCACTGATGCTGCAAAACTATTTGAGCTAGTAAGGATGAGGACTCACAGTGAAATTGCAGCAGGATTCTAGACAAACTCAGAAGACAGCAGTGTCTGGGGAATAAAATGATTGATGAAACGTAGTGTAGATGAAAGTGATGCATGCAGGTGAAAACCAGTCCTACTTTCATGCATAAACTGCTGGCTTCTCTGCTGACTCTTACCACTTGGGAGCTACATTTTCAGGTAGGCGTGCTAGCTCAGTGCTTGGTAAGACTTAGAGATCTGCCAGGCATATCAAACATTGGGATTTGTTACAACAGACCTAGACAACAGAAATGCAGAATGTTACTCCCATTGAATCTAGGGTTTGCCTGTACCCTGAATTACTGTGCGCTGTTCTGGTTCCTTCATCTTGGAAAGCTAGGAGGGCAACAGGACTGATTCAAGGAATGAAGGTATGCATCAGTTTCTGTATAAAGAATGACTGAGCTGGTTTGGGAAGACTGAGCAGCCTGGGAAAATTATGTTACACATGCTTTGAGGTTTGCAAAATGAGAACCAGGGTGAAAAGGATGACTGGAGTTGGACTGCTCACGGTCTCTTCCAACATAAAATCTTGGGATCGTCAAAAAGGAAGCAGGCAGTTTCCAAAAATAAGGAAGGTATGTTGGTTCATGTGACAGGCAGTAGATGTGGGGAAGGTCTTGCCAAAGAATGTTGGAATTGGAGCAACTTGGAGGATTGGACAGGGCTGAGCATAGATATTAACTGAGGATTCCTAAATAGATGGCTTTCATCAGGTTCATGATATCCCCTGAGGTGGAAATAGAGAGGGGAAGAATGTTAAGGGGGATTGTTACATATGTTTGTCCTATTTCTTTTTTCCCCTTAGCGTCTGCTTCTGTCCTCTACCGGAGGTAGGATGATGGCTAGACAGACCTTTGGTTTCAGACCAAAGTTTGGCTTTTTATATGTTATGTTCCAAGATCCATTTTAAGAATATTAAGCAATTAGGAAGCATTGTGGTCTGCTTATGATAAGAATGTGGAAATGTTAGAATTATTTCATTCAGAAATAGCTAATGCTTTCAAATGTGCTTCTCGGAAGACAAACTGTGAGTTTATGTGGTATATGTGACTAAACCAGGCCCAAATAGTCATTAAAAATAATTATGAATATTACAACTAGGAAAATGTTGCAAAGAAATATTCAGATGTAGAATTTCTTAGAAGTTGGGTTCCATGTTAATCGTTCTTTTTCAGAGAGTGTAGATGTTTCTCTGTTAGAGAAGGAAGTCTGTTTGCTGCTGTGTCCTTTGGACTAGTTGCCACTGTTTAAAAGTTTTGATACAGTCACTGGAGCCCTGTCCAGCTTTGAGAGGTGCAACATTTGCATCAGTTACACCATCTCAAGGACCAGTGCTTTGTTCAAGACTATATCACTTTATCTGATTAGCGTCATTACTAGCCTCCATACGTCGAGGCTGTTAGCTCTCTTTGTTCAGTTGGATCATTCCTAAGGAGAAATTAATTTAAACAGCAAAACCGGTGAAATCTTGTCATAGAGTTGTCTCTGAAAAGCATTTGCGTATACTTATTGTTCCAGAGATGATCCTACTCTGTCAAGAAACACTGCCATTTCTGCTTTATTCATAGCTGGAATATATTTTAGTGCTCTTTGCTTATTTTCATGTGTAATTTGAAACTGAAAAATAATGAGGGTGTTTTATATTCCTAAAAGAACAGATCCCTTGAAGAGAGTCAAAGAACAGCTTAAGAGGGTTTTTTTTACAAAGGACTGCTTTGAATCATTTCATTCTTCAGTGTTCTCCCACTGATCACTTGAAATTTGGGGGATTACTGTAGAAGAATCCTTCACTCGTTTTTAAGATAATAGCTGTCCTTTGATTGTCAGTGGTAGTTTGTCTTTTGCAATGGATCTTGGTGATGTCTGAAGGGAGAAAATGAGTTACTTGAAGTTATAGTGACAGCGGCTGTTAGTTTCAGCTGGGATAAGACAGCACTATTGTGCAAAGAAGTTTTCCTGCCCTCCAGCTGCGAAGGTGTTGGCTTCTTTCCTGGTGGGAACGCAGAGATTTATGCCATTGCTCTGTGAGTTGGATAAGGAGAAGAGAGTTGAGCTAGTTAGTTAAAACTAACCCCACCAAAAAAATCATTATTAACTCAGTTCATTGCAAAAACTGTCGTACAAGAGACTCTTTTGGCATGTAGATGGAGGAAAGGTGGTCTGGGGCAGAAATGATGACTTGAGAACAGATGAATGGAAGGGGCTCTGCTCTTGTGGCAGTTCTGAGTTAACCTGATTTGAAATGAATTGTGAAACTGTGCTGTTAAGTTTGGAATGCATTGCATTTGCCTTTATACCTTGAACCCTCTACTTCTAAGATGCAAAAGTGGTGTTCTCAAAAGAAATTGAGTAGCTGGAGTTCCTTAAATCATCATTTTGAATGTCAGCTCTGTATACGGGAAGATTTTGCAACAAAGATACAGTACAGTCCTTGTAATGTCCACTTAAGAGAGTATGGGAAAATACCAAACATCAGTGGCGGAAAGAAGATGACGAAAGAATGAAATTGTCTTTTTCAAATAGTATTTCTGGCTTAGGGTTTTCCTGTCATCAAACTTGCATTTTAATTGGGTTGTAAACCACCGTATGGCTCGTAAAGTGTTTTGTACGGTATGTAGGGAAATGCTAATTCTTGCAAACGTTTCCAAAGACAAATAGTGCTTATGTCTGGTTTTTATTCTTACGCCCATTCAGCAGCCAGGGTCAGTATGGCTTCATTATAAATTTAGCATAGTAACCAGAAAATCTCTCTTCTGAACTTATTATACGCTTACTCTAATCTTTCTGGAAACTCTAGTTCTCATCATTTCAGCCCATATGCTCTTTTCTCCAGTGCTCTGGGAAGAGAGAGATCTCAAATTAACTCTGAGGTCAAAAAATGAATGCTCTGAATTGAAGCTTGAGGTTTGTTCCGCATCTCAGGAGTCTTGACTTTTCAGTCTCTTTCCTTTCAACTGATTTTGTTGCAGCATTAGGTTGAAATTTTTGAACTTTCACCGTGTCACTAATGGCGAACGGACCTTGCCTGCAGGCTCTGCAAAGTGAACCTGAATTCAGGTGGAGATATGTTTAATGTAAACTTCAGCAGAAGCAAAGGGGAAGCTATAGACTTTTAGTGGCAAATCAGTAAAAGAGGAAAAAAAAACCACCAAACCCTATAAAACCCATAAAACGAACAGGTGGCACTTTCCCTTGTGAAGTCTACGAACAAATTCCCTGACTTTTCAGTGAAGTAGAAGGAACTTTAGCAAAAGAATATTTAGGTCAGCAATGCAGAAACATTTGACAATTTGATAGAAGTTTCTTCATTTTTAATCTGAATAATGTGAAATATGACCCACGGTCTCTGACTTTCTTTTTTGTTGTTGTTAATTTCACATGCTTTTCAAAGCTCAGTAAAATGGAATATGTATGTCTAAGTATGCCTTACGCCATATTGCCATGAAGTGCTCATAAATTGCACATTGCAGATGACAGCTCTTGCAGGTAAAGTGGTTCATCCAGATACAGTGCCGAAGTGAGACATGAGCAGCGATCGGATTTTCTGATTTCTGAAACATACAATTACTCTTGTATATGAAAGGAAGCTGTATCTATGCCAATAACGTATTAAGAGAGGAAATTAATTCACTGTCCTAATTTCACCAGGAAGGTCTGCATTACAGAGATGGTAATAAATTCCTTCAGCATTTGCACTGTCATACCACATCACCTTTAAGATCTGTTATCACAGACGCACAGTAGCTGAAGCCTACTGTTGGCGAAGATTGTGGTTAGTGTTTTTGGCATTATTTTAGCTGCCTTAACAATGAAGTTGAATGGATATGAACTGCTAGAGAGTTTTAAGATACGATTCTTAGTTTATCTGGCAGAAGTAACAAACATGAGTCCAGAGACTTCAGAGTTCTTGAGGGCCACACTTGCCACAAGGTAGGATTCCCTGTGCTTCTTTCTGAGTAGTTGAGGCCGACACAAAGGAAGGAGAAGGAGAGGAGAATGAAATTAGGTACAGCCTCATCGTGCTTCCTGCTTGACCGCTGGCACCTCACAACGTCTCAGCACGGTGTGATGCCTTCTCCTTTCAGCTTATTAGTTGTGCGTGCTAAATGCAAGGAGAGGTGCTGTACTGTTCTACAGTCTCTTAGAGGTGTATGTTATGCCCATCCCTGGAGGTGTGTAAGAGTAGGGTCGTCATAGCACTGAGGGATATGGTGTAGTTGGGAACTGTTAATGTTGGGTTAGTGGTTGGACTGCATGATCTTCAAGGTCTTTTCCAACCTAGACAATTCTGTGATTCTGTGAAATATATTAATGTATCAACTTGCAGAATGGCATCAGACCAGGACATGCCTGTTGATCCATGATAACTTGTCTGTAATTCTGCTAGGGCATTTATAATGAGTGATGGATTTAACAGTGTAAAATTTTCTTATAATCTGCATGACTACATCAGCAAAAGATGCGGTGGAACTTGAGTTTAAATGGGAATAAAATTAATCTGAGTATAAAAATTATGCTTGTCTGAAATGTGAAAACTATGTGAATTGGAATGGGAGTTTTGGGTGCTTATGAATGCGAAAGAGTTCTGCAGTTACAGACTAACATAGTTAAATTCACAGCAATAAACTCTGCCTGTTGGAATAATTTTCCTGGGTTGTTGTCTTTCCTTTGGTTACTGTAAAAGATTGTCTTCCCTTCTTTTGTAGTCTCTGTGGGAAAATCTAAAATGACTGCTTATTTCAAAAGTCTCTTCTGTAGTTGTAGATGGATATTTTGATTTCAAGTGAAGTTGATACTTCAGATACCTGCCTCAAGCCAGAGGCCTGCCTCGCTTCCTGTCTACTGAAATGTAGTTTTGGGTCACACTTACAGAAGTTGTTAAGATCTTGTTAATTTTACTATGGTACAGAAAACATCTTTATGGGAAAGATGAGGTGATATCTTAAGAACCGTTTTAAAATATATTTAACACCTGAGACTTATTTGTGTCATAGTTCCTGCTTGATTGATAGGAAAAAGATTTACCTGAAGATTTAATTATAGCATGTGGAAATCTGGGTTTGCATAGGTACTATGAAATATTTAGATTTAATGCTTCCTTCTGACAAATTGTTCTGGGTGTGCTGGGGTTGGAAGGAGCTGGCAAATTTCATTAGAAAGGGCTGAAAACTTTGTGTCACCAGTGAAGAGTTTCAGAAAAAAAGTTTGAGTTTAGTGGGAGCAAATGTACCTTTAGTGCAACCAGGAGAAGTGATGGCGGTCACTGCAGTACAGATGACACTTCATCTCTCTAGCTGCCTGGAGGCTTCCATTGCCAAAGACCCTGTTGTAATTGTTCATGTTCTGAATTCTTAAAATCCAACCATTTTAATGTTAATAATTAATGTTTACAGAAGTTCATCTAAACAGCAAAGTATCCACGCTCTTTTTACTGAGGCCACCATATATTTGTAAATATTCCTTCCCCTTCTTCACACACCACATAATATTTGTCTGCCAAAGTTTGGAGTTGTTACTTCAGGTCATTCTTTAAAGCTTGCTTTTTTGTATATTTTCCCTTTCTCTCTTTTTAGGGGGAGAATGGCTGACAACAGTTCCTAGTTACTCTGTTAAGAGAATCTCACATTTTGATCAACAGTGTTGATGTGTGAGGTTTATTATGAACTCATAACTTCCAGTGAGTTTAAAATAAAATTCCAGTGAATTTTAAATAAAAGATCATTTTGATTCAGCAGTCATTTGGGAATCTATGTATGCCTTTAGGTGGGAAAGGAGGGCAAATACATGGAAATTGCCTCTGGAAATAATAATGAGGATGGTGCCCAAAGAAGCAAAAACTGGGAGTGTTGGAATTCTTGGTGGTATTTCAGAAGGGAAGATTCTACCTAGTAGCTGAAGAGCAGCAAAGATTTATTTTCTGGAAGGCTTTATTGACTCAACAGAGGAAAGAAACTGTGCTTGTAGAGGCTTCAGTTTCAGAAAGGGCTGTTTTCTGTGCAGACTATGTTCCTTTTCAAAGTGCAGTGAAAACCTTTCCAGTAACCACCTGGCTCCATGATTTCAGTTGCATGTCTTCCTGTCCTCCGTTCCCACCTGCCACAGTTCCCACAACTGCAAGGACAGAAGCAGCGTAACTAAAAGCATAAAATGTAAAATAGGAAGTTAACATCAGCAAAGTTTGCATTTATCTTTGCTAAGAGGGTGTGTGTGCCACCACTTCTGCTATGATGTAGCTGGTAGGACCATTCTGAGGAGGGGAACTCGAGGATAGTTTGGTTACTCTAGATCCAAGCTAAAATAGCGGTTTCAGGAAACTTAACGTCTTTCTTAAATAAGGGTAAGAAACTGGCATAATCCGATGGTGAGATACACCAGTTTCAAAGCACAATTTTTGTGACTGTAGTCCTAAGACACAGGTTTTCAGTTCATCTGTAGGATAGTCCACGTGTGTAAGTGCTGTAAAAATGATGGAGCACTTAGGTGCCTGTTTGCTGTCTAGTGAAGCTGTGGTCACACTTAAGAGAGAACTTTCTTTGTGACCAGCATGTTGGATGTAGATTCAACAGGACTGAATTAGATTGCCAGACTGTCTATTTGGTTTTTAGTAATTTAACCTGGGAAGCAACTTCAGAGCTACGAATATAAAGATATTGAGGCTAAAATCCAGCAATGAATATGAGGTGCTCAGTTCTTTTCATCCAGAAAGACATGTAAGTATGTAGCAAAGTAAGAGTTTAAGCAGCCATTTTCACTTCACAGATCAGTGGTTTTAGTCTGATGGGAATGAGCAGGTACGGAAGTGTAAGCAGCTGCAGAAACTGAATGAACAGGTAGAAGTGGAAGGGGCAAAGAAAAAGTAGTTTGAACATGGAATTGTACTGCCTCCCATAGATAAAAGGTTATTTTTGATAGAGTATGTGGTCGGATGCTTGAGCAGTTTCTTGCAGGGAGCGTATACCTGGAACCCATTGTACGGCAAAGAACAGTCTGGGGGTTTTGTGTCTAAATGCCTTCAATGACAGATGTGATAGATGTTTTTCTTTTCATAGGGAACAAATGCTTAAAAGGTTCAGTGTTACATTTTGAGTTGTGTTCTTTGTGGCACTAATGGCTTTGCAGTTTTTCAGGGTAGCTTGTGTATATCTTTATAGTTTCCAGAATGCTATTGCAACTAAAATTTGTTAACAGAGTTTCTTTGATTGTTTTAGAGGTGTATTTGACGCTTCCCTCAAAATGGCCGGGTTCTATGGACTCTACACTTGGCTGACTCATACTATATTTGGGATTAACATAGTCTTCATACCGTCTGGTAAGAATTTGAACAATTAAAATCTATTTATAGGTCATACTGCATAATTATTTTTTGTACAAGATCAGTAGGATTAAATGTTGCTGATAAGGTTAGTTTTGAGGTTATTTTTAGAGAGTGGCCATGGGTAGGGGGTGGAGAGAAGTCCCTGACTGCTGTCATACCTGTGAGATTCAACTTCTTTTTTTCACAATGCCTCCCCTGCCAGCTACTTTACTTCTCCTGACTGTTTCTTTTGCTGGATGGAATTCTTTCTCCCTCCTATTCAGTCCAGGTCTTTCCAGGTTTTAACTCCATTCTGCCTGCCTTGGCTTTTGCTTCTTCCATAGTTAACAGGTGCTGATTTCTCAAGACACCTACATGCAGGGAGATGTGGTATCAAGAAATGCATGATAGAGGTGTGCTGCTCATTCTCAGGACTGTTGCCTGACTCTTACCTGCCACTGGTTTTCTGTTATTCTTTAACCTTAGCTGTGGAAATGGCTGAAGAGTTTTCACTGAAAAATCTGCTACCCTATTCCTCTTTTGCCTCTCTTCCCCTAACAATCAAAAAAACACAAAACCCCCCAACTAATTAAAAAAATGTTGTACCTTCATGTATGAGGAAACAAAGGGGGAAGCTATAAAGCAACAAAACCCAATATAGTAGGAAATGACTGTATTGTCATGTGCAACTACTTAAAGGCGTTGGTTGTCATTAGACAAGTAAAAGGTAATTGTTCTTTTTCTTTCAGCTACATACAAAATCTTATAAGTGTTTGCTTTCTGGTTAATGAGACCATAAAAGAGAAAAAAAAAAGTATTTTTTGTATTGTGTTCATTCCTGTTGCATTAAATTAGCACGACAGCAGTACTGCATCAGTTTAGATTGCAAGGGGTATTTGTACAATCGGAAGGGCATATGCCTGTGTGTACATGTGTGCACACAGAAACATGTAAGTCATGGATTTTATACTGGCCTTGTTTCTCACAGTGCTACCTACATTATTTTATGGCTGACTGCAGGAGATCTAGGAAGTTACAGTGAGACTTCTGCTTGTATGTTTTCATGCTCACAGTGCTAATTTGTAGTTATGTGAAATTTTGCATTGTGCATGGTTGATATGACTAGATTTTTCTGAACTGGTGCCTCTTTTGGAAGTAACTCTTGATGACTGACAGTTGTTGAAGCTCTTCCGTATGGGAAATCGTGTTATTTTCTTTTTTTTTTTTTTTTTTTTTTTTTTTTTTTTTCCCCCTAAACAACAGCAATAAAACACCAAGAGCCTTGCGTGGCACTTCTTCCGTGTCTTATTTACAACAGTTGATAAAAGAGGGACTACCGGCGTGGCAAAAGTGTCAGAATTTAACTGTAAATATATCTGTGAAATAGGTTTCTCTGGTCTTTTTCTCACCTCTGCTTCTGTGTGCTCCAGCATTAGCAGCAATCCTTGGAGCCGTGCCATTTCTGGGGACATACTGGGCAGCCATCCCTGCAGTCCTAGATTTGTGGCTTGTGCAAGGAGAGGGATGCAAAGCCATTTTGCTCTTGGTTTTTCATCTCTTGCCCACCTATTTTGTAGATACAGCAATTTATTCAGATATATCAGGGTAAGTACATGAAAGACTTTTTAACGTTAGCATTGTAAAAATACTTAACGATCACTGATGCCTTTAATTAAACTTACTTTTCTGAAGTACGCAGAATAGTATCTTCAAGCATAGGAATAGGTGTAGTGATACCACCTCGTAGTAAGAAGTCTTACAAGCCTAAGTGCCTTTCTACCCCAGGCCTTTTTTCTGTGAATGTTGTCAATTTAGAGGTCTTGAGCTCCATCTCCAAGTCAGCAAAATCAACTGTTTTGGTTGGTAAAGTAATTCTAAGAATGTCTCTGCTATTTATCTAATCACTGACTAAAGATGTCTAGCATTTTTCTCTACACCACCTAATGCCAGATGACGCTGCAGAACAAACAAGAAACCCATGGGCTAGTTAGGGACCTGAAAGAAACACTTTAATATTTCAGAATGGATTGTGAGAGTTTGAGGACTTTTTTTTTTTTTTTTTAAGCCAGGCCTTGTGTTGTGTCACCATACCCCAGAGTAAAAATCTGTTCATTATGGATTGATCTTTCGTCAGACAGATGAAATTGCAAAAACTGGAGGTAGGCTTCTACTGAGACAGTAGCCAGTGCTCTTTTCCCATTGAGGGAGTTAGGCACCGATTGCTTGAAGAATCTTGCTAGGTGTGTGGCAGCCCCTATTGACTTGAAATCTCTCCTGGTTTCAGCTCTGCACACAGAGAAGCAAATTCCAAACTGTGGAGACAAAGCCAACGTTTGCAGTTGTTTCTGGAGTGTAACGGAAATGTGCACTGACATTTTCTGCTGCTGAAATATCTAGTGAATCCCTTCATGCAGTTCAGACTAGAAGATAAAGCAGCACTGTTTAACAGAGCTGGCAAAGATCCGAACCATCCAGTTTCACATGTGTGAGACATACTCACAACCATGTACAATATAAAGTTGTGCTCCTCTAGTTACTGCTTCAGTCTTGATCATCAGAAACAATCCCAGTACACTGTTGGAATTGAGGACTTTGTGCTCCAGAATTAGTGACATGCTGGTACAAGTCCCTCATTTGTGCTGATTTTTATTGTAATAGAGTTAATGTAGAATAAGGACATTACGTTAGAAATTAATATTTTTGTACACCAAATATAATTAGACTGAACAGAGGGGACCTATGTCTATGATGTAATAGGTCATGTTTCATGGTCTCATTCCACACGCAGTTGGGATGAAGGCAAAGACTGCCAACGTTGAGCACAAGTCAAGGTCATAGTAGAAATCTGGCAGAAAATGCCAGAGCTCTAAACGGACTCATTTTTATTCCATTACCTGCAAAATTTGGAGCAGCTTCCTGAAATTGGGTGCTAAGTTTCAACTGCAGCTTGTCTTATATAGTTCCATATTGCCATTGTTATTTTAACTATAAAGATTAAAGCATGACGAGTAGGTTTTGTGTAAATGCTGTTGACAGGACTCTTGTTGCGCACCCGAACTGAAACATGGAAAAAAAAACCAGCATGGCTTACTTGCTGCCAGAACGGCTCTTATCAAAAGCTCCATTGGCCCCGACTTTCCAGTAGATAGTAATATGTTCATAAGAATCTGGTTTTGTTTTTCATCTGAAAACATTAAAACCAATGATAACAAACACTCAGTCTGAGCGGTTGTTTTATAACAAATGAGAAGACATGACTATTTGTTTAAGGAATATATGTGAACTGTTCTTTGAAAGGTGCAGTGCAAGTAGCTTTCATCGTGTAAATTAATGTCTGTGCTCAGGGGCGCTCATACTACATGTTACTAGTTGTCTTAAAATTTAACTTCTTGACCATAAAGCCTGAACAATCCTTGTAATCATTCATCTTTCCATTTTTGAAATGGAAATGTTTTTCCCCTTAACTCCTTCAGGCATTCTTCAGCAGATGTCTATAAAGAACCTACTCCATTGTTGCCATTATAACCAGCATTATATGCTACAATACATTGTTTGATCTGTTGTGCAAATATATCGCAGGTTACAGCTTGGAATATTTGTGCAGCCAAACAGCAGCTCGTAGTGCTAATACGGGCATCTGTAGCTAGCTATGTCATTTTCTAAGCTTAATAAATCTTCATGATTAATTCACATTTCATAATTGATGGTATTGCTGGTTGTTCTTAATTTAATTTTATTCTGCTTGTGCCATAATTCCAGAGGTGGTCATCCTTACCTGACAGGTCTTGCGGTAGCTGGTGGAGCGTATTACCTGGGACTGGAAGGAGCCATCATAGGACCAATTCTACTTTGCATACTTGTGGTTGCTTCCAACATATATAGTGCCATGTTGGTGAGTCCAACAAATTCAGTGCCCACTCCATCACAAGCAGCGTGGCCATTGCAGATCTACCGGTAAGTTATAAATGTCTCACATCTGTGCATTCTTTTTTGACACGGATCAGTCTATGTATGCATAGGTATAGAGAACGGGTGAATGCATTTTATATATGAGCGTGCATATGTACCTCCCTGCATACTGAAGTGTTTAGAGAGGATTGGGCTATACTATATTCTAGAAATAAAAATGATGGTAAAGTGAAATACTCACTGGAACTTGTGAACTTGAAATGTTCATTTAATGTGTCCCGGGTTCTCACAGAAGGCTATTCCAGAAACTTTGCTTGATGATACCTTTGTATCATGCAATTTATATGCTGCTGTTATGCTAGGAGGTGTTTAAACATCCTTTTTTTCTGTGTAAAACTATTATTCATGGATATCTAATAGTCAGTGTTCGTTGACCTTGATAAGGGGCCTGTCTGCAAATATTGCCATTTCTGTGTGTTACTGTACAATAATGCAAAATGTAAACATACCTGAACCTAAAACATGAGATAACATTGTATGTCATTATTCCTTTAGAATATGGTCTTGATTAGTCTCTTTATTGAAGTTACCAAAGATGGAATATAGAAATGTGTCTTTAAACTGTACAGTTAAGGAAGAGGATGAATAAACTCCTAATTGAATACTTAATTAGAGTTGGGAATCTCATTGTGAAGTTATTAATGACAGTAGCCATTTTAATGTCTCTTCTGTCTTGTTCAGTTACATAGGTAAGCTCATTATACATACATCTTGAAGAGGATTGTGCTTGTCAGAAATAATCCTTAGCTTCATTCACATGAATAATGTTGTCATTTTTCATATGGGTAACTTAGGAGAAAAACCACTAATTGGACCTGTTGGAGACTCTGACTTTCTGTCTCTGCCATAGATAGAGCTTCCCACAGTACGCACAAAATCTGCCTGTGTGTTTGTTTCCTGTTCAATTTGTAGGAAACTCAGCAGATCTGAGTCTGTCTGTTGTTTTTTTCTCCTCCCTACCCCCCAGGTCATCTAGAGAGAGTCCTGAGGAGATGAAAATGTCTGCAGAGTGATGAAGGTGCTGTGCTGCACCTATTCAACGTGAGAGAATGGCTATCTTCTGTCTTGAGTTCACAACAGCCATGGCCTTGTGTCCCTTTACAGCTGTGCCTAGGAGCAGCTCACAGGGAAGCATAGCTTGGGTTTTGGAGAAACCACTTCTCGAACATCTGCTGGCCTTACATTACCGTGCACTTTGCCTCTTCAGGAAAGAATGTCTACTTCCCATGACTTTGCATACTAAGACACAGTTCAGATGCCTTCTTGAAGACCTTGCAGACCTTCTGTCTTCATAAAAAGAATAGTTAAGGACAGGTATATCCACTGGAGTCATTCTCTTATCTGCTGAAATGGTTAACTCTACTTTTATTTATTGGGTTATTTGTCTCATTAAACTGTAGTAGCTTTAAAAAAAGCTAATTCCAAAATATTTATTCTCAGTTAATCTGGTGGCAAAAAAGCTGTTAACCACTCGTTGTTAAGTGAAAGTAGAAGATAATTATTTGCTGCTCCTCAAAGTATTTCTTTAGAGGCTTTGACCATCATCTGTAACTCACAATAACACTTAAATATTATCCTCTTACATGCACTGAAATTTAATGTTGTTGAAGACCGGTATTTCTAACATCTTCCTGAAGTTAGCAGACGTGTATGTTGATAAGTGTGGACTTTACTCATACTGAAACAGGAGGCCTCAGTTACATAGTTTAAATCCTGCCCTCATTTGCAGTGAAGTCTGATAGTATTTTGCTCTTTACCCACCATCCCAGTGGACTCATCTTGTCAACTCAGTTTAATCAAAGGCCTTAAGTGTTTTCAGGCAGAGGTAATGTACGATTGTCACATCTACTTCCAGTAATGGAGATTGTTTAATGCTTGTTTTCAAATGCTGTGGCTGACTTCAGTTAATTATTTTAACAAATTTATTTCCAAAGAGGAAGGGGAGAGAGTATGGGTTTTGGTTTATGTTAGGTTTGTTTGGGTTTTTTGTTATTGATTTTTCTTGTTTTCTTCCCTGTAAGACTCTGGCCAAATAACTTACTAAGACGTAAGATATATCTTAATAATAAACTGAGTTCTTAACTTCCCAAAATGGTGTGTTGCCTAGGTCACAGCATCAAACTCCTCTAGTGCTTTGCTTCCATATGTAATTTTGCTTACATTGAGTTTCGGTGACATTTAAGGCCTTTTGTATTGATTGTAGAAATATTTTGCCACAATGGATCTTTTTAAATGGATCCTTTTCTAAGTAGGAAGTGGGTCTTTTTGTAGAAATTTCATACTTGAACAGCTTTTCCACAAATACAGTGAGGCCCTGGGTACAAACATCGAAGGTGCACATGCTTAACCAAAGAACCACCTTTCAGTTTCTAGTAACTTCTCTTGAATTCATTTCAGAATTGATAATGAGTTATACAAAATACAGGCATGCTTTGCACTTATTGTGCAATTCAACACTTGGAATAAAAATCTGTTCTTATCTAGGGATGGGGATATCTAAGATTTGCGTACAGACAGCTCTTCGTAACATAGGTGTTTGTTTTACTGGATTGCAGAAGTGCTGATAGTTTGAGAAGGTTCTTAACTTCATGACATTGCATGTATTTTTACATTGTTTCTAAAAATATATTGCCATAGAAAGTGAGTGGAAGGTACTCTGATACCTACTAAGCAACAAGTCCTGCTATAGGTTTGCAATAAACAGGCTGCCTATTAAGACACAAGTATCCAACTCATCAGATTCTCAAAATCAGCTGCTGCAATTTTACAGATGAAATTTTATGCTTAGACAGGGGGGGTTGAATATGCTGGTTGTAAACTTGCAGACTTACAGGTATATGTTTGGAGGACAGACTCAAGCTTAACCTAGTGGTTTGACTCAAGTTCACTGAAGTACGAAAACGTCCCATTTAACAGTTTAAATTCTGAAGGAGCTACACATCAGTTCCAACATTGAATAGGAAGGATGTATTGTTTGAACTAAATAACTGTCTTGTGCTTTCATTCCATTGGTTTTGTGGCTCACATAAAATCTTTAATGAAACACATTTTAATAATTGTTGCTGCCTAGGGTGGAGGATGACAAAGAGCCTGAGTCTGTCCCTAAGAGTTCCTGCAACATCCTAACCAGCTTGAATGAGACCACCATGATACTAGGGACATTTCTTTAATATATTACTTTTTGTTTAGTTCACTGTTTTGCACTGAAATATTGTCATCATGACTTCTTGTAGACAGCATTTAACAAAGATTACTAGCAAGAAATATGTGTCTTTAATGTATTCCCAGTTTTCCATTGCTCCTCTTTGTTCACTGGTCAAGACATTTCTATTTTCCATATTTGCTCTCCCAGTTACTTCTCAGACAATCTTTCAGGTTCTTATGATACTCAACATAGTCGTCTTAAAGAGTCATTATAAAGCATCCTTCTATTTGTCTTTTTCCTCCTCTCCCACCCTCTTCACCTGACCTCCTCAGAACAAAGAAGAGTGTCTGAAGATGAAAATTGTATTTCAGATAGTTACCTTCAATAATGGCAAATAGGTAAAATCAACTGAGAAGATATGTTGCTATTTTTAAATCTTCCTTTCCCAGTGTGAAGAGAAGGTATTTTGTGTAGAGAATTTATATCTGACGTACTCTTGTTAGTTTGTCCTCCTTTGAAATGAGCCTTGATACGGATGCTTCCTGTTTCAAATTCAGCTAAGACTTGCCATGAAGAACCCTCCACAGCACAGTCTTTCTCAGTAAACGTAGCTCTTGCTGTACCTGATTGGGGAACCAACTGTATGGTTCAGTGGTAGTGCGGTAACAGTATATCGCCAAAAAGAAAATAAAAAGAAGATACAAAATCTTCAATAATGCGTTTTGACAATATGAAATATTCACTGAATTTCACTATGTTTTAAAAAACCCCAACAAATCACCACTGTATGAAAAAGGATACCTTGATTCTTTTTTAGGGTTTGTCTTTAGTAACTATTTAATTACCATTATAAATAGAAGAACTTGTCCTTGCATATTTAACAATCTATATTATTTTCTGACAAGGCTCAGCCTCTTTAAGAACAGTTTACAGAAACACAGCATTGCAAACTCATCAAGGTTGGAAAAGACCTTGAAGATCATCCAGTCCAACCATTAACCTAACACTGACAGTTCCCAACTACACCAGATCCCTCAGCGCTATGTCAACCCGACTCTCAAACACCTCCAGGGATGGGGACTCCACCACCTCCCTGGGCAGCCCATTCCAACACCTAACAACCCCTTCTGGAAATAAATGCTTCCTAATATCCAGTCTAAACCTTCCCTGGTGCCACTTGAGGCCATTCCCTCTTGTCCTGTCACTTGTTACTTGATTATAAAGGTTCATCCCCAGCTCTCTGCACCCTCCTTTCAGGTAGCTGTAGAGGGCGATGAGGTCTCCCCTCAGCCTCCTCTTCTCCAGACTAAACACCCCCAGTTCCCTCAGCCGCTCCCCGTACGACCTGTGCTCCAGACCCTGCACCAGCTTCGTTGCCCTTCTCTGGACACGCTCGAGTCATTCAATGTCCTTTTTGTAGTGAGGGGCCCAAAACTGAACACAGGAATCGAGGGGCGGCCTCACCAGTGCCGAGTACAGGGGTCAGATCCCTTCCCTGTCCCTGCTGGCCACGCTATTGCTGACACAAGCCAGGATGCCATTGGCCTTCTTGGCCCCCTGGGCACACTGCTGGCTCCTGTTCAGCCAGCTGTCAATCAGCTCCCCCAGGTCCCTCTCTGACTGGCAGCTCTCCAGCCACTCCTCCCCAAGCCTGTAGCGCTGCTGGGGGTTGTTGTGGCCCAAGGGCAGCCCCCGGCATTTGGCCTTATGGAAACTCCTCCAGTTGGGCTCAGCCCATGGCTCCAGCCTGTCCAGGTCTCTCTGCAGAGCCTCCCTGCCCTCGAGCAGATCAACACTCCCACCCAACTGGGGGTCATCTGCAAACTGACTGAGGGTGCCCTCGATCCCCTCGTCTAGATCATCAATAAAGATGTTAAACAGGAGTGGCCCCAAAACCGAGGCCTGGCGGACACCACTCATGACCGGCCGCCAACTGGATTTAACTCCGTTCACCACAACTCTCTGGGCCTGGTTGTCCAGCCAGTTTTTTACCCAGCAAAGCGTGTGCCCATCCAAGCCTCAAGCAGCCAGTTTCACCAGGAGAATGCTGTGGGAAACGGTGTCAAAGGCCTTGCTGAAGTCAAGGTAGACATCATCCACAGCCTTTCCCTCATCCAACCAGCAGGTCGCCCTGTTGTAGAAGGAGATCAGGTTTGTCAAGCAGGACCTGCCTTTCATAAACCCATGCTGACTGGGCCTGAGCATCTGGTTGTCCCGCACCTGTTGTATGATGGTACATGTTGTATGTCGTTGTATGATATTTTAGATCAATCTCAGATTAATGTGAAAATAATCCAAGTGATCATTTTGACTTCTGGTCATTGTGACGTAGCAGTTCCTGGTTATATTGCCTCATCTGCGAAAGCAAGCAGCTGCTCTGTGGGATAAGTTGTTAGATGGCTTGTGGATTTCCAAAAAAAAAAATAAGGAAAGGGGGGAGGGGAAACTCCTCATACCCTTTTCTCTAGTGACATTAAACTACAATTTTCTTGAGAGAGACTGTCTTTTTCATACTGCTTATAGGCAAAAAGTTGATGGCCTTTAGTTTTACTGTAAACAGTCATTCCAGGAGCAGGTGTTTACTTGTTTTTAGTACATTTGGTTTTCAATTTGAATAAAAGCAATTTAGAATTCAGAAGAGAATACTTGCAGTAAGCCAAGCCAATGGGGTCTCATGGTATTGTGTAAAATACAGCTATGCTGGTTTTTATTACTCTCTTGTAGCAAATCAGGCTTGTTGCAAGTCATTGTAGTGGCAAGGGGCCAGATGTAACTGTTTCTTGTACTGAGCCTAAGTTAGCCCTTCTGCCCTTTCTTGCACCTTACCTGAACATTACTGTGCTGTGGCAGAACTAGCAGAAGTGAATGTGTGCCAGTTTGCACCTGGCACCTTATCTTCAGGGCACTGTAAATACTGGCTTAATTGAACACATGAAGCAACAAGCTGCAGTGGGGCAAGAATCTGGCACACATTTCCTTTTGCCAGCCCTACTACAATATGGTGACTTTCAGCACAGATGCACCACGACCAGTTGGGAGCAGTGATGACTTACTTTGAGAGACTGCTTTTTTTAAAAAAAAAAATAAAAATAAAAAATTAACATTATAGTCATTCATATGATACACACTTTTAAGAAATCAAGTTAATACTCAGGTATCTAATAATGGAGATAACAGTCAGATATTTCCATGTGCAATGGTATGTATTTGCAGCTCATCTGGGGTATATTTAGGCTTGTCTGATTTCAAGGACTGTATGTTTTCTCTTTGAGGGTTTGGGGAGGAATGTACACTTACGTGTATTTTGCCAGTGATTACTGGATTAGGAAATCCATAATCTGTTTAATTAAACAAAATAAGAAAAGAGCATTGTGTAGGGAAAATTGGATGCTATTATTTCCAGTATTATGCATCGTGGGTATCAGTGTAACTTCTGAAATAGGTATATGGCTGCAGTGTTAAACATTGTTTTTCAGAAAGCCTGAAAACACAAAGCTGGATGAAATGGTTCCCCAGTAAAAGCAGCAGCAGAATTGCTATGCTGCTAAACCTTAGTACTGGTGACAAAACACTGCCAAGAGTGCTGCCTTTCCTATGGACCTGATATACTAAGGATGGGAAAATACTGTTATTCTGCTGAGGCTCTGTAGCTTTGCATCAGTGGTAGAAGATGCTCCCACAATTGCCTTTACTCAGACATGGTGTTTATATGACATTGGCTTAAGTTTTTCACTGCAGATAGTGCCAGCTTTATGGATACTACAGGTTCCTTCAGAAGGTGCTGAAAGCTGTTGGGATTGGTGTTAGTATTCATTAAGTTTAATAATGGAGGTAGCATTCTTCTTCTAGAGTTGCGCTTGTTTGCCTTGAAGTTTGCGGTTTTACAAGAGAAAATTGATTTCCCAGTTAAATAATCTTCCTTGAGCAATAGGTGGCAGCTCTTAAATAAATCCGTGGATGCATCATGTTTATAAATTCTATCTCGGCTTGTATTTCAAAGGATTTCTGGTTATTATTATTTCTTACACTTTTTTGGTGAAGCATACTTTGGCAATGCCCCTCTTTCTTTTATTTTTGCAAAACTATAATTTCCTAAAACTCTTAACAAATATTAGGGAAGCTTGATCCAATACTGTTTCTGTGTTCCTTCTAGCAAAATGAAGTAATGCTTTGTGGTAAAATTCTCCAGAATTGCTTTTAAGTGTTTTATTTATATATATATATATATATATATATATATATATATATATATATATAAAGAAAAAAAAAGGCAATGTGGAAAATGAACTAGGTATTTTGAAACCAGAAACAATGCCAGAAGTGATGAGCATAATCAGGGATTCTACACTGGGTTTGTAAATGTATATTTTGATATGCAGCATTATATAAATATAAGCAGCGTCTGTCCGATTCAGACTTTTAATTGAAATTTGGTCCTATCTTTTTTTTAAGTTACCTGAGAACAAAGCAGCACCTGCATATAGTGAAAACAAGCAACCTGTTCTAGAATTAATGTTTACGTAATAAAGGTTGGAGAAGAGCCAAGCAGGTAGGGTGACTAGAACTGTTTTGTTGTAGTTAATTTAAAGTTGGGAAAAGCTGTTCTTCCATCTAGTAATACATTGCGCAGAGATTCTACTCCTGGAAGTATTTGCCCACATCTACTAAAGAGCTGGCCAAAACTAATAGGTGATGAAACATGTCTTCAGTTCCCCTGTCTCTTAACCTCTGCCACACCTTGTCTGGTATCTTGTTTTGAATCTGGTTTAACACATGAGAGTATTGCTTCATCCTCTTTTGGGGTCGATTTCAGGACCTGAATGGCATGCTTTGAATGTCCATACTGAAATACTATGTCCAATTCAGGCAGGAATTGCTAACTGGCAAGTAAATGCATCCTTGAAGGGCTCTGCGTATGGATAGACTTGGGCAAGCATCGTTCATATTTCACTAAATTAGAGATTATTCTTTGAATATAGCTGTATGTGGCAATGCCAAAGGTAGGTTTGAGTTGGAAGCAGGGCATGTTTGCTTGCAGCAGGATGCATCTGCAAGCTAATAAAGGCAGAGTGAGTTCTCTAGCATCCATGTATATAGCTGAAGAATTCTCAGCATGATGGTTTTAAAGCAAAAAAGTTGCTTGCTTTTCCTAGCCTCACTTATTGCCACTTGACTGTTGTATACAATGATCCAATGAGGACCTAAAGTCAAATTAATTTTTCATGGTATTGGTGTAGATTAAATGTAAGAGGCATCACAAAGCTAAAAAGCAGCCACAGAACAAGTTTATTAAGCTTAAGAACTGACATCCAGGCAGTTGGAAAAAGTTGGAAAAAACAATATCTAAATGTTTGGCTTCCTTTCTGCCATTCTTGGCCCCAAACTGAAGCTTTTTCAAGAAGTATCAGTATATTTTTGCATTGTTTATAACTTACCGGCTGTGTAGATCAATGTTTTCAGGTTCCAGTGTCGTCAGTGGTATATTCAGCAAGCATACAATTTGTTCTGATTGTTACCTTTAAAAATGGATTTTCTATGCTTCAGTGACAGTTGGAAACCAACTTTTTGTACTACCAGTTAGGTGTTTACATATATATATATATATATATATATATATATATACATGTTAAATTAGTGTTTGATGTTTTGGTTGGAAGACTAGGGAAGGTTTTTTTCCCTTTGGTAAATTTCACCAAATCAAATCCAAAGAAACTACTTTTGACATCAGGCCCTAAGTCGGGCCAGACCCTACTCTAACCTAACAGCATTTGGATATTTTATTGCATTACAGAGTGTGGGTTGTTCTAAAGCGTGCATTCCTACCCAGAACCCGTGGGGATTTGGAGCAATAACTTCTGTTGTCTGTTGGCACAAATTTTGTCTGTCAGTGTACATGTGATACAACTTCAGAATGGAACTATGTTCAAAACTGTTACCATAATTGGTTTTGGTACAGTACCTGGTTTTGCATGTGTGGTATTGAAAATGTAACCCCTGTGTCCCATCTGTGGCAGAAGAAAACGTGTGAGTTAAGACTGAGAAGTACTCATGTAGATTGCAGAGGTATTTAAACTAAATAATTCTGATTGTATGCACCAGTCCTCTTCCTAATAAAAAAGTTTTTGTAGCAGGTTTAAGAAGCTTTTAACTTAATATTGTATTCCCACTGCAGTCCTTTGTAAGCACAGAACAGTTAATATATTTTGAAATAAAATGCTGTTAATGTAAAGAAAACTTGAGTTTGATTTGTATGATGGGATCTTTGGAATGAGCTACAAAGGTGGCAGTTAATCAGCTGAAATAACAGGTTTGCTGGAGATGAAGTACAAATATGGCAGTGGAGCTGCAGTCCCTGAGCATAACTTCATTTCACTGAGAAGCTGACCTTCTCTGGTCTTCTCTCTATTTTTCTTCACATTTTTGGCGGGGTACAGAAGGACATGCGCTTCAACAGGAACGGTGGTTCAGCTGACATCTGGCAGGAACACATGTTCAGCGGTGGTAGGTAATTCAAGTTACTTCTGTTAGGGCTTACTCTCAGAAATGGAAATGGTTGTTTAGCATCTAAGCATAATTTTAGATCGCTCTATTGACTATAAAGCAAAAGTGATCAAATCCTCCCTGCATGACAGCTCACACCTTGTAGAAAGAGATATGGCTGATGTTCCACTTTTCATCCCTCTCACTGTTCTGTGACCAGGCTCATCACTTTAAAGTAATTTGTATAACACAGTCAACTGTAGCTGGTATCTCTTCAGTTCTCTGAAGGGATCAAACCTTCTTCAGTTTAGTGCATACAAGGTGGGGGTTTTAGCGATTGATGCTAGTAACATAATAACGACTTTTTTGAAAATTCTGAATTTTTTTTAAAATTGAGGCAAAACTGCCAAACAAGAAGGCAGGAGACCAGGGAAGAGGGAGAGCCTCAAGTTGCTTCCCCCCTGAGCGGGAAGAGTGAGCTGCTGCGAACGAGGGTGGCACTGACTCTTGACTCTCTGAGACTGAAGTGACGACATCTCATGCCTCTCACCTAGAGCAGCCCCCAGAGAGTGCGGCAACCAGGGCGGGCAAACGGGGTGTCATGCGTCAGAAGGGTGAAGCGCGATAGGGCACGCAAGCAGGACGAGCGGATAGGGCACGGTCCATGTCTGGGTTTTGGAATCCATCAGAGATAGTTTCATCTCATTATCCACCACGAGTAGACCAAACTATGGTCTCCACTCTCGTCAAAACCACCACCAGAAAGACCATGGCGACCCAGACAGAGCTACCACGCAAACACGCAGCAGTCCAGGTCCCAGGCTGCAGGGAGGGCATGAGCCTGTCAGTCCTGCCGGAGGGCAGCAGTGACAGCACCTGTGTGTGCTGTGATCAGCTGGATGACCTGCTCAGCCTGGTGGCAGAACTCAAAGAGGTCGAAAGATTAAGAGGTGTTAGGGAGTGTGAACGGGAGATTGATAGGTGGAGTAGTACCTTGACACCCATGAAGCAACAGGAGCAAGTGGAGGCTCCAAATGAGGCAAGTAATCCCTCCTCCTCTTGCTACCATGCAGAAGGAGGGGACCTTAGAGATGGGGGAGGCTGGAAAATCCTCTCTCAACCTCCCACATCCTCCATTGTGTCCCTTCACAATAGATTTGTGGCCCTGGAACATCTGAATGAAGAAGAGAAGGAGGAAGAAAATGAGACAAACAGGGAGGAATACCAAGGTCCACTAAGACCGGGTCATTCTCAACCAGGTATTAAAACCAGTTCTAAAACGAACCCCAGAAGGGTCATTGTAGTGGGTGACTCCATTCTGAGGGGTGTCGAAGGCCCAATATGCAGACCAGACCCGCTTTATAGGGAAGTCTGCTGCCTCCCTGGGGCCCCCCTCAAGGGCCTCACAGCAAAATTCCCCACTCTAATAAGACCCAAGGACTGCTACCCTGGCTTGGTTTTTCAGATAGGTAGTGACAACATTACCAGGAGAAGCTGTAAAGCAATGACAAGAGATTTCAGGTCCTTGGGGAAACTGATTGAGGGGTCGGGGGTACAAATTGTGTTCTCCTCCATCCCTTCAGTTGGGAGGATGGATGGATGAAGAAGAATACAGGAGAACTCAGCAGCTGAATCTGTGGATCCAAGACTGGTGTTACCATCAGGGCTTTGGATTTTTCGGTCATGATTTGGTATATAGGACATCAGACCTTTTGGCATTGGATGGGAAGCACCTGTCCCGGAGGGGGAAGAGGATCTTGGGGCAGGAGTTAGCTGAGCTCATTGACAGAGCTTTAAACTAGATTTGAAGGGGGAAGGGGGCAAAACATCGGCCCATCTGAAGTGCATGTATACCAATGCACACAGCAGGGGTAACAAACAGGAGGAGCTTGAAGCCATGATGAAACAAGAAAATTACAATGTTGTTGCTATTACAGAAACATGATGGGATGTCTCCCATGACTGGAGTGCACTAGTTGATGGCTACAAGCTCTTTAGGAGGGATAGACAAGGAAGGAGAGTGGTGGGGTGGAGCTGTGTGTTAGGGACTGGTTTGATTGCTTTGAGTACAAGTGTAGTGAAGACAGGGTAGAGCATCTTTGCTTTAGAATCAGGGGGAAGGCCAACAGGGCAAATGTTGTAGTAGGAGTCTACTATAGACCACCCAGGACAGAGAGGTGGATAAAGTATTCCACAGGCATTTAAGAAAAATCTCACAATCACTTGCCCTTGCTCTAGTGGGAGACTTTAACTTCTCAGACATCTGCTGGAAATACAACACAGCAGAGTGGGACTGGTCCCAGAGATTCCTGGAATGGGTGGAAGATAACATCCTGATGTAGCTGGTGAGTGAACCGACCAGAGAAGGTGCCCTGCTGGATCTCCTCTTTGTGAACAGAGAAGGGCTGGTGGACAACGTGGAGGTTGGAGGCTGACTAGGGTACAGCGATCATGAAATAACAGAGTTCTCTATTCTTAGAGAGGCCAGGAGAGGTCTAAGCAGGACTGACATCCAGGACTTCCAAAGGGCTGACTTTGTCTTGTTTGGGCACCTGCTTGAAAGGATCCCTTGGGAGACTCTCCTGAAGGGTACAGGGGCCCAGGAAGGCTGGGCGCTCTTTAAGAAGGAAGTGTTAATGGCTCAGGAGCAGGCGGTCCCCAGGTGCTCTAAGAGAAGCCGATGCCAGAGAAGACCACCCTGGCTGAACAGGGAGCTTTGGCTGCAATTCAGGGAGAAAAGGAGAGTTTACAGCCTTTGGAAGAAGGGGCTAGCCACTCACAGTGATTACAGAGAGGATGTGAGGCTCTGCAGGGTGGAAATCAGGAGGGCTAAAGCCCAGCTGGGAAGTAATCTCACTTCAGCAATCAAGGACAAGAAGAAATGTTTCTATAAGTATGTGAGCAGCAAAAGAAAGACCAGAGAGAACCTCCATGCCCTGCTAGACACAGGAGGAAACACAGTAACAAGTGATGAGGAGAAGACTGAGGTGCTTAATGCCTCCTTTGCCTCAGTCTTTAATAGCAAGACTAGTTGTACTGAGGAAATCCAGCTCCCTCAGCCAGAAGGCAGAGACTGGGAGAACGATCCCCCTGCATTCCAGGAGACAGTCAGTGACCTGCTGCATCACATAGACATACGCAAGTCTATGGGACCAGATTGGATACACCCGAGGGTGCTGAAGGAGCTGGCTGGGGTGCTCGCCAAGCCACTTTCCATCATTTACCAGCAGTCCTGGCTGACCGGGGAGGTCCCAACAGATTGGAAATTGGTCAATGTGATGCTCATCTATAAGAAGGGTTGGTAGGATGATCCAGGAAGTTACAGGCCTGTCAGCTTGACTTCATTGCCCGGGAAGCTGATGGAGCAGCTCATCCTGAGTGCCATCATACAACAGGTGCGGGACAACCAGATGCTCAGGCCCAGTCAGCATGGGTTTATGAAAGGCAGGTCCTGCTTGACAAACCTGATCTCCTTCTACAACAAGGCGACCTGCTTATTGGATGAGGGAAAGGCTGTGGATGTTCTCTACCTTGACTTCAGTAAAGCCTTTGACACCATTTCCCACAGCATTCTCCTGGTAAATCTGGCTGCTCGTGGCTTGGATGGGCACATGACGTCATCACCCTCTTCAGCTACCTGAAAGGTTTCTTTAATGAAGTAACAAGCAATTGAACAAGAGGGAATGGCCTCAAGTTGCACCAGGGAAGGTTTAGACTAGATATTAGGAAGCATTTCTTTACAGAATGGGTTGTTAGGTGTTGGAATGGTCTGCCCAGGGAGGTGGTGGAGTCCCCATCCCTGGAGGTGTTTAAGAGTTGGGTTGACATAGCACTGAGGGATCTGGTGTAGTTGGGAACTGTCAGTGTTAGGTTAATGGTTGGACTGGATGATCTGCAAGGTCTTTTCCAACCTTGATGATTCTGTGATTCTGTGAACTTGAACACGAGAAAAAAAACAAAACAAAATCAATCGAAAAAACACCCCTCACAGCTGTTGGTACATATTTGGACCCCAGCTTTCACCTGCATGTATTTCAAGTACCTTAGTGTTTAAAACTGAGTTATACTGAAGGGAGGAGGAACTAACTGCAGGAATGGATGGAGATTTTTATAGCTATTACTACAACACAAAAAAATGGTGTAGAAACAGTGGAAGACCCCAGTGTGCTCCACTTTGGTTGGTTGTTCCTGCCAGGCAGACCGTCAGCTCTATTATATGTGCTCATGAGCACAGTTTTGAATGGGGTAACAGTGAGGGCAACATCTCCATAAGCAGCTTTCAATAACTGCTGCTGCTTCCAGGGATTTCCAGATACACAGCCTGCTCTCAGTGCTACTTGTACATATTCTCAGCTTCCCACTGCACTTTGGGTACTGTGCTTCTGTCCTATGCTCAAGCTTATTCTAGTCTTAGCACTGGGGAACATCACACAAATGAAGAATATAAATAAGGAGCCTAAGAGACCAGAGTAAGGGAGTTTTGGAAACATAAAAATTACATTATTCCTTTGCTTCATGGCTCCATCATGTCATATTATCTGCTCTTCTCTGCTCCAAGGCAGCAGAAAGCCATACAACACATTACAAGATAGAGGCACTAGCACAGCTGGGGCCTTGTTCGCTTAAGACAGCCAGCTTTGGCCCTGCACAAGGATATGAATTCCATGGCAGTCACCAGAGCAGTAACCGTCATGGCAGGTTGTACTTTTCAGAAATACACTCCTCTTCAGGTGAGTTAGAGCAATGAATTAGAGTTTCCTAACATTGCATACCTGTTAAATGCATTTCTCATGTCTTAGACCATCTTGCATCCACCAACTTGACCAAAACGCCTGCAAGCATGTGTGGGTGCGTATGCTGGGTTGCTGAACTTTCCGCACACGCTGACAATGGAAAAGTACACCCAGCGTTCGGGTCAGGAGATTAATGACGTCTAAAAGCAAGAAGACCAGAAGAAACGAATGTATTTATTAAGGAAGAAACTGATAAAGAAGGGACTCTTTGGAATTACAAAAGCAGGAACTTATCTATGGCTGCATGCGGGTAGCAATGTTTGTGGAAAGTACCGAGGGGAGCTATTTTTTTAAATAAGCATGCGCAAGAGTAATGCACAGGAATATATAAGGACTTGCTTGCTAATAAAGTTTGGACTTGACTTCCAATCATATTGATTGTCTGTGGCCTTGTCTCCAGTGGCCTGCACGAGAATTCGTCCCCACAAGCATGTCTACTCAGAAATTCAGGGAAGTGGAACTGGATCCTCAAAGGAGACATCATGGTCCATTGCAGCACAAATCATGGCAGCATAAGTATCATAATTTCAAAGATTACCTCATATAAAGAAAAAATCCGGAACTATTTCCTGTGATGTGAAGCATGAACTTCCTTGGGAAAAGTAATCAGCATGGAGTAGCTTCTGATTTGGGATGGAAAAGAAAGCTGTTAGTCGTTTGATACAAAGCTATGTCAAATGATTCAAACATCCTTCAGTCAAAAGTAAGAATAAATGTATTGTTTCATATGGAAGCTCTTTTTTTCATATTTTACTGTGACAGGATTACATTCTATATTTCAGATGCAGCATGAAATTTCATACAGTAGCATGACATAAGGTCTTGATGTTTTCCTGAACTGCTTTCATTCATCATAATATTTTCTTTGATATAATTCATTCTGTGTTTGGATTTATGTCCTGCTAGGACTAGGAATGATGGCAAGCAGCATCTGGCTGCAGGTCCACAGGAGAACAGCCCGGAGCCCATGTCTGCATGCCAGGGAGCAGCCAAAGAGCAAGGCAGGTGGCTGCCTACCTTTGTCAGTGACAGCAGAGATGGTTCCTGCCACTGCTAAAGAGGAAGGAGGACAGTCAGAAAAGGAGGAGAGTAAGGAGGAATGCTATACTTAGTGCCATGAGAGCCGCTGTCATGCAACCAGCGTTGTCCAGCACACAGCTATGGATACATGGGGGACAAGCATGGGGTTCTGCCTTTCTTCTATCGTCCAAACACTCTCAGTCCCCTTCTGGAGGATGGCTTGGAGGCCAGCAGGATTTACCTGTGAGAACTGGGACAACTCCATCAAGGGCAGATACCTGGGCCAAAGGCAAATGCCCAGCCTACAAACAGAATCACATTCACAACATCTGGAAAGACCAAACCAGCAACAGGCCAGCCCTTGCACTTCCCCTTACCTCCCGGTCCCCAGGAGAAGCCTAGAAAGGCTGAATTACACTTCCAGGCTGAGAAGCTCCACCCTGAGCAAAGGCGTTCTTTGCATCTCTCCATCTACTTTGGCTGTCTAAGATCTTAGAAGACCAAGAGCTTCTTGAAGATGAAGCCAGGCATTCCACGGCAGTGTACTCCATGGCAGTGCACAAAGAGTAGCAACAGATCGTGCAAAGACCTCAGAGAGACAGGTGTTGCTTTGGAAAAGCAGAAAACTGCAGTGCTGCCAGGAAGAAGTGCTGGACCTCATCCTTAAGGTCCCTTCTAGCTACTTTATTAGGTGTTCTTTTCAAGACTAGCCAATAAACCATTAAACCCCAAACAGTGAAACAACCACCAAAAAAACCCAATAAACATGCCTTCTCTCTTATTTGGCACTTCAGCAACATCATCTGGGCTCCTCTATCCCCTCCTGGTCTCCACAGTCCAGGAAAGACTTGTTGTGAGCCCAGCCCAAAGCCTTTGAGATGGGGAGGGGTGTACAAGGGCAGGCAAAGGCAGCTGCCTCTCGTCTGCATCAAGAACAGAAGAAATGCTCACGGGTGGACCTGACTGGTGACTCCAGTTGAACAAGCAGCACTAGGCCTAGGAGCAATCCCAGCTAGCTGAAAGGAAGGCTGTCACCATGATGTTGCAGGAACCCCCTTATTTGCAGGACGAGGCTGTGAGACAAGACACACACCAATATGGTTAAGAGTCAAGCTCCAGTGTTTATTAGAAAAACAAGTCCTTATATATTCCTGTGACAGCAAATCCGTGTGTTGCTCTGGCACATGCTTATTTCAAAAACTCATTCCTCTCAGCACTTTCAACAAGCACTACTAAGCGTGCACAACCGGTAGATAAATTTCTGCTTTGTTATTCTACAGATTCCTTTATTATCTGTTTCTTCCCTAATGAGCAAAAATACTTTCGCTTTTAGCTGTCGTTAATCTAGACGCCCTTAGTCTTCTGACACAAGTGCGTCATTAATTTAGACATCGTTAATCTTCTAACTTGAATGCTGATGACACTTTTACATTGTCAGTGATGCAGACGGTTTGCGACCCGCATACGCACCCACAATTCTCCCTTTTCTTTTTATTAAGGCCTCTATCCTATTTACCACACAAGACAGCCATAATCCCACTATGCACATTGTCTTGCAGTTAGTAACAATGCCTAGAGATAAATTGAGAGTGATCAGAAAGATTCACACAGCACATACCCTCAGATTCTTCACATCCATGTCCTGGTGCCAGTAACAAAAATCTATAGTCGCTTTATTCTGCAAAACAGCATGCCTTATACTACCTTTGTCTGTCAACAAGTTACTTACTATATTAGATGTCAAGTTAAATTGTTTTACACTCCAACAGGCTATTTTGTTCAAGGTGGATAGAGCTTTTACAACCCCTATTCCCGGGGGCTAAGAGAGATGTAGTGACAATCTCTCCAGGCCTCCACAATGCCATTTTATTAAAGGATACACAGCAATTTATAGACTACCATAAAGTACACGTGCAGCTATTTGATTGCTCATAGGCTAAAGCTACTTGTCCATGCGCCCTTTTTACCGTCTATGATTGGTCCCGGTGTGGTGTGCACAAGCCGTTGTCCTGCCAGGCAAACATCTTGTTTTCCACAGTCCAGCTTCCTTATTTATCTTTTTGCTACGTACACAGTTTCTCAGCCCCTTGGCCTTGCAGGTGTTCTTCACAACAGCTACAGCCTGTTGTTACAGTGAGGCCACTCGGTTTGGATAGCTCATAATGTGCCCATTGTTTTCCAGCCATTCCACAAATCCCTCTTTTTTGTTTTTGAGCAACCCAGACCCCTTTTATTGCTCGGTCCATCGTTCTCAAAACAGTTCCACACACAGTTTAACATCATTAAAAGGATTATAATGACAATTTAAACTGTCCATGTAAAAACAAATCTTTTAACCATCCAGTAATTGGTAACCTTTTAGCCAAATCATTATAAAATACTCTCCCCTCTTCAAGATGTAAACCCATCGTGTAAGTATCACTACAAAACGAAATATCATTTATCGGTACTACTGAAGGAGTCACGTTTTGCCATCCTAGCTAGACTGTCTGATTATACCAACCATGTGTCAGATAGGCTTTTTGTCCACCAAACTGTATACATCCCCAGGCCTGATCTTGCATGCTATTCCCAGCTACTGAGGGAAGAGAGCCTCTCAATTCTAACTCCAATCAAACAGGTCTGAGATGGGTCAGCAGCAGTTACTAAGCCCAGGCAAAATGCCTGCTGTCCTGATTGATTTTTCCTTGCCACCTTGGCACAACTCAGCAGTTTCTTATCTATCCTATGAGGCCTGTTCTTCATCAAAGCTCAGCTGTTTGTCAGAGGCTGTGTAAGGCCGATGCCTCCCAGATGTCCCCTTTCTTGGTTTTGCAATGGCACCTGCAAGACTTGTTTGAGAGCTGTGTCAATTAAGGGTTAGACAAACTTTAAAAACATAGCATGCTTAGAATAGTTCCACAGAAGGCTAAAACAATACAGCAGTTACAATAACTGATTAAAAGATCAGGTTAATTTCAGTACCTATAAATAAGGGATATGACTAAATACTACAAAATAAACAGTAAGGAAAACATGGAGTAGCACGCTTACTTAATGGGGTACTAACATTCAGAACTGCAATCGCTGGGGGAACCCTGGATGCAGCAAGAATTTAGAGTGTCCTTCCTCGCAAACTGGAAATCCTATGTGATGCGTCCATCCGTAGGTGAGGCATCCAAAGTTGCTGCAAGCAGGTCCAGCCTCTAAATCAACAGGCCAAAATAACTGACAATTTTCTTTGAGCGGGAACATCTGATCTCATCCTCCTGTTGGGTTCCACCCAGAGCCTGGCCAGCACTCCAGGGGGAAAACCAAGGGAGTTTTTAATAAGGTTAACCACTTGAGCTTTTAATTCTTAATAATGCTAAACAAAGAAAGTTGAATACAGACATTCTTACAGCATTTCATCCTTATTAATAACTACCTCTCATCTAAACTACATCTTTAACTAGTGACTAGTAAGCCTATGTATTTCATTAAGGAGTTGCAATTACTGTTAGCATTTTCTCTTAAAAGAATTGGCAACTGCAGTGTAGTTTGTTCTGTTGCGGTAGCAAACATTACCCAGACATTCTGCTTGAGAGATCACAAACTGTCTGCACAGGGGCACTCACAGCACCCACAGCTGGATCCTGAATGCTGTCTGCCTTTCATGCCTCAGGTGTGGTTGCACACACCTTGCCAGTGACCACTGAAGACTGAGACCTGTGGAGACACAAGCATAACCTCTTCCCCAGGTTATTAAAGAAAATGGTCCTTCTCAGTTGCTACTTTATAAGCTTTTTCTTAACACTTGAGCCTTGTTCTGGACTTCTTGTTGATCCGGTATCTGTGATGAGAAATGACACAATATTGGTGGCACCTGTGAGACAGGGGAAATGTTTAAAAGGTTCATGACATATAATGCCTTATTTATCCTTTTGTGAGGTGTAGATTGATATCTTGCCCCGTTGTTGTAATAGATGCTTTAGCTTGCTAGATGTATGCTCCACAATGGCCTGACCGGCCGGTGAATGGGGAATGCATGTCAGATGCCTGAGTCCCCACTGTATGACAGGATGCAAACAGTGCTCCAGAAAAGGTATTAACAGACACATGTACATATTTTAACATTTGAAATGCAGCTAAGTGAGTGACAACAAATTGCTATAATTCTGAGGTGGTGAGTCCCCAGTGGTCGACACCACTTCCCTGTTGAAGAGATGGAGTCTTTCTGGTATTCAGGGAGAGTTGATAAATTGTTTTTGTATTGCCCAGGCATTCTGGTGGGAAAAATGCATGTGTTTTCCATCCCACTGAAACATCAGAGCGTATGGCTGACCTGGGGCCAAGACCTCTCCCCCTTTTTGTTTTTGCAAAAGTGCTTTCAAGGTTTAGCGTGTTCTGTCTACGATGGTTTGACCTGTGGGGGAATGCAGTATACCTGTGATGCTTGTCTGTTTGAGATGGTGTTGGCTATGAGGTGAAGATCTTGTTTTGCTTTCTCTGTAAGTACTCTGGGTGATGTCAGTGAAGGATCTTTTCATAAAATATCAACCAAGCTATGCAGATCATCATCAGTTAAGCCCACAACAGCTGTAAGCAATTTATGGTTCCTAACAGTTTCTGTAAAGCTTTTAAAGTCTTAATATCAGTTTTAAGTTTAACCTGTTGCAGGACAATAGTCTGTTCACAAATTCTTCAGCCCAGATACTGCCTGGTGATGATATCTGTACCTTTTCAAGCACTATTTGCAACACCATTTGAGTTAGTGAGTGCTTGGTTAAAGCAAGAGCCTTTTCCATGATCTCCTGTGTTTCTGTTGCTATAAGGATGTCATCCATATAATGATATATAACAGCTTGGGAGACCTGGTGGGACTTTTATGTCTTATGGTAAAATAACGCAGTGGTATTGTTTTGCAGGTTCACTAATATTAATAGTGGGAACAGAAAAAGTAATTTTAGGTGCATCATTTGGATGCAAGGGAATGATAAATCAGTCCTTTAGATCAATTACTACAAGATGCCAGTTTCAGGTAATCATTGTTGGGGAGGGCATTCATGGTTGTAAAGTATTTTTATCCTCCATGGTATCATTAATATGTCGGAGATCATGTAAAAGTCACTATTTACCACTTATATTTAAAATAAGAAACTTAATTGACCCTGAATTAAATCGTTAAGGTGGCATGACTTTTTCCTTGGCAAGGGCCACTGACCCAGTCACACAGTGATTCTGTTTCCCAGGTTGGTTTCAGGGTGGGTTGTGCTGCAGTGGTGATTAAGACAAATTTGATCCAGTTTGAGTCTCCCATTGAGCCATACAGTCATGACCCCAAAGTGTAATAGGGGTTTCCAATATAAAATGGATGAATATTTGCTACCCAGTTTTCTGGGCCCCTTACATGAATGAGATCCTTGCTTTGAATTGCTACAGCATGACCACCAGCCCTGAAAAGCATTTGAGTCACCGGAGCTAACAGCCGATCTGCTCACAGATATTATGGTCACATCTGCACCAGTATCTAAAATACCTGTCAGCTCAATGGATTTTCTAGCTTTAATGGGAGTACAGTTTACCAGAAGTCAACCTTGTGTCACTGAGTCCAAAAATATTTAAGGGGTACCTGCTGATCCAAATCCTGAGTCATCACGGCTTCTCGGCATAGTATGAGAGGGAGCTGCAGTAAAATAAGGAAGCTGAACGATTTCTGACCCTTTTGTTACTGAACACAGGGGTACAGACCACAATTTTGATTTTTGTCTTCATAACCAGCATCGACGACCCCTGGTAAAACAAAGAATCCCTGTGAGGTTGTAGATGATTTTTTGACAATATTTCCATTAGGCAGATGGTACAGAGGCGCACTGTCCCCACAGAGTATGCACCTAAATTCAAGACAACAACGAACACGGAATTACTGCCTCCTGCTAGAGGAGATGTTTCACTTGGGACACTCAAACCCCTGAGCCCGAACAAGCCGCAGCACCGATGACCCAGCGGGCGGGCACTAGGACCCTGTCGCCCCTCCCTGGCCGCTTCCCTGGCGGGCAGAACGCTCCGCAGCTGCAGCTGGGCCGCGTCTCCCACCCGCGAAACGATCACAGCGCCACACAGAGGAGCCCCTTGCACTTGAGACTGACACAGCTAAATGACAGCTATTACAAATACGAAGACTCCATTAAGAACATATAAAGCCATTGCTGCATGGCAGCGTCAGCACGTTCTCTGTGAAAAACCTGCCGCGGGTGGGTAGGGCCGCGGGCGCAGGGCCGGGCTCAGCCGCAGGC
>NW_020799095.1:82985064-83061904 GCF_003259725.1 Athene cunicularia | reverse complement strand
CAGGCCGCCGCTCCGCCGGGGGACGCCTGGGGAGGCCCCGGGCCGCCGCCGCCAGCTCCGCGCCTGCAGGTGGGGGGGCGCGAGTGCTGAGCACAGAGATCCACACGCTTGGTTTTCCAGAGAGTGCTGTGCCGGAGTGAATGCCGTTTTTTTCTTAACAGTGCTAGCCAGTTTTATGGGGCCCATTGATATCCCCGAGCGATGGCCTCCAGTACAGCTGTTGGAAATGAGTTTTGCAGCCTGTCCTCATTAATGCTTTTCTGTAGATCTTTAATAACAGAAAAATGCAGTCCTTCCCAACATGGTTGATGTCCCGGTGCATAGCTTACAGGAGCAAGAATCTTTCTCGCCATGTCCATATCCCCTTGCGCCAAGGTTTTTCGCCTCACTTTTACCCACAGATCATCCCCAGGTAATGGGAGGACACAGGCCAGATTCTTTTTCAGAATTTACAGCGTCAGGGCCTAAAAGATTATCACAGCCAAAAGACCCAGCATATAGATCTTGCTCCCGGGGTTCAAAATATGCATCCTCACCTTCTGTGTTCCCATTCTCTGTGTTAACAGCCTGGCCGCGTTCATTATTTTATTTTTTTATTATCTCAAAAAAAGTTCTCCATGCACTCACTCAGTGAGCTATTTAAGATTTCTAAGAGCTGTTTCGCCGCCTCTCATAGAGAGGATACTTAACAGCAGTTTTAGGGCCGTGTCTTTTTCTATACCTGCAAGATCTCCATGCTCCGGTGTTTCATCCTGTGCCCTTCTGCATCCCCGCCTGAAAGCTCCCAGTATCACATTCGGTGATGCTTTGGAATCTTCCGCATTTAATCGAGTTCCACATTTAAGTGATAAAAAGGAGGTCCCTGTTCGGGTGCCAGTTGTAGCAGGAACCCCCGTAGCTGCAGGACAAGGCGGTGAGACAAGACACACACCAGTACGGTTAACAGTAAAGCTCTGATGTTTATTAGAAAACCAAGTCCTTATATATTCATGTGACAGCAAATCCGTGTGTTGCTCTGGCACGTGCTTATTTCAAAAACTCATTCCTCTCAGCACTTTCAACAAGCTCTACTAAGCGTGCACAACTGGTAGATAAATTTCTGCTTTGCTGTTCTACAGATTCATTTCTTATCTGTTTCTTCCCTAATAAGCAAAAATACTTTCGCTTTTAGCCGTCGTTAATCTAGACGCTGTTAGTCTTCTAATGTAAGTGCGTCATTAATTTAGACATCGTTAATCTTCGCTGATGAATGCTGATGACACTTTTACATTGTCAGTGACACATACAGTTCGCGACCCGACATATGCACCCACACCGTGAAGCTGCTCAGACATGGCGCAGAGGCCCCACAGGGGCTGTGGAGCATCTGTGCTTGAGAGCATCTTAACATGGCTGAACTAAGACCCAAGCAACGGGATGCAACTGGAGCTGCTCTGAGAAGGAGCTTGGACTGGAGACGTCCAAGTGCCTCTCCAAACCTTTGTGCTTCTGCGGGTCTTTGAACATAACCTGTCCTGCCTTCCACAGGGTCCTCCCTCAGTGGCCTCCAGCAGGCTCCTTACATTGTCCCGGCACAGCAGCTCAAAGGACATCAGGCCCACTTGTCCCCTTCTCCTTCAGAACTCCGCATACATGAAATGGCACCTCTCCACGCTCCAGAGCAGAGCCAGGGGACGGGGAAGAAGAGTCCACGCAACAAGTGGCAATCAGCAGTTCTCTACAGAGAGCTGTCAGACCTTGCGCAGGCCGGCTGGATCTCCCTTCCCCGCCGGTGGGATGTCTTCATGATTTGCCCCCTCTCAGCCACTGCCAAGCACAGGGGACTGTGCCGCTTACAGGGCATTGGCTCGGTGGAGGGTTGCTGAGGACCCCCGACCCTCCCAGAACATGGTTGCCACCGTCTCATTGAGGGGAACCCTGGCATGGGATGAGGAGCTGGAGCCCAGGGCTTATGAGGGGATGTGGAGGAGGGCAGTCCCTGTGCCCAAGAGGCAGCCTTTCTCTTGGACAAGCATCATGGCAGGCGGGAGTGAGCCCCAGGAGGAGGACCCTCAGCCCCTGCGACTCTCCTTCTCCCACATTTGGGCATCTCTCAGACCACAGGCCCACCACGCCCAAACCTGCCACAGTTGGACACACCCATTGGCCACCGTCAAAATCGACATCACAATGGCCTGGTGTGATGTCACAAACAGACTTTTGTTCCGGCCCTATAAAAACAGAGACCCTGCAGCTGGCCCACAGGTTGCCGAGTTTCCAGGCACTCAGAAGCCAGGCATACCTGGAAGGAAGAGGAGCGGGAGCATCGAGGCTGGTGGCTGCCTACCTTGGCGTGGGACAGCACAGAGATCATTCCCACCACTGGCAAACAGGAAGACACCTCCCAGCAGCTTGAATCAGGAGGGCAATCAGCGGAGGAGGAGGAGGAGGAACATCACCCCTAGTGCCATGGGCGTGAATGACCTTGCTCCTCGGACTGTCCGCAAGAGGCGCCTGCCTGCAGACCCACGGGAGAAGAGCCCGGAGCCCAAACGTGTCTGCCTGCCAGGGAGCATCCAGAGCAGTGACGCGGGTGCCTGCGCACTTCCATCAGTGTCAGCAGAGAGATGTTTACCATCACGACAGGCAAAGAGACCTCCCAGCAGCCTGAATCAGGAGGGCAATCAGCGGAGGAGGAGGAGGAACATCACCCCTAGTGCCATGGGCGTGAATGACCTTGCTCCTCGGACTGACCGCAAGAGGCGCCTGCCTGCAGACCGACGGGAGAAGAGCCCGGAGCCCAAGCGTGTCTGCCTGCCAGGGAGCATCCAGAGCAGTGACGCGGGTGCCTGCCCACCTTCATCAGTGACAGCAGAGAGAAGGGTCCCGCCATCACAGGAAAAGAGAAAGGCACCTCCCAGCAGCCTGAATCAGCAGGGCAATCAGCGGAGGAGGAGGAGGAACGTCACGCCTGGTGCCACAGGCGTGAATGACCTTGCTCCTCGGACTGTCCGCAAGAGGCGCCTGCCTGCAGACCCACGGGAGAAGAGCCCGGAGCCCAAGCGTGTCTGCCTGCCAGGGAGCATCCAGAGCAGTGACGCGAGTGCCTGCGCACTTCCATCAGTGTCAGCAGAGAGATGTTTACCATCACGACAGGCAAAGAGACCTCCCAGCAGCCTGAATCAGGAGGGCAATCAGCGGAGGAGGAGGAGGAACATCACCCCTAGTGCCACAGGCGTGAATGACCTTGCTCCTCGGACTGACCGCAAGAGGCGCCTGCCTGCAGACCGACGGGAGAAGAGCCCGGAGCCCAAGCGTGTCTGCCTGCCAGGGAGCATCCAGAGCAGTGACGTGGGTGCCTGCCCACCTTTGCATGCAAAAGCAAAGAGAAGGTTACTGCCACCACGGGCAAAGAGGAAGGCACGTCCCTGGAGCCTGAAGGAGGAAAGTCAGCGGAGGAGGAGGAGGAGGAAATGGAGGAACAACACTACCCGTCGTGACATGAGAACCAGTGACCACTCTCATGCAACCAGCGCTGTCCAGCAGACAGCTGTGGACACACGGGGGAACAGCACGGGGCCCCACCATGACTATCTGCTGAGAAGTGCTGTGAGGCCCAGGGGCAGCAGTGCACCAGACAACGGTGTGGAGCCCATGGAGGTGAGTCCACCGGCTCCCCACCAGCTGCCCGCGCATAACAGTGGATCAAAGGACAGCGTGGAGTCCATGGAGGTGGATCCACCTCAATAAACAAAAACAATAAACAAAAGAATAAAAATTCTTCCATGCTCTATTATTGGGCACTTTGGCAACTGCATCTGCACTCCTGTCACCCCTCCTGGCCTCTGCCTTCTGGTAGGAGGCTCTTTCTTGGAAACTTTCCGCTTCTGTGCCCACCTTCGTGCTTTGGCAGTGCCTTACCTTCTGAGGTTTTTTTAAGCTATAACATCAGTAACCTGATACTAGTTTTTTCAATGGAGTAAAATTACCATAAGAAAGGCGTTGAACCCTAGGAATGTCTTGTTTCCAAATTATCGGTCTCACTGCAGTGCCATGTAACATTATGGAAGTGAGTCTGGGAGTTACTGAAAAACATCTGAGACAGAGTTGTCACTGGTTACAGCCAACACAGGTTCACAAGGGGAAAATCTTGTTTAACCGAGAAGAAACTCTGTGGACTTCCCACAGGCTCCCCTGCAACATCTCCCACCAATACGCAGTGCTTTGGTTGACGGTCAGGGGTTGTGCGGCTCCTTCTTTCCCATTCCCCAGCACCGCTCCTACTGAAGGGGTGCCATCTCTTCTGTACCGAGCCCTGAGGGAGAGGGGAGAAGAGGGTCTGGCTTCCATTGAGCTCCTGCCTTACCCAAATGGCAAGGGACACCCACAACCTTGTGGAAGATGGCCTGCCCCACTGCCACCCAGGCCCTTACTTCAGACGGTCGCCAGCAAGAGCCCCACCAACACTGACCTGAGGCACATCACCACGAGCCCCATTGCTGGGATTTGTCCTGCTGAGCACAAGACAGTGGTCCTCCCACCGGGTACTGCCACCTTGTCCACCGCTCACCCATCTGGATACCATGGGAGGTTGTGTCACGGGCCTTGCTGAATTCAGAGTGAATGGCAGTCATTGCTCTCTCCTTGTCCCACTACAACAGTCACCTCCTCCAAGCAAGACTCGGGTTGGTCCTGGCACAACCTGTCCTTAGTGAAGCTGTGCTGGATGTTTGGTGATGTCACCTTGCCCTTCATGTGCCTCCGAGCGAACTTCTGTATTCATGGCTCTACCCTTGTACCACGCCACCAGCCAAGCAGTCTCTGGGGTTAGGCACAGCATGACTTGCCCTTGGCAAATGCCTGCTGGTTCCCAGCACCTCATACCTCCTGCTGGCATCTTGTCTCCCTTCTGTCCTGGACAACCAGATTTCCTATCAAAGGCTGGGAGAGCATTTCATCCCATGGCCTGCAGCAGGTAACTCCTGGATTCCCTTCAACTTCTTTTAAAGAAGTCTTGCAGTGTCACCACAGATGCACCGTTTTTTCTCCCACTACTCGAGTGCAAATTTAACATCTGAGATACTGTGACAGAAACAGTCAGATTCAACACTTGGCTCAAAAATTGGCTGGAAAGCTGTTTTCACCCCAATACAGCTCACAGATCAATCCACATGAACAAAGAACTGTCACTGTCTTGGGAAAGGAATTAGAAAATTATTTATGAACTCTATAGCTACTTCTTGCCTGGACAATAAAAATCACAACATAGCTCCAATCAGAGAAACTGCAATGGAAAAAGGTCTTGATTTGTTTTGGTGCTTGATAGAGAACAGCTTCAGCTTAAGAGATTTCTTGAGTTGCAGAAACCATCTGCTGATTGCCCTGCTCTTTGTTCTCCCTGGCTCTTCTCCTCACAAATAAATGGCAAAGGACACAAAGGAAGAGACTTCCTCAATGGTATCCAAGTTCCCTACTGCTTTTCACAAACATTTTAAATAAAAGAGCAACACAAGTGTCTGACAACAAGGAAGAAGAGTATTCTCCTGTCATTTTTTTTCATGATCAACAGTGGTTTATCTTCATGTCTTACCAGGAGGATCTCTGCCCTCTGGATAGGACTAGGTACACACACTCTTAGCTTTGTGCACGTGCTGTCTCCTGCTGAAGTGTATGGGTGCTGGAATGCAACTGGTCACTTTCAAGATTTATAACCGAGTCGTTCGATACTTTTGGTCAACTTGGATGCCTATTTTGAGGTTGAATTCATGTTGTGTAATGCTGTCACTATCTAATGATGGAAATGACTACAGAGGTTTCGTTGCTTGATAATTCATAGTACAATTGGAATGTCTTCCATCTTACCTCCAAGCATTAACATCCATTTTGCATGCCTTTTACAGATGAGACAAACAAGCCATTTTTAGGTTACTACCCCTCTAGCGACCCCTCATCTTTAAAAACAAATGATAGCTGCTACTTTGGGACAAAATAAATGGTTTCCAGTGGCAATCGTTCTTCATATGGCAACAAACTGGCTATGCATAAACTCATGGGAATTTGTTACTATAACTCTTCATATTTACGTACTGAAGCTCACAATCAGTATTGAGTGGAATGTAAACTAATCTAGAAGCATTATGATAAATCCAGCTGAGCAAGAGAGAGGAACTTCTGAAAATCTCAGAAGAATCATGTCAAAGAATTCAAGTAAGGCACCAAATACAGGCTACTCCAAACAAACAAATATGAATGACTGATTCAAGCCACCTTAGTGAACACGCAGACTATGTTCCCTTGCATACTACAAGCAGCTTCACATTCCACATTCCCCAGACACTGCCTTTTCCCACACTATTTGCAGTCCCCGATGTATGCTGACTCTTTCATACTTTCTGTTCCTGTGGCTTCTCTAACATTATTTTCTTTCTTTCCACCATTCAAACTCTGACAAATATCTTTGGACATGTATGTCACAGACCTATAAACTTAAAATTGCATTTAATACTATCCTTGCAGAGTGTCCATGCTCAAAGAAGCTATATCATACTTTTACTCCTGAACTATATGACTTCAGTGTACATATATGTAAAAATCCACGGAGATACAAGAGACTGCATTTTGATATGGGCAGATTTAACGTTTAGTACAACAGTCATTTGCTTTGCCCTCACTAAACTGGGAAATTCATGTGCCATCACTCATCTTGAAAAACTTCAAAAAATAGATCAGAAGCCAACCTAAGATAAAATTTTGTTCCAATTTATAACATACACAACAATAATTCTTTCAGAATGAACGAAATATTGCAATATATGGTAAAGGCTACTCTTTCTAGTTTTAGCTCCCACCAGTCCTAAAAAAAATGACGGATTTATCATGCAAGTAGTAACCAGTTACCTGTCACAGATTCCTTCTCACACTGATCTCTGGTCAAGCTCAAAATACATCGTTAACGTATGTCTTTCAGCACATTTTTTGCCTGTGTATCTGCCTGATAATTCTTTCATGATCTCTACCCTCCCACCCCCAAAACATTAATCAACTATATATTGGACTTGTACCTCCTAAACTAATTTGAAGGAACAGCTGAGACTGAGGAAACAGACAGCTTCACTAGTGCTACATCGTTATACAGCTTTATCTGCTGTGGGTGCTGAACAGCAATACGTATTTTTCTCCTAATAAAAACAAACACTATATCTGTACATTAAAACCACTAAAAAAACCAAATGATCTCCTTCTACGACAGGGCGACCTGCTTATTGGATGAGGGAAAGGCTGTGGATGTTCTCTACCTTGACTTCAGTAAAGCCTTTGACACCATTTCCCACAGCATTCTCCTGGAGAAACTGGCTGCTCACGGCTGCTCACTTTTTCCCAGATGAGGATGTTTGGGTAACTTGTTAAGAGCAGATCTCAGCCTACTGAGAAGTGGGAGACTGTTGATAATTGTTTATTATTCACAGATAAACCGAGGTAGTGGGAAGTTCTGAGTGAGATTAACAGTGTTGATATAGCTGTGTTATACAGCAGGAGTTGAACGGGATTCTTCAGGGGCATCAGAGTCAAACCGATGTAATAAGTGATTTTGAAATACCTCACCCTTCATGGTTTGCTTTGAAGATGGAGAAAGCCAGTGGTGCAGTGGTAGAAGCGATCAGGGATTCAGGTTTCCTACATGCTCTACCTGAATACAGGATACACCATGCGTCTTCTGCATCTATTTGTACCTGCTACCACCAAGTCTGCTTTATCTGAAGCAGACTTGGGATGTTACCTCTCTAGCAGATAATGTGAATTTGGTCAATTTCACAATTGCTGTGATGAACTATTGAGTTCACCTTAATCCTCAGGGAAGCTGAAATTTGTAGGATTACTTCATTTATTCCTGCGTATCCCAAAATCTGTTCTTGGATAAGCCTAGAAGCCCATCAGCTTGGCAGAGCTGAGCAGCTCAGTAACAGACGTGCACCTGAGCTCTCCCAAACCTGTAACTAGGTGCTGTCCCTCTGTCTTTGTGAAGTGCATGTAGTCACAGTAGGCCTACTCTACATGTCTGAATTGGGCTGTTGGCCCTCAACAGTGAAGTAACTGTCATTAGATTGTAAAGTACAGCCAATATCAGCATTATGTATGTTGCTTTTTTCCCCTTGTAAATAAGTATGGTGGCTTAAATATTCATCAGGGAGGCAAGTTCAGTTTACTCTTCTTCCTGAGAGCAGCCTGTGTGGACTAGGATCCTAATTCCTTGCTGCTGCTCTAATAGCAGCTTCATATGAAGTAAGTGAACTTATTCTTACACCTAGGCTAGAGACTGCTTCTCACTATGATTTAATTGCTATTTAAATATTGTGTGCAACAGAACAGCTTCAGCTGAGAAAGGAAACTGCCTTCCCAGCTCTAGATGAAAGAAGCAGTGAGGAGGAAAGAGTAATGCTTTAGTCTCTAGGCAGAATATTGAACCCTCTCAGGCAGGTGTTCAAACACTTAACAGTTGGGTAGAAGGGATGCAACCCTCTTCATTTGGGCTGCTCTATAAGAAAAGAGACCTACTGGTCTCCATCACAAATGTGCTTTTAGGAGAAGGCCCCAAGATTTTAGTCCTAAACCAAAGAATGTTCCCCCAGTGGTGCCAAGTAAGGTTGCTTAAGCACTAGTGAAAATGGGTGTAAAACAGACCCTTGCCATAAATGTCCAGTGGGTAGTGCTCAGAGTATGTCTGTCTGTGTTGGAGGAGAATGGAAGAAAAAACAACCTGAGTGTGTGATTCTGAATTCTGTAGGAGTTGTCCATTTAACTTGCCTTTTCCAGAACATCAGCTGAGGGATGAGGGAAAGGCTGTGGATGTTGTCTACCTTGACTTCAGTAAGGCCTCTGACACTGCTTCCCACAGCATTCTCCTGGAAAAAATGCCTGCTCGAGGCTTGGATGGGACCACGGTTTGCTGGGTAAAAAACTGCCTGGATGGCCGGGCCCAGAGAGTTGTGGTGAACGGAGTTAAATCCAGTTGGCGGCCGGTCACGAGTGGTGTCCCCCAGGGCTCGGTGTTGGGGCCACTCCTGTTTAACATCTTTATTGATGATCTAGACGAGGGGATCGAGGGCACCCTCAGTCAGTTTGCAGATGACACCCAGTTGGGTGGGAGTGTTGATCTGCTCGAGGGCAGGGAGGCTCTGCAGAGAGACCTGGACAGGCTGGAGCCATGGGCTGAGCCCAACTGGAGGAGTTTCCATAAGGCCAAATGCCAGGGGGCTGCCCTTGGGCCACAACAACCCCCAGAAGCGCTACAGGCTTGGGGAGGAGTGGCTGGAGAGCTGCCAGTCAGAGAGGGACCTGGGGGTGTTGATTGACAGCCGGCTGAATATGAGCCAGCAGTGTGCCCAGGTGGCCAAGAAGGCCAATGGCATCCTGGCTTGTGTCAGCAATAGCGTGGCCAGCAGGGACAGGGAAGGGATCTGACCCCTGTACTGGGCACTGGTGAGGCCGCCCCTCGATTCCTGTGTTCAGTTTTGGGCCCCTCACTACAAAAAGGACATTGAATGACTCGAGCGTGTCCAGAGAAGGGCAACGAAGCTGGTGCCGGGTCTGGAGCACAGGTCGTACGGGGAGCGGCTGAGGGAACTGGGGTGTTTAGTCTGGAGAAGAGGAGGCTGAGGGGAGACCTCATCGCCCTCTACAGCTACCTGAAAGGAGGGTGCAGAGAGCTGGGGATGAGCCTCTTTAACCAAGTAACAAACAACAGGACAGGAGGGAATGGCCTCAAGTTGCACCAGGGAAGGTTTAGACTGGATATTAGGAAGCATTTCTTTACAGAAGAGGTTGTTAGGTGTTGGAGTGGGCTGCCCAGGGAGGTGGTGGAGTCCCCATCCCTGGAGGTGTTTGAGAGTCTGGTTGACATAGCGCTGAGGGATACGGTGTAGTTGGGAACAGTTAATGTTGGTTTGATGGTTGGACTGGATGATCTTCAAGGTCTTTTCCAATCTAGATGATTCTGTGATTCTGTTAAAAGCAGATGCTGCTCTCATAATAGCAGTTTCTCAAAAAAGCAATGGCATGAGAGTAGTATACCCCATTTTCAGCAATGGATCTGACTTCTTGGAAGAGTAAACCATCTTACAGTGGGGTGAGACTGCACAGTTTAAAACTAAATTCCTAATGAAGATCTGCTTGGGAGCTTACATAACAGAAACTTGTCAAGACCTTCCTGTTTAGCAGGTTCTGTTGTTGCTGTTTGTAACTGTGCTGATGACCATTCTCTTTCTAGCAGCTGCATTTCTTTGGAAAAGACAATCTTCTTGCAAAACATTTTGGCATTTAAAAATAAGGTTTTAATTAATACAGGAAGTGAAACTATAAGAAAATAGCATACAATAAAAATGCAGAAAATAAAAATGTCAGCTCTGCGTAGTCCCTGAGAAGCAGCAGGGCTTTGATGAGAGACAGGTCTTGGGAGAAAGATAAGAAACTGCTGAGTTGTGCCAAGGTGGCAGGGAAAAAGAACGGACAGTTGCAACACTGAACTGTGAGAAGTTACCGCTGCGTGAACAGTGAATGAACAAGAAGTTAATTGGTCTATACAGTGTGTGTTAGAGTGGTCTTATGCTGATAGGAGAAAAGGTGGATAGCTGTCTAGTTGCTGATTCTCTAAATATGAAGTAAGCTTTAACGAGAGCATAAGTATGTACTATTGTAAGAATATATAGCCCCTGCTCTGCAGAAAAAAATAGAGAGCACTCTGACTCATTACTTCTGCCACTACAGAAAACTCTAATTGTTTTCATCTGTTGATCAAGTTTCAGAATTATTTTTTGTTCCAAATTGAATATTGAAGCAATATTTGTGTTGACCTTGTGTTTATCCATTGAGTATTCCTCACCAGTTATCTAAAATTGTTTGCTCAATTGTCACTTTCCTGTGGGAAAATTTCAGTTAAAAAGGTTCTGAGAGGAGGATCACTTATGCTAAATTTTTGGTTGTCCCTTTTAGGAAGATAGAATTGATAAGCTCTCAGTTCAGAGGATATGGGAGAATAACCAATGAAGTCCAGCAGAGAAAATTGTATTTCTGGCATTTTGTGGGACACACCAGATTAAAATATAAATTTCATCTTATCTTCAACAACAGACAAAAGACATGGAAGAATGTTTCTTAGTAAGCTTACTGTTTCATGAAGCAGAAAGTAAAAACTCTCATTGATTCTGCTCTGAAAAGTCCTTTCTGATAAGGAAGATCCTGGGGATTAGTCTGGGTCTGTTGATTTTCAGGGTACTTTGTGTTTCTTCGATGACTCCATTAGGGGAATGTTCATGTAAACCTAGGGAAAAGTACCAATGCCAGCCCCAGGCAGTTTTATTGTGTATTGCTACAGTGGCTGGAGTGGGAGGGGTGCTCTGCATACAACTTCATGCTTTAACAAGAGTCTGAAGCAGACTCTGAACAAAGAAGGAAATTTCAAGACTCTATGCTTTCTTCACTACACCTTGGTATTTTTGACCTAGACTAATACTGTGTGATCAAGTAAAGAAAAAGCTAAAATATGCTAGTCTGGAATATGGTGAGTAGTAAGGAGGAATACCTGACTATTATGAACCAACAAATTCATTCAAGACTACCTTCCTTTTCAGGCCAGTCTGCAACAGTAGATAAAATAAATATTTAAACAAACTGTTATATATATATATATATATATAAAAGAAATTAAATATGAATAGGGATGTGTGTTATGTGAAGTTACTCGTAAGCAAAAGTTGTAGGCACAGCATATGTGCAATGGTTGATATAAAATTTTGTAATATGATTGGTTATAGAAATACGTATTTGAGAAATATACAGAGACTTCAGTAAATAAAAACAGATACAAGTGATGTCATAAGAATTCTCTTAAGGCTTCTGTTTACCATATACAGTCCTTCCCACCAATCAATATCATCACTTTCTGATAATGTTAATCAAAGGTTACATTAGCTTGCAGTTCTGGTATACTTTTCTCCTTAACAGAACATTGCTGCTGGGGGAACCAACGTCATCTCGGAAGTAAAAAGATAGTAGATCAGCAAAGCAACAAATAGGCTTTGACCTTTGTAAACAAATGTATTTTTGCTTAAAGACATTGTTTCCGATCCTATACTTAGTTTACAAATAGATTATTTGAAAAAAAAAAAAAAAAAAAGGATGAGAATATGCTATTTGTTGTAATAGTCTACTGAGCTAGGAATTTCCAAGTCTACTATATATTTAATATATTTCTTTAATACAAAAGCTTTTGTAAAATAGGGACTCAGCAGTGACCTTAGAAAATAAAGGTAGTTCCTTTGGTTCAGAAATGTGGTTTGCAAAACTGGTCCCTCTGCATTGTTACAACAAACTGTGATTCCCAAGGAAAAGATCGTGATTTGAAGTGAATTTTTCTAATTTCTTGCTGTAGTATGATAATCTGTATTATCCTTCTAATGTGTACAGTAAATAACCTTGGTAGAGATGTGTTGTATTTGCATATGTTACAGTTTTATCTCATTGACACATGATAAATAATAATAATAATAATAATAATAATAATAATAATAATAATAATGATCTCATGATCTTCAGTGTCAGCAAATAATTTCATCCTGGGAACAACTGAGTATGCTGTACTCATCAAGTGCCAATTACTGGCTAACTCTTAAACCAACAGTATTGGAGGAACTGCTAGTTCCAGTGGATTATTTCAGAATTTAGTATGCAGGGCTGTCAACAGACTTATGCTGTTGTAAAGTAAGGCTGTTATTTCTTAGGGAAAGTAAGTTGATTTGCTTTGTCTTAGCAGGAACTTGGAAGACTGTGTTGTCTGATGCATAATTAACATCTGAAAGTAAAGGTCACTTGAAAGCTTTGGCATTTAACAGATAATGCTGGCATGCACTTGAGTCATTTTTTATTTCTAAATAAAAATATTTTAAAAATCTAAACTATGGCTTTCATGTATATAATGGAGCTGGCAGCTGCTCAGTCTACTCTTATACAACTTTTCATATAGACATGTATATTTCCTTGGCAGCTGAACATTTCTACCCTAAGTAGAAATATTTTTCACAGAAAATGTGACACTGCTGCCAGTTTCATTTTTAAGTCTGTCGAAGAAAGGGTACTTAACTGTTAAAGTTTTCATTGGATTTTCAAGTGTTGTTGAAACTTTTTACTGTTCTGTTTTATACTGTCTGTCTTGTCTTTGACCAAAAGAAAGGAAAAGATGCAAAGGAGAGAAGACATGAACTGCTTGGTAGGTGTTTTGAAACTGTATATGAAAGTTTTATTTTGAGTAGTGTACTATCCAGTTACCTTTGGAGAGCTTAGCTGCGTCTCCAGGAAGGCAAGTTAGGAATCCAGAGGCTATAGATGGCCCTGTGTGGAAAATAAATCAGAGCAAGACCGTACATGCCTAAATGTGATTTTGTTGGATTTATAACAAGGAAATATAAAAGACAACATTGGATACGTGCTTATATGTATCCTTGAAGAAAGATGCACTTGGGACACAGAAGAGTGCTCCTCAACCCTTACTCTTCCTAGTCCTGAGCAGAGTCCTAGCCTATGTTTGAACCTAGTGGTAGAGGGAAATATTTGTCCAGTTAGGTAGTGTGGTCCTTCACTGCTTTAGACGCAAGCTACAGATTTCTGCTTTTGTCTCTAACAATTCATTTAAGCAGTAGAGAAGTGCTGTAGCTACAGAGACCCCAGCCTGTTTGATGACAGGGTTTTAAGTAAAGGGCAGGGATAGAGATTATTTGCCTTCTTCCTCAGTCTCTGACTCCAGTTAACATGGAGTCACACTGCCAAAGCCAAGCACTCAGGTTTGGGATTGAGGTGCTTCTACATGTCTCTGTGTGTGCTCTTAGCCTGGGGCAAATGCAAGGAAAGTTGATTTAATAATGCATGTTTCAGCAGGGTTGCCTTGCCTTGCATTTTCCCTGGTATTGGAGTATGCCCATCAGCTATTTTTAGTGCTCATAGGACCCTTCGTAACTCAGTTGTATGTCTGAGCACTAAGGTATCACCTGTGGAAAAGATAAGGGAAAAATATATTTTGCATGCATAGCAAAGCACAGAAATATAAATGTTTTATGCTGTAACTTTGCATTATAACTTCTGTTTTAACAGGAATAAAGTGGAAAAGTTGAGAAACCACAAGATTTACTTTGTAATATTTAGATTTTTGAAGTGTAAAGGCTTAAAAATTCTGACTATTCTAAATACTGTTTGAAACAATCCCCATGAAACTGTGTGGTATGCCCTGTGAGAGTCGACCTGGAGGTGCCAACATATATCCTTTGTGTATGATAATCTTGAGATCTCAGTAATGTTTTCAGAAAAGATGGAATTCAGCCTGCGCTTGAGAAAAGGGGTGTTCTGAGGTGCAGGAGAAAGGGGAACCCAATTGAATTATGTGCTAATTTGTCTTGGTTTCCTCTTGCCTTTTTATGCTACTGCAAGAAATCTAAGTACAACAGGAATCAGATTTTTTTTTTTTTCCTTCTCTGAAGTGAAATAATTAAGGAAACATTTTTAAAATATCAAGTATGTTTATCCAAAATAATAATTAAAGTAATATTTTGTATTGGATGAGTAAACAGCTGGAGGGTAGTGTCCAAGGAATATCATAGCTATTGTGTATTTGTGCCTGCATTGCAGAGTGAAGAATTTCTTCAGTTTTAGATGAAAAATCTGAAGTGCTAATTACATCTGTGTGTTTATCAAACATCTGCATATTTTTGCATTTCGGTGAATGCAGCTAGTGCCTACAACTGATTATTTGTAATCATCCCTCTGAATTAGTGTAATGAAGAGCTTATATTTTTAAAGTATAAGAATGCAGTTTGCTGTTGTGAAACTAACTGAGTTACATGCTGCCTGATGAAATGTCAACCAAAAGGTAATTCAGTCCTGCTGTTTCTCTGTGTGTGTGTGGAATCATCCCACAATCACTTCAGAATTTTTTCTGCTTCCTTGGGAGCTTCACTTTTGGTGTAAGAAAATGTGTTTGTTATTTTGTCGTAACCTATTTACTGGGTAGCCTGACTCTTCATTTAGAACAGGTTTTAAAGTGAAGAAGTAGATCAATGCATTTGAAGAATGATTGGTGCCTAACTTTAACTTATTGAAGTTGCATCTTGATAATTAAATGTGCTGAGATTTTTCTATGTAAAGATTTTAGCTCTGAGAAAATTTTATGGGTAAGTTACAAATAGTCCTTCGCTAGAGATTATATAATGGAACAGACAAAAAAGGAAAATGGTGGAAAATCCCCTAATTTATCCTTTTTTCTCCCTCACTGTGCTGTAATTTTTAAAAACTGTTATTACATGAATACCTCACAAATATATTTTCTTTTTCTTCACATGATTTGATTTCCATTAGTATAAGCTGTTGGGTCCGAAACTGTCATTTAGCTGTGATACAAGTGATCCTTTCCCAGTAATTTACCAACATTGTATCAGAACAGAACTTGAAAGAACTTTTCCTTCTAAAATGAGAGTCAGCATCTTTCAGTTTTATGCAGAGGGAGGAATCCAAGGTGCAATTAATGAATTAAGGGAATTTTTGATTAGTGATGAGATTAGAAATTACTGCATAATGCAAAAAGATTCAGTGCTGGTTAGCTTCTGGGTAAATGCTGTCTGCAGTACGCTCCAGGCAAAGGCTTGTAGATGAAGCAGTTATGGATTTCTTAAGATGAACCTTGCTCACAGGGGAAATAAAACTAGCAAACTATAGTTCTGAGTCCATGAAGTGCAGTAAATCATCAGGCATACAAATGGACTTGTCTTGGCCTCCCTCTTGCTCTGTCTGAAAAATTGTGCAAAAGCAGTGCTGTAGAAAAAAAAAAAAATCCCAAAACATTTCATGCTACACTATTGTGAATGGATTGAATGGCTTTTTTATGAGGTGCTGTGGAAGAAAACTAAATCACTGTTCATTATACCTTTCATGAAGATTCAAACTTTCTTTAGAGACTGCTTTTTATATAAGCGCAAAGTATACTTAAGGCTATGTAAATACTCTAGATCTATTTTCTTATTTAAAGATTTTTTCCTCTTACTGTAAAAGATGGTTCCCAACTACACCAGATCCCTCAGCGCTATGTCAACCCGACTCTTAAACACCTCCAGGGATGGGGACTCCACCACCTCCCTGGGCAGCACATTCCAACACCTAACAACATGTTCTGTGAAGAAATGCTTCCTAATATCTAGTCTGACCCTTTCCCTTGTGCAACTTGAGGCCATTACACCTCTTATCCTGTTGCTTGTTACTTGGTTAAAGAGGCTCATCCCCAGGTCTCTGCACCCTCCTTTCAGGTAGCTGCAGAGGGCGATGAGGTCTCCCCTCAGCCTCCTCTTCTCCAGACCAAACACCCCCAGTTCCCTCAGCCGCTCCCTGTACGACCTGTGCTCCAGACCCTGCACCAGCTCCGTTGCCCTTCTCTGGACACGCTCGAGTCATTCAATGTCCTTTTTGGAGTGAGGGGCCCAAAACTGAACACAGGAATCGAGGGGCGGCCTCACCAGTGCCGAGTACAGGGGTCAGATCCCTTCCCTGTCCCTGCTGGCCACGCTATTGCTGACACAAGCCAGGATGCCATTGGCCTTCTTGGCCACCTGGGCACACTGCTGGCTCCTGTTCAGCCAGCTGTCAATCAGCACCCCCAGGTCCCTCTCTGACTGGCAGCTCTCCAGCCACTCCTCCCCAAGCCTGTAGCGCTGCTGGGGGTTGTTGTGGCCCAAGGGCAGCCCCCGGCATTTGCCCTTATGGAAACTCCTCCAGTTGGGCTCAGCCCATGGCTCCAGCCTGTCCAGGTCTCTCTGCAGAGCCTCCCTGCCCTCGAGCACATCAACACTCCCACCCAACTGGGTGTCATCTGCAAACTGACTGAGGGTGCCCTCGATCCCCTCGTCTAGATCATCAATAAAGATGTTAAACAGGAGTGGCCCCAAAGCCGAGCCCTGGGGGACACCACTGGTGACCAGCTGACAACTGGATTTAACTCTTTGGGCCTGGTCATCTAGACAGTTTTGTACCCAGCAAAGCGTGTGCCCATCCAAGCCTCGAGCAGGCATTTTTTCCAGGAGAATGCTGAGGGAAGCAGTGTCAGAGGCCTTACTGAAGTCAAGGTAGACAACATCCACAGCCTTTCACTCATCCAATAAACAGGGTTTTTCAGCCTCAAACTCTCTTGGGGCCATTTTAAACACCCATGTGAAGTAGCAGACCTATGTCTCAGGTGGGATTATTTATGCTACTCTATCAGCATAACTAATTTCAACAGCCTGGCTACTACAGAAATTTCCTGGAATAACCACAGATATATCTTGGCCTTTGTTTTTTAGATATAACTGGTTTGTTACATTATCCAAACTCACTTATAAATGCATTCCACTGTGCTACAGTTAATATGGATCTTTTAACTTTATGAAATGAAACTTCAAAGCAAGAATTATCCCTGTATATGAGGGTGGAAATAAGATTTGATTTTGACAAGATTTTTTTTTTAATCAATTAAAGCTGATAGATTTAAGAAACAGAGAGAGAAACATCCCAAGCCTCTCTACATTTCTGAGAGTCTATAAGTGTAAGTTAAGTCCTTCATGCATATTTTGTCACTCTGAACCTAACTAATTGTCATGAGGAACAAGCTTTACATCTTTTGCATATTTAGTCACTTCTTTTCCTTCCAACTTGTGTATGTGATCTCTCCCTGGTCAAGTAAACTTTAAGAACCAAAATTTTAAATTTTTGAAGAACCTAACTCCAGTGACCATCTGTTTGTACATTCTTGAATTAGGCTGGGTTGGGCTCCGGTTCAGTGGTGAGTCGCTTTCTGCAGAAACTTTTTTGTCGGGGATATGTGATGCAGAGGGCTGTGAGCTAAATGCAGCATGGTGGCCCTTTTCCAACCAACAGGCTGCCCTGTTGTCCGGCCTGCTTTTTTTGCCTTTGACTGTAGGAGAAAAAGGGTGCAGTAGAGTCACAAGAAATGGAAAACCTCTTAATATATACTTGCAGTATTAGTAGTATGTATTCATGTGTATAGCTTAATACAGTTTTTCTAGCTCTAGAGTAGCCTCAGTGTGTGCTTGCCTGTATACAGATAGTCTTGATGCCTAGCTGCACGTGCATTTGTTTTGTTAAAGCCCCTTATACAGCTGTAGATCTCAGTTCTGTGAAACATTGAGCATCTGCAGCTGTGCGAGTTCAGTAGCAGCCAGCAGTGTTTAGCATTCAAGAGGTAAAGCCCTCTGTGGCCAGGTCTTTTCACAGATGAAGAAAGATACATGAATGTGTGAACACAGCATGCATATGATGTGAAACTATTTAAGAGTTAGGTGTTAGTCATATTGCATCTTATTGACAGAAGTATGCATAGTTAATAAAAATACTTATTTGGGAGCAGAGGCACAGAATCTTCTCATAAAACTTTGTTTAGTTTTCAAGACAATGTAGGCACAAATCAAGTTTATTGGGTAAACAGAAGCTTACAAAGAAAATAAATGTACATTTTCATAAATCTCTGAGGTATTTCTTCATTTGAAATGTGGAAAAATATTATATTTACCTTAGGTAAAGTGTTTGTGACTTTTTTCCTCTATTATGAATGCTTCATAATGATCCAATGGGCAGTGTGGATGACTTCCTCATGCCAACATCTGAGAAGTAGATAGGAATCTCAGGGTGATGGTATACGATAGGTGGAAGAAGCCTAATTCTTTCAGGAAAACCCATAATAAAAGAGCTCTTTGCCACAACCAGTGGCAACCCAGTGATGCCTTCTAGAAGCTGGTACAGGATATTCTGATGGAAAATAAATTAATTTGCCAGGGTACACAGACTCTTGCAAAGAATCACCACTGAAAGCATGTGTGTTTGACAGAGTAGTTATCGAAGTTGATGTTAATAGCAAACATCAAAGCCTTTAAAATTCTTAAATCCACTTCAGTGGATATTGATTCAGGTAATAAGAAATACTTCCTTAGGGAAACACTTGATAAAAGAGCTTAAGGCAAGGGAAAGTGATTTTGCACTGCACTGAATGTGAAGAAAGAGAATATTTAACCAAACAGCAATCTCTGTGATCAGTTGTGCTTCTAATATTTTTATGCTTCAGCATCTGAAGTGTTTGAGTACCTCCCCTGCAGTCTGCAAGCACTGCTGTCGTCGGGGTGATTCTGCCCTTGACAGGAGAAACACTGCTGCTGTTCGTGTGTGATTGCAAATTCAGCCTCATGAGTTAGCTGGGAGAAATGGACAGTACATGTCAGCCGTGTATAAACACAGTGCTGTAATGTGTGGGTTTTAAAACGGCTCTGCCTCTGTGAGCAGGAGCTGTGAGGGCACCGAGTCAGAGGGCGGCTCTGCAAGAGATTAACATGCCCAGTGGCAGGAGCTATGTGCCAGGTTCTTCCAGCACGCCCAGACCTTCAAGTCTGAAGGCCCAGTCTGCCGCTGCTCTGAACACGTGTGGCAAAAATTAGGAATCAGGGGCAGACCTTGCCTCAAGTTTAGACTGCCTTTTTTAGCAGCCCAGTTTCTGCCACATCAACCATTGGGATTAGGTTCTTTGCATGCTGCATTTATGCTTGGGTACTGAGATGACAAGCGTGTTTGAAATGTGTGCTGAGGAGAGAGATATTAACACATGGAGGGGAAGACAAGTGATCAGTGACAGATTTTCTTATGAAGAGTGACTTCTCAGTTTATCATGCATGCGTATTTGGACTTGTGTATTAGCTTGGTCTTAAGATACTTAAATTAGAGCAAAATAAAATACATCCTTTTCTGTCATCTCTCACCTTCTGTTGCAGTCTAGATCTGCTCAACATTTTTCAGATGCAAGATGAGCACTGCCCCTGAGGCCCCTTCATAAGTTTTCTGCAGTTGGAACAAGGCAATGATGTATTTGAAGAGGGTAAGGATGGTGTCACTGAAAGCAGAGATAGAGGTAAACTCAGGAGGAAGTATTTCTTTAGATCACCCCCCTTCAGCATTCATTGGCTGTTACTGAGTGGCTTGAACATGGGCTTTTTTTGTTGTTTTTTTCCCCCCTTTACTTTGCATTCCAAACCTATTGGTCTGCCAGCTGTTGTGATGGCCCCTATTCAGATCAAGATGACAAGAGAGTCTGAGTATGTGGGATCTGAAGGAAGGTGAACTGAAGCTTAGTGGGATTGCTGTCCAAGGATGCAGCAGGAGAGACCTCGTGGGGCTTTGACTGGAAGGGGTGAGTAAAATATGAATGTAGTGGAACGTAAGATTTCTGTACGATAAGTTTTGATCCACTTCTGGTGTAAATGGAGAGCTCTGCATGAGTAGTTAAGGCTGGGCATGTTGCAGAAGTACTCTCTGGTAATGGAGTCAAGGGATAAAGTGATGTGGCAGCAGTGGCAGGGGACAGCATGTGATTATTTTCAGCATGTCAGCCAGATGAGAGAAAAGTGGAACAGATGTGGAGATCAGAAAGGAGTAAACAGATATGGAGCACGGGACAAATAAAGGATTTAGAGGTGAAAAATGGAAAAGGGGTGGGTTTTGCAGACCATTTTTGAGATCCTTAGAATTGAAGAACAGAGGCAAAGTTTGTGGGGTATTTTATATCATTTAGAATAAAATGCAGATGATTTTTGAGTAAAGAGACATCCAGGTTTCAGCATGATGAATCTCTAAATTTCCAGGTTTCTGCATTTTTCAGAAGAGCGGAAGAAAGGGGAAGATTGACCCTGTGTTGAGAATCAGTTAACTGATATATTTTAAGGAGGGAGAGAAAGAAGAAATGTCAACAAATTTCAAATAAGAGTTAAGCATAATTTACAGGATGCATCTAGGGTAGTCATATATGCCAATGTTATTGGGGGAGCAGCTGCCTCATATTTCTGGAAACGGCGTAAACTGACCATTACATAAAAAGCGCCTTGCGAAAAAGAACCTGCTTTTTGCAATTCTGTTTTATACAGTAGTGGATTTTTTTTTCTCTGTTACAGGCTAGAGGAGTTAGGACCATCAGGAATACTTGGCTTTGAGTTTTCTGGAAGCAATATTGAGCTTCAAGCAGAAATTGTCATCAATTGTGATATCTGTTTGTGTCATAGTACCAAATGCAGTTATTTGCATGCATTTCAGTAAGTATAGAGGGCTGGATGCAGCTGTGTTACTGCTGGGGAGAGGAGGGAAGGTGGTGCAGATCCAAGTAACAACTACTCTATCCTGTAAGAGGTGCTGATGGGAGAGAGAGAAGGAGAGGAGATGTGTTTCAGTTAGTCCATGCCTGAAGGATTGTAACCACAATAGAGAGTGATCAGTGTCTCAGTCATCCACTTCTGAACAAGAGGAAGACTTGGACACCTTGAGGAATGCTATGAGATGACATCTGATACAACTTTTCAAAAGCAACAGTAGCTTAGCATGGGTGAGACCTTTGAGGGTTTGTGAAACTGCTCTTTGAGGTCACAAAAGCAGATTGCTTTTGTGGCCTTGTAATAAAAAAAACCAACCCCGTGGTATGTACAAGGTCTCTGTAATAGAGTTGACAGAAATAGAGATAGTCACGGAAGTAGAATGTAAAAGATACAAGGTAATAAAAGTCAATAAGGAAAGATCCAGCCCAAGCAATTGCATTTCTTCTGTTCCCAAAAGCAGGCATTGTTACCCATTCTTGTGATTGTTGTATCACAATGGTGGTTGCTTTTTGGGGTTGTTTTGGTTTGTTTTTTTAAACCATCAGCAGCTGAAAACATAAAATAAGCTTTGAAAGTATGCTTGAAACTGACCTATGGAACGTAGATAATTGAACCCAGCTTTGTGGGGTAAGAAATGGAAAACCATTCTAAATTAGTTTAATGATATTTTAAAGTAGTTGAAGTTGGCAGTCTGGCAGTCTGGCATACAACTTTGTGCCTGCTGTGTAGGTTCACTCAGATTCCTCCAAATTGAATTGAATTGTCATTTCTGCCATTGCCTTGACAGGTGATGCTGGTGAAATGATTTCATGCACAGGATTTGTTGGGTTTTTTTCCCCATCTGCAAAATGGGAATAATGATACTTACCTTGCTTCGCAGTGCTTAATGGCCTACTGATGAAAAGGAGTATAGGTATGAGGAGGAAAATGGAATGATTACTGGTTGTAATTTTTCCACAAGTGTAAAAGTAGTGTGATTTGTATCCCTATTGGTGTTGAAAATTCCCTCTGCTTTCGGTAGAAGATTGTGTAAAAGCCCTGTACAGTTGTAAGAGTAACTAAAGGGATCTGGATAATTTAGCAACCTGTGTTAGGTGGTGAGCTTCCTCTCTGTATATATCTAAGTATGCCATGCAATCTACATTTGTCTTCATGCTTGATCTCTATCCAGGGGGAATATGCGTAATGTAATGGATGCTTTCAGCTGACTACAAAGAGAATCGTCAAGCACAGTTCTGTGTATCTTCCTATTCCGGGCAAACAGTGATAAGAGAATTTAAAAGCAATGTTGCAATTAATAAAATACAGAAATTATAATGAGCAGTCCTTAAATTAATCAGCTATTTCAGTCTGTGTATAGTTCATATGCATTTCCAAGGATCAGTTAGTTAGCCTTTCCCGTGACAGCAACATTGCTTCTCTTTGCTTACAAGTTCACAAGATCCATCTGTTGCTTGTCTGAGACCTTTTGGAGTCTTAGGGCCCTTTATCTTTCAGCTTGGTTCTTCACCTGATTCTTCAGACATGTCCCTTTTTGATGACAACATTACAGTGTATTCTACTTGTCTGCCTTTTTATTTTTTATTTTTTTATAACTGCTGTTTCTTCTACAAGTTGTGCTCAGTATTACTTACCTGACTTGGTGGCAGCTCATGGGACTCAGAATTATAGCCGTTTATTCTCTTGTCTGTCTCTTTTGTCTTGAATGTTCTCACAACACATTCTTATTTCCTGTTGAACAAAATGCCAACAGTTCTCATCATGCCTGCTGTTCAGACCTTACTATGCTCAGTCAGAGGCTTCTTTTTCGGCTGACAGACTTCCTCAGACTTCTTTCCTTTATTTGTTTATTCATTGTCCTTCCACTCTGTGTACCATCTAGATACAAATGTGTTCTAATTCAGTAAGTCTAGAAGTGTTAAAACCAGTACTTGTTCACCTTTGCTATTTACTCACATGTTTTATCTCACTCTTCCAGTGAGGGCTAGCTCACTATTACAAACCCTATGAACATGTTTTGTGACATCCCTTTTATTGCTCATGTTGCTGTTTCTGATACTGGATTGATTATGCACTTATCCAGTTTAAGCATCACAGTTGCTTTCAGGCTCAAGTTGTGTTCATCTGCTGCTGCAAAGCTGTCCACAGTTCTCACAGAAATGTTTTTATTGACCTACCACTGCTACCACTGTCATATCTTGAAAATTGTCAGAAAATTCCAAGTGCATTAACATGTGTAAGAAGAGAGTTTGTTCTTTGCTAGTGTTCTAATTACTATAAATGTATAAGAAAGCAGGGCTTTTTGCCATTTTGCTGCTCAGTCCTTTAATACAGGGTGTTTTTTTCCAAAGCTTCTTACAGTGTTTAACAACTAGAAAAGATTGATGTCACCCAAAAACTTAATTAGATGCTCTTTGTGATTCACTAATAAGTATATGGACTATCTCATCTCTGCAACCATCCTGGTGTGCCTTGCTGTTGGCTTTGCTCTAGTTCAAGAAGTTGGCTGTTTATCTCTAATCAAAAGCTTTTAAAAAATAAGGTTTTTTAGATGTCACCTTGAGAAACATCACTTCTGTATATTTTCTTACATAGTGGGTAACTCAGAAGCTGTTTATTCATTTCTTCACACTCTATTTGGATGGGGGAAGGATTTTATTTAGACAAAAATTCTGGCATGATAGGGAAGATTTTGTTTTGACTTTGTCTGAGAAGTTCAACTTAAATGTTCTGTTTTTTTCCTTTAAAAAAAAGAAAAAACTTGCTCAACAGAAAAGTTGCTTACACACATTTATGTAAGGTTTAATTGCCATAAAAATAATGTTCTGTGACACTGCTGGCTTCCTCCCAAGGTCAGAATGAGGGACATAAATTATTCCCTTATATATATATTTAAAGAGGTGTGCAAAAGTATTTATTTCTGAAACTTGGCAAATTTGACAGGTGAGGCATCAATTTTCAGAAATGCTTTCTGCAGATATTTCTGTACTATTTCTAAAGGTATTTATGACACTTTTCTGGAGAGGACTGACAGGTTAATGAGATAACTGTGGCTGTTAAGAAGTGCATGCACAAGTGCTGTATCTAGCTGTGATGGAAATACCTGTATTGCATGACCATCTTTTTCTATAGTATGCTTTGGGTTTACAGTCTTATTTTCCCACTATCATGATACAATCACAATAGCAAAGAGATGTTTCAAGGCTAATTACATTAAATTGATTTGGTCAGAATGTTTCAAGTCTCATTTCTCTTTTCTTGATGGAAAGAAGATACTGAGCTAAAATCAATATTGTTTACTTTCTCAGTTACTGTGTGCAAATTTGAGTTAAGTCTGAGCTTTTGCAATTTAACTACAGCCCTTAGCAAACCTCTCACTAATCATCCATTGAGTTATGTTTATATTTCTCATATAGTTACTTTTAGTTGAAGGGAAGCTAGAGAATTAATTTAATGTCTAAATCATGTCTACCTGAGACCAGTTATGACTGTACTGGAAGTGTTGTGACTTTAAGCAATTCTGTAAGTAATTTGTACCTGTAAGTAGAAATGTAACTTCTCTGTTTTCACAGCCACCTTACAGCTTAAATAGATAGATTAAAAACTAAATACAAAACAACAACCATATATTCCTAGAGGCTTTGGTGTTATTTCAGGCTCAATAAAGATCCCTGGTGGGATGGCAGATAGTCTATATGGTTAGGGACCGTAGAAATAAATTAGGTTAAAACATGGCAGTTCTTAGAAATGTTCTTTACAATCTACAGTTTCTTTTTTATTTTTTTTTTAATTGCACCTAAGTTTCTGAAGAGAAAGTTCAATATATTTGCAATGTTGTCTTTTGTTGTCCATATGGAAGAAACGAAGTATGACGTGAGTCAGGCTTTTTTTGTGGGTCAAATGTTATTTTTTAAAAAGCTGTCTGCAGTGATTTTATGGGTAAGGTGAACCTGTAACACTGGAATATATCGTTACTAGATGATGTATTTTTCTGATTGTTGTATTCTCTTATGGTCTTTTTTTTTTTTTTTGGTTCTGGCTGATCACATCTCATCGGAACTTCTCCAAAGCTGCTTGGGGAGACATCCAGAATTCTTGGGGACCTTTTTTTTAACTGCAAGCCCCAGAATAATGCTAGCGGAGTAATTTGTCTGCCAGCTTCTGTCAACTCTGTGTGTGAAATGGTATAAAAACCAGAAGATAATACCCTTCTTGAACTAGCGATAATTCTCTCACACACCACCACTCGTCCCTTTTTATTTAGCAGTGTGGATGTAATGCTTGTAAGAAATGTCCTTTTAATAGTGCTGTGGAAAAAGATTAACTAGGAAGATGTGACTGTCATACGTAAATGTTCAAGCATGCCTTTTGGAAGAGGAAAGTTTAAGGAATTTTCTTAGAAGCAGTAATTAATCTCCATGGTCCATGTAGGTCTGGTCTTTTCTGTTCAGTGTGCTGATTACTAGAAAGTGAAGCTAGTTTTGAGACAGAGAAAATATATTGCATCCACATGCCACCATCTGCCCTAAATGGAAGCAGAATTTAATCCTGACCAACATGTGAAGTACAGACTGTTGGTTCTAAGCTTCTGAGCTGTGTCCTTGGGACAACACCAGTAACTTTTCAAAGAACATTGAAATCGTGTTTGAGGACTGTGAATGCAGGAGGAAGTTACTTGTGTAATCCTTATTCAAACATGGATCAACTTGTATAGTCATAGCCCTTAGTTTTAGGAGAACATACAATATTTTTCCACAGTACAGCTGTCCTAGGCTTCTATCCCTTGAGCTGACATAACTATGGTAACAGATGAGGGTTTCTCTCTCATGTTTGAGGTGCTTGTAGAGGATGTCTCTCTAAACTTTGTCTCTCAGTTTAGGGACTCTGGTAGTCAGTGTATTTTCAAACACTCTATCATAGACAGTAACTGCACTTTCTGGCAAGGTGTAGCGTGGTGGCTGAAGCAGTATTTACACCAGACTTGCAGCATATGCAGGTCTCTAGGCTTGGCCTGCTTGTTCTGAAAGTAATACGGCAAAAGTAATTAGATTTGAATCTTATTTCTGTTTCCAGTATGCCTGGAGTGCCTTTGGGCAACATCTCCACTTGTCTGAATGGGAAAATCAAGTGAGACATCACTGCAGAGGAAGATACAAGCCCTCATTCATGTAAGTGCCTTGAGCTGTGCAGAGGCCTTTATACAGGTCTGTAGTGTACACTGGGTAACAATACATGTGTTCCTCCCTAGGCTGGAGGATGTTTTCTTCCATCAAGCATTTATGACTGCTGAACCCTGTCAACAGGTACCAACAAATACCAACCAGAATATCGAGGGTGAGGACTTAAATGGAGATCTTTCAACTGAAAGTGAGGCACTCCAGCTCATCATTATAGTTTAGTTATGACATTATCCTTTTAACTGTTTGTCTTTTGCTTCTCAGAGGCTGAATAGCACATTGCAGTGACACAATCGTCTTTGTGCTTTATTTTCCTCTCTGAACCCTTATAAGAAAATATTTCTCATGTATCATTTGGCAGAAGGTCAATTCCTGAGGCTTGTCCTGCCTTACAAAGATGTGTATCATTGTCCTGGAGTGCTGGTCCCATCGTTGGGCTGCAAGTAGTGAATTCTCAGGATTATTCTGTGACTTCTGAAAGGAAGAGGAAGCTAATGATTTTCTAAATGTATTTCTCCACACCATTTAGATACACTTCCACAAAAAACCCACTACAGCCCATTTCATAACCTTTTCTAAATTGCAGGATTTAACCTTGTTCTCTGTGTGCCATAGAGATGTGAGGGGTTGGGAGGAAAGGGTAGAGTAGACATCTAGGTGAGCAATGATCTGCTCTAGATTTTGCACATTAATTACCATAGCTATGAGTAAAGAATCCAACAGTGTGGGCTGAGGGAAAATTGAGTATCAGGATGGATGCTGGTAAGCTGTAGGAGCAATTTCTGGACTACAGCCACAAATACCAATGCAGGCTGTGAGTGCCTACAGCAAAAAGATAGTGAGAATATTATGTACATTCTTGTTTGGTTGGTTGTGAAATGAAAACTTGGCCAAGTGGTTGGTTGGTTTGTTTGTTTGTTTGTTTAAAAACAAACACCAAACAAAACCCCTAGTATTAGGGCTGGTCAGTTTGAGGAATTAATACATTATAACTCACATGCACATACTTATCTGCCAACTAATTTATGTTCAGTATGAGCATTTCTGTTGTAAAACTGGAGAGCAACAGTACTGTGGGTGGATGTACTGGCAATTCCTGCACCAGGGCACCTGTTACTTTGCAATATCATTTTCTGCTGAAGGAAAGAAACGAAAAATCAAGAGTGATTGCCCTAGTAATCAGAAGTGCTCCCTTTGTGACTGTAACTCTGTGCATGAACTGGGTGATGTCCCTCAGTTGTGAGAGCTTCCTTGAGTAGTCTACACGTCTCTTGTGGAAGCCACGTGATCCAAACAGAAACAGCGTGTGAATGGAATGTGACAGAATTCAGAACAGAATATGACCTTGGATGGACACAAACAGGCGGTAAACAGGATGGCATACAGCTGTCTATATAAGTGCAGTTTCCTTGTTACCTTAATCTTAATTAGGCACAACCTATTTGAGTCTAATGACAAGTCCATAAGGCCTTTTGTGACTCCCTCACTTTTATTTATAATGGATAATTAATTAGGCTGGAGTTTTCACATTCACAGCTTCCTCCCTCCTACTTGGTGTTTTTCTGATATTTGAATTTTAAGTTGTTTAGTTGGGTTTTTTATTAGGAAAACTTCCTCTGTACCGAGTGTAAATCTAGATAAGGGTGAGGTTTGAATGGCTGCCATTTAAATCTCCTTGAAAGTGGTCTGTTCTCACTGTACTTTGAGATTGTCTCTTGATTACAGACAGATGACTGAATCTGATGGGGTCTAGGCATGAAGATGAATGTGACAGGGTGGTGTGTCTGGTGCTACTTTGGGGAGCAGGAAGGTGGAGGTGCTGAGGATCTCCTCAGAGTACACAAGAGGGAGAAAGCTGGGGGCTGGCACCTGCTGGAGTTTGGAATGAGCTGCTCCCAATATACCTGGTCTCTTGCTAATAGTAAGCACTTTTCTGTTGGGCACCTTAGCAGAGGAGGGACACTCCTTCACTTTCTAGTTCTGTGATTTCTTTACTACTGTCCATAATACAGTCCATACTACTATCCATAATAAATAATACAGACCCATCAAATGCTGGAAGGATCACTGTACCAGATTACCTGGTAGCCACTGTGGTTGAGGCATGAGTTTTAGGTATATATAAGGCATGAGAATTAGGTCTGTGAGCAAATTATCTTTGTACTTGTATCCTGATTCTAATACTCGCTCTTTGAAGAGCCAAGACAATCCTGTTCAGTGCCTCTGTCTTGAGACTTTTAAAATAGGTGGGAATTTATTGACATATGGAAGATTATAATGGCTTCATACTCAGATGACTGTTATACCGTGCTTGGCTCTCCTGAATACACTTCAAGAATGACATTGAAAAATTGGAGAAAGGGTTACAAAGCATGAGTGTAAAACTGTAAGATACATCTTCCAGTGAAGGATTTCCAGAACTCCATTTGTTTACCTTTATTGCACAGAGGTGACTAGATGAGTGAATTTCACAAATCTGTGAGAAGAAAATGCTGCGTTCTTAAAAGGCCCTTTAATCTTGCAGAGAGAAGCATAACAAGAAGCAAAGGCTGGAAGTTAAAGCCAGACAAACTCTGAGAGAGAATAAGCTGAGTTTGGGAAACAGTGCACGTGTGTTTAACAGGGAGAGTGATTAACTACTGGGATAAACTGACAGGCTCTTGAAATTTTCAAGAAAGAATGTGACGCCTTGTTGCAAGATGTACAATAGCAAGATATAAGTTGTCAGGTTGAAGCAGACTTTACAGGCTTTTATTGTACATCAGAGTGAATCAAATGATCTAGTAGTAATTTCTGGTTTTAAAACAGAGAGCTCTATGCACATAACAGGTCCCTTCATCCATATGTATGCATGCAGTAATTTTGAAATAGTAAATATTGAAATATGTGAGTAGATTACATTTCCACAATAATTAACATTTTTCCAAATACATAGTACAGAGCAGACATATGCAATTTTTATTGATTCAATTTATATATGGAGTAAAAAGAATTCACTTTTGAGTATAAAGGTAATTGTCAAAATGGAAACGTGGTATTGCTCAAAACCCTCTGTGTTTCTGACATCTGTAGTTATTTTCATTGATTTGTTTACTGTAATTTTGCTTTCTTGAAAAACCAAAACCAACCAAACAAAAAATAATCACAGGGCAAATCACATATTTGAATTTGAAAAAAGGGCATCCTTCCAGGGACCCTTCCAGTGTCTCAAGACTGGGACTCTGAAGGGGAGTGTGTTAATTTTGGATCATGTGTGCTTTTTTCCTTTCAATATCAAAACACAATCTGAAAGTGTAACAAGCAAAAGTATTAGTCACGTAAGCCCTGTAAATTTATGACTTGGAGGAAAATCTTCCTCTGATCCACTTGTGCTTTTAATCGATGTGGCAGTGATTTTATTGTGTTGTCTCTTTTTAAAAATTTAAGGGCTCAAGATGGGGTGTTCAGAGTTCATTTGCAGATTTTTGGTTTAAGATAAGAAAATACTAAGATTAGAATTACAATATCCTTGGTTCTGTTTCTGTTGTTAATCACACATACTGATAGGAGTGCTTTTACCTGTTGCCAGAAGGTTTCTCCATCAGACATGTTCTGCAGACGCTTCAGCCAGTTGACCTACCCCCACATAGTGAATGTGGTAGAAATACCCGGACTACTGGAAGTGCATTCTCCAAAGCTGCTTGGTTCTTCACCCTGTCTGCATGTTAGGGCATACTCTGAGCACAGACATTTTTGGAGGTCCTGAATGATGCAGACTGCATGTATGGAGTAGGTTTTATCTGTCTCTTTCACAAATGCAAACAAGGTGCTTGTGTGGATGTTGCTTTGGATGTTTAGAATTTGGGGGAGGATTTTCTGATTATATGTCATCCAAAATGCGCTAGATTGTGTGTATCATGAAAAATTTGGGAGAAGGCTGGTACTCCAATTTTTTGTGTTGGCTTTGCTACCTCCTTTATGATAGAAAAATAGTAAAGAGATCTTCCATTAGCAGCAGCTGGCATGGCCATTGCAAACAAAGACATAAATATATGGAGGACAGGGAGGGAGAACTGGCTACGAATAAACAGAAAGTGAAGAGCGGATGCTTGTATATATGTGCGTGTGTGTATACACATAAATGTGCTTGCGCACACACACAGAGTTTAGTACAATTGACAGCTCCTGCAAAATAATGTTTTGCAATTGAAAAAGCAAAGGATGCTGGCGCATGGAGGAAAGCCAGAGGTGAAAACAACATATTTTTCACTGTAAATGCAGAGCATTTAGAAGAATAATGAGCAGCAGGGAGAGTTTGGCTTCGCAAGCAGGCATAGAAATGTCTGTCAGCTCATAATAAACCTACTTTTGCCTTGCTTTCTGACTGAGTTGTCAGAGGTTGTGTTTCCCTTTTTCCTTCCTAGCTGAACTTTCTTGATCAAAGCTCCAATTTTATTTTTAAACCTTTAATTCCTGTAAATTATTGGAAGCTCTCCAGTAGCGCTCTGTTAAAGCCAGAGGGGACTGGAAGCAAAGAGCAAGGACAGACCTGAGAACAAATTACAGACATTTGGGGGACACTCCTTTGAAGCAGCAAGAAACAACTCGCCTTCCTCTCTTTGCATTTTAGCCCTTTCCACTACTTTCTAAGGAGCAGACAATTTCATCCTACATCCCAGTGCAGGAAGAGATGTCAAGGAGACAGGGAAAAACCTTGGCAGTGCAAATAGCTTAGATGTTTTTAAAGGATGTGAATACTTATTTTTGGAAAGTTAAAATAGACTATTCAATCTGAAGTAGGCAGCTGCACATAAGATTTAGACTGGAATGACAGGTTTGAATGCTAAAACATTAGGACTCAGCCAAAGAGCACCATCACCTGAACAGGTTATGGCCAAATAACCAAGGACAGCATCTCAGTAGTTATCCGGCAAGAAGGAACAGACAATGGTAGCATTTCTGCTCTGTGTGACTGGATGCAAGGAAAGGCGATGTACCCTGTAACCAGTTCAGGCCCCCCTGCTCTTACCTGAGGCATGGAGTGTACCAGGCAGGTGGAGAACAGAGTGAGGACACAAGGTGCTTAAGCTGTTTACATTGCTGATGCTGGCCTTGCACGACCTATCTGTCTCCATTTCTTCCTCTGTGAAAGATCCGTGGGCAAAGGATGAACTCAATAATGCCATTTCTAGTGATGATGGCAGTAAATTAAAAAGTGTGTTAACATTAAAACAGCATAAAGGCACTCCCCAGACAGTTTCTCTTCAGGCATATTTAAACAGCAGCTTTATCTTAGTAACTCAGTCTGCCTAATCAGTCATATTCTCACTAGTGAAGAACCGCTTTTTTTTTTTTTTTTTTTTTTTTTTTTTTTTTTCAGCAGTTTCCCTGTTGACCTGCTGAACTCTCTCTGTTTAAAGAGTGATATTACTAACATTACTGCCATTGTATTGGCAAGAGAGGAGGAGATATTCATATTGACGCTAGCTGGAAAGCATCTCCTTTTCATCATATTAGTGAGATCCCCTTCAAAGTGTGGTCCAGATTTTGGATGGCTCTCCATTCTCGTATCAGTTTTGTAAAGGGACGTAATGACCTTCTCTCAAAGACTGCCAGAGACAAGCTAGTCCTGGCATGGAGTAAAAGTTAATATATTTATAGGAATGTTGAAATTTATTAGACTGTAGAATTAACTAGCCTTAACTTAAGGAGACATTGTCAGATTAAATCTCCCCCATTGTCAACATCTTATATAAATAAGATGTAAAAAATACTAAGCCTGATAGGGGGGAAAAAAAAATCTCATTTTAAAATAAACAAAGCATGCAGGCATTTCCCTGGACTGTGTGAAAAATCAAATCCCAAAGCACAAAGGATGGACCCTGTGTTGACAGTAAGTGTAAACAGAAGTGAAATGAATTTTCTCTGCCTGTGCTGAAAGAAATGCAGTTAGTTTAAAAAGAAAAAAAAAAAAAAAGAAGAAGAAAATACACACTTTTGGAGAGTAGTAGACCTTGAACACTACTGGTACTCTGCAGTAGTATCACAGCCCTGTCTCACTGCCTAGGTGTCAGGGTATGTGGGACGTGTAACTCTTCACTTCAGCATGTAGGGTATTTGAGCTATGCTGTAGGTTCTATGAACTATTTTCCAGCAGTGCCATTTTTTGGCAATCTGAACATACACCAGTGAGTATATCTCAGTGTGACCATAAACCAGACAAAAAGTACTTCCTGAAGGGAAGAATTTCGAGTTACCGGAGCTCCTCTGTAGCTAGAACACCTAAGGCTGCTGTTACCTTGACAACTGTAGACAGGACATGATTTGTCCTGGCCTGGATCTGAATCTTATTGTAATTCCTGGCATGGATTGGTCTATCAAATCTACATCAGTGAAACACCTGTTCTTCACTAAGACTTAAAAAAAAATCAAAGTTCTGGGTTTTCCCTCAACAGGGAAAAGATATTTTTGTGGCCAGAGGTTAGTTCTCAGCCTTGCCACAGGCTTTGTGCATGACATTGAGCAGATGCTTAGCTATATCTCCTTGCCTGTGAAATACAGATAATGGTCCTGTCTGTTGTCCAAGAATACTGTGAAACTAAAGCAACTGTAGCTATTCAACAACATAGCAACATATATAGCATATATATAGTGCGTGTATATATATAATCTATGTGTGTGTATAGAGAGAGAGAGCAAGAGGGCTATTCAACCCTTGGGAGGTTTCTATTTGCTGCATCCATGACATTCCTGAAGGAAGTAGCCATCCTTCTAGTGGGAAATGATATAGTCATACCTGAAAAGTGTATGTAAATATCTCTTATTAAGTAGCTCATCCCTTCGGTTAGCATAGACCACTGGTGCTGAAAACTAGTGACAGATGGGAATATACCGATAGTACTTTTAACAGCTCTCCCTATTCCTTTCGGAAGGCACAGACCTGTCCTCTCAGTGAACAAATACAACAGGAGAAGGACATACAAGGGCTGTCCTTTTAGTTATGATCTGCACATCAGATAAGTCTTTTCTCAAAAGCCTTGTGGCAGGTCACATTTTTTAATTTAATTTTATTCTTCTATTCCCAAAATGAGAGGCCCCTGTGACCCATACGCTGGTCAGACAGCTGATGGCCTTTTATGCAGCACTTAGCAAGCTTGGGGTCAAAGCCTAATGGCCCTGTAGGAACCTCAAGGCTGCTAACTATGAAACTTGGCAGTATGGCCTTCAGACGTATTTGCCAGCAGACATCTGAGTTCTCTATAGAGAACAAGGAGAAGGTTTTGAAGAGGCCAGGTGGGTTGGCTTCTTAATAGACTCCTAAGAATTTCTTCAGGGTATGTTTCTTGTTGGGCTTCACTATTTTATTTTTAGATCTGTGCAAACTCATTTTTCTCCATTTGAAAGCAATCTTCTGTATTCCCAGCAAACAACTTGTCATACACTGGGATCAGAGATGCCCAAAGTTTACAGTAAAATATAATCTAGAAATGTGCCTTTTTCCTTATGGATAAGTTCTCATTAGATAGATGATGTATAATATTGTGTGCGGTTGTGTTTCCTAGACATCCTTTGCTGTATGTCTTGGTTTCTAAGTAGGTGATTTAGACAGGAAGAAGACTACGGTTATTTTTCCAGGTTTCTCTTAGGCGCAGACAGTGTAAAATTTGAAAGCTAATGCTGAAATACTTTGGCTGTTGCGTGGTACATGTTCAGGGTGACTACTCCAAGAAGCATTTTTTTTCTGTAACTGTGAATTCTTTGAACATCTAATTTTTATATTGTTTTCCTTAGGGAAATGTATGAAAGTGAAATGACTGTATGCTGGCATTTTCCATATAGTGACCTTTTATAATGGTTACTTGTGTTTATCACATTCCTTCCTCTTCAAATTTGCTGTTTAAATTATACCATCGCATACTTACATTCCCTTCTCAGCCTTTTTCTGCTAATGAAGGAGAAGAGAAGCCGTCAGGTTGTTCCAGAGAGGATGAGCATGAATTCTAATTTAATTCTAGCGTAGCTGGCTTCCTACATGTCAGCACGTTTTTATCATTACAGTGTGACCTCTCCCCTCTGAATGCAAGGATTAGAGAAATCAGAGGTATTTTGCCACTCAGGCTGTCTGAGAGCTTACCATGCTCTGCAGCAATGTAGAAAAAGATGCCAAGAATAGAATTTACAGCCAGAATAGTCAAATGTATATTTCAAAACCTGTATTTTAGCAGAAATAGAAGTAGCCTAGATCTTAACATGGAAAAGGCTCATTTCTGAAGGTACGACTGATTTCAGAGTGTTAGCAACATGGAAAACACAAAACCTTGCTGCGAGGCAAAACTAGAACCATTCTGAAAAAGTTTTTGTCTGTGCTGTGATTTCTCAAAGTTGCTATGGAAATTGAGCTCAGAATGTACCTCTTCCCCTCTCCCTGCCAAAACCATTTCTCATATTCATCAGGAGCTCTTTAAAACTATTTTGCCCTCCTCTTTTAAACATCACTTTTTGTGTTAGAAAACCCAAACGGACAAAATTTGTACAGTGAAAGAAGACAAATGCATACTAAACACTGTTGCATGCTGCAGCCTGAAATTGCTGATGAATTGCCCCAGTCTGTGTCTGGCTGTTGAATCTGATGGTATAAATTTCTATATTGTCTGCAACAGGGATAATATTCTGGCAGAAACAGGTAGATGATCTCAAATGACTTCTTTCATCAGTGCCAGAGCCTTCACATTCTTTCTTATTTCTTCTCTCCCACTTCAGTGATGTAGCTGTCCTATGCCCATGTACACAAACATCTGGAAAAATTATACAGCATTTAAATAAGTTTGGCTTTGGTTTTTTTTAGATTATTTTGTCTGTATGTTTGTTTGTTTAAAAAAGTCCATCACTCCACTACTAGCTCAGCAAAATAATGTTTTGGAATTTATTTTGTTGCAGGTTCTTCTTACTTTAATCCCAGCAAATCCCTAAAATTATGAACTGATTGTGTCATAGCATGTGTAATATGATCTGCCACTGTAGTGCTAAAATCAAGTATTTCCAATAAGTCCTTGCTTACCACAACCTAATTGTCTAATTCTTCCTTCGGTGATGAGTTTCATCTCCTCGATGTAAACTCTTTGGGAGCGCATGTGAGCCTACATAATACAGAGTTGTACTAAGAGCTGGTAATGCCTATGGCATACGCTTGTACTTTCTCACTACCTACTACACCTTCAGTGGTCCTCACTGTGGTCCCACACCCCTTCCAGCAATACCATTCGGGTTTTTGGACTTGACATATATGCCCATGTTGTATCCCTTTAACCCTTATCCTTGCAATGCCTTAAATAACATTTTTACCAGTTTGCTATAAACAACCAGTGTAAATAAAATGCAGAAACAAGCTAGGCTAGGTAATTTCCATGGACTGTGGGAAAGCTGGTGTCAGGCAATTTCTTATGTCCTTAATGATAATTGTTCTCTTCAGTTTCTGTCAAGGCTGACATTTTAACATCTTCTAGTAAGGTAGATTGGTTTACTTCCTGTGGTTTTCCTGGTCACATACAGCTTTCTTGGTATCATGCCCTGGACATTTTGCACATATCCTGTTGTTGGGGAGTGATTTTCCCACTGTTGCCTTTGCTGTTTGTTATATTTGGCCGGAGGCCCCAGTGGTACTTTATTTCAGCTGAGATTTTTTTCTACCTTGTTCATGAAACCTCAGAAGCATAGCACAGACTTGATGGCTTGCCTGTCTCAGGCATTTAATGAATTCTCCCTTACCCCCATATTTAATTTTTGTGATTTGGTCTATCCGCTAACTACTGACACATTGAACACATTTTTTCTGGTTTGCATTGAACCTGTCTGCTTTTGTTTCGAGTAGTCATATTTATAGCTTCTATTGATAGCTGGATATTTGTAAGATATGTAGTTAGTCATGGGAGAAAGTACTCTTTTTCCATTTCTGTGTGCTTTTATTCTCCCTGGTGATCCCATTGCAAACTGTTGCCAGAAGCCCTATAGGTGTACAGCTCTGCATTCCAATTTCTTGCAGAGTATAGTCTGGTAGATAATCATAACCACCTTGCAAGATGAAAGTCAACTGTATGATAAGCAGGTTGTGGTGTCTGTGTGCTATGTCTTCTAAGGCTTCTGATTACAGAAAGGAAATAATTTGTAAGATGGGATCCATCTATTTTATTTTTTGTTTCAGTCCCCTGTATTCTTAAGCATAACTAGAATCCATGCAGTGACTTGTGTCATGTGCTAGGACAGGGACTATTGAGTGATTCATTTGTGCTGATTTAAAAGAGCCAGTGTGTTGAAAAGTGAGGAATTAACTCTCATTTGTCTCATAAATACTGATCAATGTGAAATCCCCTTCTCCATGTTGTTGTCATTTCTTATGACTGGATGTGCTGCTTCTATAGTACAGATTCTAGATCAATGATCAGACATGTTGCTTTTTATTTTCCTTCATAATTTTTTTTTTTTTTTTTTTTAACTAATGTAGAGAAGACAGCAAGAACAGTTTGTGGCCCAAATGACTGAATACAGTTGGGCTCATGAAAGCAGAACTGAAGATAACGTAGCTGATGTAACCATGAGCTGTAACTAGATATTAAACTTTCATTTTTATTTTTCAGTCCTGTTAATCTCATTTAATATTCTGCTTGGGACCCTTTTTGAAATGATTTGAACAGAGGATTGAGACATGCCAGAGAGTAGATTAGAGATAATCTATTTGGAATGACTGAAAAGAACATGTGATAAGAAGATAAATCCACCTCGACTAGGAAAAAACCCTGGTAAAATTTCTGCAGTGACTAAGTTCTTTCTTGAAAAACATAAGATAGGTTAAAAAAAAAAAAAGAAAAAGAGAAATTATAAATGGACCAAAAGTATCTTGTCCCACCTTAGCAAGGAACAAAAGCAGCTCAACAATTAAGTGCTTTAATTAGGATCCAAAGCAGGGATATTTAACATCGGTTGAAAAGGACAAAAAAAAAAAAAAAAATCACATGTTCCAAGCAGTGAAGCAGAAGGAAAAGAAAACCCATGCTGAGAGTCATTAAGACTCAAAAGTAATTCATCACAGGCACAACTAACCTTATTACAGGAAAGTTGTATTGTCTTCCCGGAGCAGGGATTGATTCCAAGCTAGGAAATGAACATGAAGGCTCCTTTAGTAGCAAAAGCAAAAATATTAAATTGTTTCTGAAAATTGTAGCTGTGCTGTTTACTCTATCAAGGAAGGATAATGAGTCTGGTTAGGGAAGTCCAGCCAGCCAGCATAAGGGATGTATTTTGATAGATTATAATTAAAGACTAATTTCTGTTGAATACTGTCCAAGTGGTGAATTATTTATTAAAAAGAAGCAGCCCAGGAAAAAAGGTAAAAAGCCAAGATATTCCTCTTTAGCTGTCTGGAAGCCATGTAAAAAATTTTAGTGAGTTACTGTCCAGGTTAACTGTTTAGTTACCATAACTGTTTGCCTACTAGCATAAAAGGCAAAACCTACTAGAAATACCAAATAAATACAGTTCTCCCACAGTTTTGGGACAATCATTTAGAAGTCACAAGCAATTCTAAAAGCCTGAGTCTCTAAAGAAGGTGGTTTTGTGATTGATAATCTGAAGTAAAAGGGCTTTGATTAAAGTGGAGGTGGCATGAGGACACTGGTATTACTGTGAAGACCTTGAGCATGCTGCCTATGCTGGCATCATTAAGAACATCCTGCAGACAAGGGCCTTTTTGCTCAGTGTCAAAGCTGTGATTGCTTCTGAAGGGATAGGTAGTAGAATACTTTAAAAGTGAGGGACTCCTCTGTGTCAAGGGACAGGGCTGCCTGCAATTAGACTTTTTCAAGCCTGGTCAATGGGATATAATTAGGAGAGATGTCTTTTAATGAACTGCTAATGCTGGCCTAGCAGCAACTTGCAGATGTCCAGAGAAAGGCTAAGGTCAGGCTTGCTGCTGAAGTATCTAATTCATTATTCCGATGTTCCAAGTTTTCATAGTTTGCTCTTTCCTTTGAATAAAAGAGCTGTTTGTTTAACCCTGGGATTTTTATTTTTTATTTTTTTTTTCATGCAGACAGGCATACTATCTAACATGAATGCTCATGTGGTGTAATTTAATTTCTGAATGAAGACTGTGCATTTTTTTAAAGAACTTTGGAAGTCAAGCTGCTTGGCAGAAAGGTTAGTAGCAGACAGACAAGAAAGCCAATAAACAATCACTATACTTGGATAAACCTCCAAGGAAGTTGCTTGATAAACGAGTCAAAGAAGTTAAGCTGTGTTTTTTCAGCTTGAAAACTGAACAGGAACATCCAGTTCAATGCTGGAGAAGCACAGATCATAACGGTCAATTTCTTTTCAAAAGCACAGCCTGTCAGAGGTAGGAATTTAAGCATCTTTCCCTACAGGTATCTCCCCATTGATCTAGCAGTTTCAGGGGCCTAGAGTTGTTTTTGCACTTTGCTCTCCCCCAGCTGGATCTGTTAGCGCAGAGGTCCCCTGAGTGTAATAAAGGTTCAGAAAACAGGCAAGTCATTCTTCCAACTTTTAGGAGCTTAATCACATCAAACAGATTTCAGTTAATGCCTGCTTGCAGAGAATCTTTCACAGGAAGCAGGTTTGACCACATCCTTTTCAAAGCTGCGAAAGTGATGTGACAGTCCACCTACACATCTTTTGTATTTCAGCTTAATTGGCTAGAATACATACAGAGAGATTGTGTGACCAGGATAAATTCCTTCCATAACCTGAAGGACTTTTAACGTTTCTTGCTCTCCTACCAGAGTAGAGGACGTGCTGAGTGGAAGCTCTTTTTCCCAGTCTGAATCAGGCTGCCTTCCCTTAAACAGAATATACACTTGAGAATTTAAGAGTCTTTGATCAAAGAGAGAGAGCACAAGGGGAGTATTACTGTACTGACTGGGGCATCTAGCAGGGAGAAGATTCCTAAACTCTGTGTTCTGGACTATGATTCTTTTGCTTCAGTGACTTTACAGGAGGAGGAAACAGAACTCAATAACCAGCAAGACTTAACGAGCTGATTATTTCATTCTCCTCTGCACTGTGGCCCAGACTGCCCAGAAAGTTTTCCCCCCTTTAGCCATACTTTGGCAAGTGGGTAAGGTATGCCTCGAGTAGGCAGAAAATACAAATTTGAATCCTGTCAGGCTCCATTAAACATTGACCTGAGGTCTCCTATTTGCTGGCTTACTGTTTTAAGAAGGAGGAAGTTAAAGGTAGCCCACTGTGACACATTTCTGTCTTGTTTCTCCAAAGACCGCCTTGGTCAGTGTTTTTTTTGTTTGTTTTCTCAAGACGTAGCAGGAGAGGATTTGGAACTCTAGATTGAGAAGAAGACATATTTGCTCACAGCTTTTAATCTTGTTGCCTAACTTTATTCTAATTAATACATTATATTAACTAATAGTTTCAATTACTTACACTTTGATTTCATTTCCATTTCTCAAGTGAGTCATTGTTTTCCTCATTCTGTGTAAACTATCTTTTTTTAGTTCTTCACACAAACTGTGGGATTTGGGGAAGAGGGCTGGTAAATTTGGAAAGCATTTGGGGATAAGGAGGCAGTCGATTTTTGGTATTGTGGTGGGTTAGCATTGGCTGACAGACAAATGCTCACCCAGCTGCTCACTCACTGCCCTGCCTCAGCAGGCAGGAGAATGAAATAGGGTGAAAAGTTAAGGGGTTGAAATAAGGCCTGGGAGACGGATTGCCAGTTACAGTTACAGGCAAAACAGATTCAACTTAGGGAAAATTACTTTAATTTATTCCAGTTAAACCAGATTTGGGTAGTGAAAAACAAAAACCAAACATTAAAACAGCACCTTCCTCCACTTTTCACAGGCACAACTTCAGTCATTCACTTCTAACTCCTGCCCACTCCACCCTGAGCAATGCACGTTGGATGAGCGATTGGGGTGTTGCCCTTGACAGGTAACACTTTGTCTCTGCTACTCCCTCCTCCTCACACTGTTCTCCTGCTCCAGCATTGGTCCTTCAGGAAAAATCTGCTCCAGCATGGGCTCTTCACGGCTGTCACTTCCTTCAGGAGGGGCCCAACTGCTCTGACAGGGGATCCTCTGCAGGCTGCAGTGTGGGCAACTGCTCTGGCAAGGTCTTCTCCACAGTCATCATATCTGCTCCAACACCATAGGGCACTTCCTCCCCCTCCTTCTCTGACCTTGGTGTTCCTCCTTTTGTTTCTCACTTTCTTTTTTTTTTTTTTTCCTGTCCTGCCTGCCTGATATTTATGCCTTTCCTTAAATACGTTTTCCCAGCACCACACATGTGGAAGCTTTGGCCATCAGTGAGCCCATAGCAGAGCTGGCTGTGTTCAGCACAGGGCAGACAGATCTTTCCACAGAGGCCACCCCTGTAGCCTGTCCCCCCTACTAAAATCTTGCCACCTACATACTATACACCTATTCAGACTATGTTGCTATAGAAGTCCTGTCAGGGCCTTCAGGGCACCTGTAGGTGTTAATTTACCCTGACCAGCCTCACCTGGGACCTCCACCCAAGAGCTCTATTTAAGCTCAGACCTGAGCTTTCACTTCTGCCTTAAGCTATGTCTGGCTGTGGATCTGTTTCTACTTCATCTTTTTTATTTTGGCTAGATTTCCTAGATGAACCTTGAACCTGGCTTGCTTCCTTTACTGCGCATGTCAGTGGAGCCTGTTCAGCACCTGGCTCTGCCTGATGTGCTCAGATGCTGTAGGACTGTGATGATGCTGCCTGTGCTGCGTCACCTTTGGCTTAGAGAGTGGTCAGCCCTTGCTGCTCCCTGATGCTTCTGGTTTGGGACATTTTTTGCTTTCTCCCTTCTATCAGTGTAGTTAATGATGTTGATGTGTGGGGAGTAATATTGTTTCCATGTTTTGACTGGAAATCAAATGAAAGATGGTGGTGGGAATGCATTTTATGTGACTATTCACAGGTTTACTGATTCTTTTGTGAGATTGGGTAGGAATAGTCGATGTGTGACTGTCCACAGGAAGCATTTTAAAAGGGTGGTAGAAGGGCAGCCTATTTTGCAGTATCATGATCTTAGATTGCTGTAAAACTGTTGTCAAGCTGCATCCTGCTCTCATTCCTGCTTTGGGAGACAGGCACTAGAAGTTGGGAGATTGTAGCCTATAGTCCCTGCACACCCAAACCCCTGATCAGATACAGCCCTCAGACTATTGTCATGTATAACTTTTCTGTCTTAAGTTCCAAAAAGTTTTTTTCCTTGTCAACATATCTGTCACCGGCCAGCACTCTGAGAATCTAATTATGGCTAGCTGAGTGTAAATTTGATTAGAGATGTAACTGTGCTTCTGAGTCCCCAAAGGTGTGCCTTGCTGCTGGAGCACTCTAAATGCTGCAGTGTTCTTCAGGCCCCCAGGAGTCCCTCTGTCTTACAATGTTTCTGTGTCTTTGCTAGACAGTGTAGCACTCTACAGACTCAATTACCATCCTGGTCTCATTTCTAGTCATCAGCAATTTAGTTTTGTAGAGGTTTTCCAAGTTTTAGGAGAAGATTCTCTGATTTATTTTCCTAGCTTGTGCAGCCTCACACTTTCTTGGTTTAAGTTCTCTGGGGGTTTCCCTTCCTCTGGCACAATCAGAAGCACACATTAAAAAGAGTCCCTGCAGTTTGCTTTGGAAGACTTGGAGAGGGTAGATTGATTGAGAACTCTCTAGTATCCAGTTAATTCAGGTCCTACAGCAGTTCCTCAAGCACATCTCAAATCTGCCTACTCTAAAGAAAAAAAAAACTGGCTTATGTATTGCCTTTATTATACCTGATGTGGCAAAATCTTTGGCTTGTGCTTCTTTTGTCTCTAGCTGGAGCTGCTGCTTCGTATTCAGGCCATGAGAACATGCAGATGACCAAAAAACCTGTGTCTGCTCCAAAAGTGCTTTTGAAAATGTTACTGATTATTTCCAGTTGTTCTAGGTGCCTGAGCTGTGTTTGAGCTGTGTAAATCCACTGCTTTGTTCAACCCAGCTTGTCTTTATCTGACCTTGCTCAGTCATCATTTGGCTACCAAGCCAAATTTAGTTTCATTTTACTTTCCATGACTAGGGGGAGTATTTCTGCTGAAAACATTCATTATTTCATTGCTAATGTGTTCCTCAATCCATTAAACATTTTATCTTCTAACATCCATCCTAAATGAAAAAAAAAAATGTGTGCATCACAATTCACATCCACAGACTTTCCCTCCTAGCCTGTTGAGATAGGCCTTTTGGTTCCTATGTATTAGAACTGGGTCTTTGATCTTTCTTTGTTTCCTGGGCATTTTTTGCATTATGACAACCTTTGTGGTAAGAAATATGTTGTTGCTTGAATACATTTTGAGGGTTTTTTTCCTCTTTGTGAAGACTTTCCATTTGCTGTAAGTGAAGGTGAGGCTGAACAGCTTAAACTTGTATATCTAACTTTTAATTGGTCACATGTTTAACTTCTGCTCAGTGTGGGCACCTAAAAAATGATGGGGACAGATAGATCCAGTTTGAAAGTATTTGAACTGCAACTGGGAAGCAGAACAAAGTCAAATACTATGCAGAAAGAGACAGACCACTCCATTGTCTGTTTATTTGCCAAGTGAGGGAAAGCAGGTTTTTGAAGTTGAAGGTGCATGTTTGAGCTGCTCGCTGTTCCCTCTTATAACAAATGGAAATCAAAGGCAATTTCCAGGGTGAAATTTATCTCCATCAAAGGTATGTGCCTATTACCACCCTCCTCCTTAGCAGTCATGAAGTTTTAACAGGTCTGGGTAACATCCTTCTTATGTGATTCTCTGGAACATGATGGAGATTCCTGTCTAGCTGTCAGTGATATTTAGCTAGCAGCAATAATGCTTGCTAAAGAGAGATGTTTCCCTCAGATACAAGGTAACGTTGCTGAAAAAATAGCCCTACTGAAAGTAAAGAAGCAAAAAATACAGTGCTAATTTTCAGTCAGGTCAGCTTCTGGCCACAGACCCTGAAAACTGAAGTGCTGGCACTAGGCTGTTGGGGGCATGTGCGTTGATCTGGAATAGGACAGGGCACAGATTTGTGGTATGACTTTAGACAATATACTTTTTTTTTTCCCCTGCAAGCCTATCAAAATCTCTAACCAGTTTCTCTAGGATTATGAAAAATGTTTATGTTCACAAGCACGTGCAAGCTTTCAATCCACTTTTTCCAGGCCTCTCTAGCTATGAAGTGAGATGGAATTCTTGTGAAATTGGCAGAGTATTGAAGCTAGTAGGGAGGCTGATTTAAAAATACCTGAAAAGCATCATGAGAGCTAACAGTGCTATTTAATCTGCCTTGTTACTTCAGTTCTTTAGCTGAAGAAGGGAAATGGTACAGGTAGAAGACAAGAACAGTTTCTAGGTAGAGAAAATATGGTAGACATTTTCAGTCCTGCTTAGTCCCATTAAAACGTTGTGGTAAAGTTAGAAATGGTTGAATCTCAAGATTCTCTAGTAGTATCAAATGCCCTGCTCTGTTTCTCTGCAATCAAAGTTCTTTAGTTTTGGATTTTATTTTATTTTTTAACTCTCAGTTGGGTTGGAGTTGGTGGAGGAAGGGCAGTGCACTGTTAAGCAGATCTAGTAACATATACTTTGCTTAACTGGTGAATGTGCTGTGGAGGGACAATAGGAAAATAAATATTTCAAAGGAATTAGATACAGTACTGATGTAGCATATTCTTTACATCTGTTACTGGTTTTGAAATATTGTGAAACTCATTAAAGGATATTGTGAATAAAGAGAAATCATCTTTACAGAAAAGTGCAAGTTAAGGAATTATTTCTTTTCTTGCAAGTCTTCTCTCTGAGACTAAAATATGCTTGGACTTGCGCTCTAGTGAATAAGAGTAAGTAATCTAGTGATAAGAGCTGAAGAGCAGTCTCCCTAACTTTTGAAGTTTCTATTTTTGAACGTTTTCAGCTGATCATATTTGTTTCTCCTTCTTCCCCTGGACTCTGAAGAAGAAAATGTAAAATATTTTTTGAAAGAAACAGCCTTATGAAACCAATTTGCAGCATGATAAAATAAATAGAATTTGCTTTCGGCAATTGGCCATTGTCCTCCTAGTGGAAGACCTTGATGCAGAGTTGGAAAAAGGAGTTATGGATATCTTTGAGATGCTGTGCAGTAGCAGCACTTGCAGGAAGAAGCCTTCTGAACAGAAGCTTTGTTTCTGTGTAGTGTCAACACTGTCTTATCTTCTTTCCAAAGTAATGTGATACAGTGGTTGTCAGAAGTTTTATGGTTTTCTTTCAGACACTTAGGGTGGTATTCATATCTTTCAATTTTAGATAATTACACTGCTGCATCTAATTGATTAGTCTGTATTTACTGTTGCTGGAGAGAAACTGGCACCTCCAGAGAGGTGTCCCTCTGATTTGCTTTAGGAAACCAGTTTGAGGATGAAGCAACTTTCCTTTTTCATGTGGCCTTTTGCCTCCTTTGAGTATAAAGGGTGACTTGGAAAGAGCTCACACTTACATGTCTTTTCGCTGCCTGGGTTAGATGGAATAAATACCCCTTTCTGCCTCAGGAGGAACTTAATTACCAAATGCAGAATTGCCTTTTTTTTTTTTTTTTTTTTTCCCCTCCCAGTAAGGATGGGTTAAGAAAAGGTTTAGCAGAGTGAAGTGCTGTGCTTGTAAAACTCTCACAGCTGTCACAAGAACAGAGATAATTTCTGATTTGGAACAGCCTGGCTTCTAGACCATAAATTGGGTTGATTTATGTTACAATGCTGTCTGAGTAATGTCATTCTTCATTGCTTAATAAACATTAAAAGCCTGTTTATAACACCAGGAATGAGGACTATGTTGCACTGGCATTATTCTGCCTTGGTATCAGAGACCAAACCCAGTTTGTTCCATTAATAGACCCATGTTACAAAGCAGGGCATTTTACAGCTAGGGAGAAAAGTAACTTCGGTTTGCCAGTACAAGGCAGTCCTTGAAGTACAGTGTTACTGTTTTGTGCTGTGCTGTAAACACCACTGATAATGTTCAATCTGAGTTTTACTTTAAAAAAAAAAAAAAAAAAAAAAAAAAAGTGCTAATCCACTGGATTATTCACTTGTCTTTGATTTGAGAGGGATTTGGGACTACTTTTAAAACAGAAATTCCTTTCTACATTTTTTTAATTTATGATAGTTATCTAAGAAATAAATTCTGGTTCACTTTGAAAATGCACATGTGAGTTGGTTAATAGTTCAGCAGTAAGCACCCTGAACAAGCTGCATGCCTGAGTACAGGTGCCTAAAATCCTCTGAATTAAGAGGAGGTGCAATGAAGACACACAGCCATTGCAAGAGGTACTTAAGCAAGTAAATGTCAGTTATAAACAATATGAAAACCGTAAGATTATTACTAACATTGTTTTAGATAAATTTAACTTTATGCCTGGATTTATTTGGCTGTTTGTTTTTTATTAAATATGCGGAACACTTCAACTTTATTGACAAAAGACATCGGCACTAATAAAAGAAGCTGAACTGATTTGCTTGGAATTTGAAGTCTTTGACCAGCCAGGTAGCAATCGCATAGATGGAGCTCTGTTTCTAGATGGCAGCAAATCATCAGAACAGCAAGTGGGCTGCATGGGGAATCTGCAGCATGCACGTAGCGTTTGCAACTAAATGCGGACCAATGTAGATTTTGCTTCTGCTGCTGCTTTCTCAACTAATTTCTCTATCCTTTTGCCTCTTTTATTCCAAAACATTGTTCTGATTAAGGTGTGAAAGGGTTTATCTGTTTCTTTTTATTTTTTTCTGTTTTTCATTGTGTGTAAATCTTTTCACACACAAAAGCAAATGGTGATTGTATTGGAGCTGAGTGTCTGCTCTCAGTCTTTACTCTGGATTTATCATTGTATTTTCATCAGCTTTTGCCTTGCTTTCCACTTCACTGGTTTTGATGATCTTTAGTGAAGACCATTAGTTTAAGGAGGTGGCTTTCTTAATGGCTTATATACCAGCTGTTGTTTTATTTTCAGTTTATTGTAGCTTTTATTTATAATTTAGTAAGTTCTGCAGATATCTGCTGCTTTAATTATGGTGAAATGTGTATTGCCTTTACAATCAATCATGTCATCAAACTGGGGTTTATTTAGTACCCTAAAACATCTTTTTTTTTTTTTTTTTTTTTTTTTTTTTTTTTTTTTTGTCACATAATAGTGCATGAGTAAGACTAGAGGGTGGTAACAGTCCCTTTCCAACTTCAAAACCTTGGAATCTCTGTTATTTTGTGTTTCAGTTATCTTATAATGCTGCTGCTCACTGAGACTATTTTTGTTTACAGCACACTAACACATTAGTTTGAAACACTGCAATGTGAAATTGCAACACTTAAAATTTTGCAAGTCCTGTTGGACCACTCGGCTTTTAGAATATGTTAATTGTGCATAAATACTTGATAGCTTGCATGTGTCTAGAAAGAGTTCTGATTAATGCTTTATCAAATGAATATTCTCAAAGGGGAATGTGTATTAAATGTGCTTTTTATTTTTTTCCTCTTGCATCACATACAGGAACAAACAAGTTGTAGACTTTAATTTACTTTTTCCCTGGCTGTATTGCTATGATGTACAGTAGAAATAATTTTTGCCAGGAGCACTTCCTGTGAGTTTTAGTTATGAAGTAGCTTTCCATTTCCCTTGTTTGAGGTTGAATCCCAGAATCACAATGTGTATTCAGAAAGTGTCCATCCTGCCTACTTTCAGTTGTGTAACGTTGCCAGTGACAGAAAGAGCATTGCTTATGCTAGCATGAATTATTTAGCCATTTACCCTACTGACTTATGAAGGTATTATGCTTATTGCATAATTGGCAAAAACTTTTAGGCTCTAAAATAGAAGCTGTTCAGATGTTCAAGGTGTTTATGCAGTTTTGTTTGCTTTATTTTCAGGTGTCATTGACCCCAAGTGTTCTTGAGTCATTCAAGTAAAGAAATGTGAACTTGTCTTTCTCAGTTCTCTGAGGTTCCTTTGAATGCATTAGGGCACAGCAGTTCAGCTCTTGAAGAAATAATTACCTCAAGGAGCAAATCCCACCTAAATTGAATTTGATCCACTTTTTCTGAACTGAGCTGCCTAACTATTGTTTTCCCACAGGCACGAATCAAACCACTTCAGTTCCTCTCCACCTGTGATACAGTGAAGGTCTGAGTTCTGAAAACCAACCAACCAGACAGAAAGGCTCACCTCTTGCAGCAGACAAGAACTGGATGCTCTTTCTGGCTAGAACTCAGGAAATAAAAGGTGAGTTTGACCTTTGGAAGAAGGGGCAGGCAACTTGGAAGGACCACAAAGATGTCATGAGGCTATGCAGGGAGAAAATTTGAAGAGCCAAAGCCCAACTAGAAATTAATCTGTCTATTGCCATAAAGAAAATATTTTTTTTTTCTATAAATCCATTACCAACAAAAGGAGGGTTAAGGAGAATCTCCATCCCTTATTGGATGCAGGGGGAAGCAGTGACAAAGGATAAGGAACAGGTTGAAGTATTTAATGCCTTCTTTGCCTCAGTCTTTAATAGTAAGACCAGTTGTTCTCAGGGTACCCAGCCCCCCTGAGTTGGAAGACAGGGATGGGGAGCAGAATGAAGCCCCCATAATCCAAGGGGAAATGGTTAGCAACCTGTTATACCACTTAGACACAGGGAATGTGGGAATGCCTATGGGAATGGATGGGATCCACCCAAGGGTACTGAGGGAGCAGGTGGAACTGCTCACCAAGCTACTTTCATTTATGAGTAGTTTTGGATAACCAGAGAGGTCTCAGTTGAGTGGAAGTCATCAAATGTGACACCCATCTACAAGAAGGGCCAGAAGAAAGATCCAGAGAACTACAGGCCTGTCAGCCTGACCTTGGTGCTAAGGAAGGTTATGGAGCAGCTCATCTTGAGTGCCATCATGCAGCACATACAGGACAATCAGGTGATCAGGCCCAGTCAGCATGGGTTTATGAAAAGCAGATCCTGCTTGGATGTGGGAAAGGCTGTGGATGTTGTCTACCTAGACTTTAGTAAAGCCTTTGACACCATTTCCCACAGCATTCTCCTGGAGAAACTGGCTGCTCATGGCTTGGATGGATGTACTCTTTGCTGGGTAAAAAACTGGCTCAATGGCCAGGCCCAAAGAGTTGTGGTGAACGGAGTTAAAGCCAGTTGGTGGCCGGTCACCAGTGGTGTTCCCCAGGGCTCGGTGTTGGGGCCACTCCTGTTTAACATCTTTACTGATGATCTAGATGAGGGGATCGATTGCACCCTCAGTCAGTTTGCAGATGACACCAAAGTGGATGGGAGTGTTGAGGATAGAAAGGCTCTACAGAGGGATTGGGACAGGCTGGATCAATGGGCTAAGGCCAACTGTATGAGATTCTACAAGGTTGACTGCCAGGTCCTGCACTTGGGTCATAACAACCCCATGCAATGCTACAGGCTTGGGGAAGAGTGGATAGAAATCTGCCTGTCAGAGAAAGACTTGGGGTGTTGGTTGACAGCCAGCTGAATATGAGCCAGCAGTGTGCCCAGATGGCCAAGAAGGCCAACGGCATCCTGTCTTGTATCAGAAATAATGTGGCCAGCAAGACTAGGGAAGCGATTGTCCCCCTGTACTGGGCACCAATGAGGCTGCACCTTGACTACTGTGTTCAGCTGTGGGCCCCTCACTACAAAGACATTGAGATGGTGGAGTGTGTCCAAAGCAGAGCAACAAAACTGGTGAAGGATCTAGAGAACAAATCTTATGAGGAGCGGCTGAGGGAACTGGCATTGTTTAGCCTGGAGAAAAGGTGGCTGAGGGGAGACCTTACTGCTCTCTACAACTACCTGAAAGGAGGTTGCAGAGAGCTGGGGATGAGTCTCTTGGTTATAACCAAGTCATAAGCGATAGGACAAGAGGGAATGGCCTCAAGTTGCACAAGGGAAGGTTTAGACTGGATATTAGGAAAAATTTCTTCACCCAAAGGTTTGTCAAGCATTGGAACAGCTGCCCAGGGCAGTGGTTGAGTCACCATCCCTGGAGGTATTTAAAGGACATGTAGATGTGGTGCTTAGGGAAGTGATTTACTTGTCAGTGTTGCTAATGGTTGGACTCAATGACCTTAAAGGTCTTTTCCAATCTAAATGATTTTATGGTCCATTCTTAGCGTTTACTGTGTTTGATGAATTAGAGGATCACAGGTGTGTTTGGCAAGCCAAGCCTGAACCACAGGTTGTACAGAGATTTGGATGTTGGGCAATGCATGCTGAGGCTGGCACCTCTCATAGGCTGTGCCCTTGTGTTAGAAAGGTGAGAGCAGCAATCTTCTGGCTTTTATGCAAGTTCACTGCCGTTTGCAGGCAAGTTGCCAGCATAGGTCCTTCAGTTGAAGTGGGTTTCCAATAACAGCACCCTTGTTAGAATATGCAGTGAATTGGTTTATTCTAGTCAGTAATCTGCATAATTAGGGTGGAAATGAGAGTAATAAATATACTTAAGTGTTTGGAAATGGCTTTCTTCCTGAAGATTTTTCAGAGGGTGAAAATTAGGATTAATTCTGGAGGAAGGGAACTGACCTTAAAAGCCCCATTACAACTGACCTTAAAGCCACCATTCTTCTCAGTTACTGAGAAACTTTTGCTGAAATTTAATTGACAAGATCACTGAAACCTGATCCATGTTATAACAATATTGATAATGGGTTTTGCTCATGACTTCTCTTCATTTGTACAGGTGTGTTTAAAACCAGAACAATGTCTATGACTTCTGTAATGGACAATGGTGAACAAAATTTGTGTGAAAGATGTGTATTAGTATTTACTGTTTCTTTTTTCTATTTTATGTTTCCTTATTTCACTTGTCTAAAAAACTGAGAATAGCAGTTGATTTAGAGAGACAAAGCACACAAAATAAATCCCTTTTCTGTTACGTCAAAATTATAGGAAGTGCTTCTTAGGCAGTTTAGTATTTTTAAGTGCTTTACTGCATCTTTTTTTTTTTTACCTGATCAAATAAGACATCAGAATTAGCCTTTGAGTCACTCAAAATCAAAATCTTGAAAGCTTGTTCATTGTACAGCAATTCAAATTATGTGTAATCTCCTCTTGATGTTTGAAATCTTTTTTTTATTATTATTGTTTGGATCCCCACTAAACTATGTCCTATATATAATTTACTTCTTGCACAGGTACTGAAAACCTCTCCTCTTAAGTATTTCTCATGTAAAAAGATTCCCTGCAGTGACAAATTTATTAAACAGTATTCAACATAGAATATAACTTAAAATTTAAATCTGTATTTACTTTAGCTCCAGTAAAGCTTAATCTGGCTGTTTATTCTGGTGCTTTTAGGTACATACAGTGTAGGAAAATGTCTTAAATATGTCAGCTTGTCTCCTTTCATGGCAAAAAAAAAGGCCAGTGCATGCTGTTGCCCTACAGGTGAACTAAGAATAGCTGAAAACTAGAAGATCCATTTTCAAACCCTATATCCAAAAATCAGAACTGTAGTGGGAAAGCAGGCAAAGTCTGTGCGTTGGCCTGCTTTGGTTGAGGATAATGTTTCCCTCACTGCACTGGGTTTCTTTTGCTGCCCAAGAAGGCTCTTTCCCAACATCTTATCTCCTGAAGTATTTTTAAAGTGTACTTCAATTCTAGGTCTATACAATAAGCAGCTACTGAAACAACTAAGCGTTGTTTCTTTGCAAATTCTCTCTAAGATTGTTGCCCGCAGGAAGCAATGAACTGCGGGTCAGGCTTTCCACCGTCCCTGCCTGGTGTCCCAAGCTTCACCCTGCAGGGATTTTGCTCTTCAGCCACTGAAAACAGACAGAAATCAGAAAGTTTCCTTAAAGCTGATATGGTGCCCTTTCCTTGAGATTTTGTGTAGGAGTCATAGACTATTTGGTGTGACAAGAGTTCACACACATGTTTTAGTGGCTTACTAGCAGATGCTGTTAACGCCTTGGTTATCAGTGTTAGTTATAACACAATTTTAATAGAGGTATCAGCTCTGTGTTTCAAAGAATTGATACTACTTTCCTTTATAGATTTTTCTAGCTTTTTCCCCAATCACACTTTTACAGCATGTAGATTGTGTATCTGCCTACGTATAAGCACATATATGCAAACATGCATGTCTCTATATGCATACATATATGTGTACAGATACACCACACATGCCCCCAAATCCAGTAGGGTTTATTCACAGGAATTTGTGTCTTGGTTAACAGATGCCTTATTTTTGGAGGAAATAGTAATACTTAGTAGTATGTAATGTATAGTAATGTATGAAGGCATTTCACAGATAACACTGATATTCAGTTGCTTTCAGAATAAACTGTAACAGCATTTTAACAGTGAACAGCCACAGTTAAGGATAGGGCATGAAAAAGAAGGCAAAAGACGCTTGAATATATTGGAGAGTGTATGTGAAGAGGTTGCTAGTTGGTGATTATACTGAAGTCTGGACAGGTCAGTTGCACTCTCAAGTTTGGGAAAATGGTAGTTGACTCCTCTGTTCAGTTTTTGAGGTTACAAAAAAATCACTTCAGATGTAAATTTTTCCTGTGAGTCCTTTACTAAGTTATTCATATACTTTCAGATTTGCTTAATGGACCTGTAGAAGTGCAGTCCTCCTAAACTTTAGTGTTTGTATTCTTTCAGATGGACAGGAAAGGTGGCTTGGGGGTCACATACGGGAATGAGCATGAGCTCTAGAGTGCAATATATGGCATACAAATTAATCTAACTCCTAGTACAAATTCATCTAGGGTATGGATAGACATACCCAAACTAGCTCTAGATGCACTTGATCTTCTAATATTTTCCTCCTTGTGATCTTCCCAGCTTATAGTACGAGTCTTTATAAATGATATTTTGAACAGGATTTGTCCTTAAATTTGTGGGGGTGGGGGTGTATTACATGGCTGAACTATCCCAGTTCTGAAACCAGAAATTCTTGTGTGGGTGTAGTGGGTTCTAAAATGCCTCTTGCCAGTGGATAACTAATACCTAATGGTTTCCTGGTAAAAAATTTTGATCCAAGTATTATTGGAAAGGATTTGCAGAAGGCTGGAGCAGAATGATGAGTAATTCAGTGGCTGACAGCCTTAAGTCTAAAAGTGTAGGTGTGAGAGCTGGCCAGAGCCTTGCCTGGGGCTCATCAATTGTCTCTGGAACCACCAAAGGCCCAGCTGGAGGAAGCAGGTGCTTGTTGTAAGCAGCCCTGGGAAAGGAGGCAAGCCTGAGGAGCCCTTGGGTGAGGGTAGGGAATGAGGAGAGGGGCTCAGTATCCCAGCTGGTCTGGGACAGGGATGAGATTCTGCTTTATGAAGGCTGAAAGCGCAATTGAAAGGAAAGGCACGAAGGAAGCCCTTCTGCTTGTCTGAGGGCAGGCACTGCAAGTGAAAGTGTTACACTTCTTATTTAAGTGGGTCAGTCGTACTTTCTTATTATTTGTAAGACCTAAGTTTTATTTGACATGGTTTCAGGCACTGCTATCCTGCAGTGCTGTGGATCAGGAGGTACAGAATGGGCAAAACATTCAGAAGGCTCTTTACCTTAGTAAATGGTCTCCCTCTGCTGCAGTTCCCTCTGGTGTGGCTTAAGGTGCCTTGTGTTCCACTTGCCACTTCACTGCTGCCAACAATGTTATGAAAGGTGGCATGTACTCTGGAAGAAGTTAAGAAACTGGTGGCTGTTCATATCCAGCCACTTCACAGATTTTGACCATGCCCGAGAAGGGGTGGTCATAGCATGGGACTTGGTACTGGGCTTACACAACTATGCTGTTTTGTCCACTTTTAGAAGCAGCGATAGAAGCATCAGGAATGTGCTCAGTTGGTATAGTGAGGAACCAGACTGGAATGCCAGGTTAAGATGCTCAGCATGCTAGCACTATTTTCAGCTGCTGAAGAACAAGAAAATATTAGTGGTAATAATTTATCCTAACCCTGCTAGAATGAAAACAGTGTTCCCTTTTTATAAATTTAACCTCTGCTTCTTCAGGCTCTAAACTTTGGTGGTATAACACATAGCCTATCCTCTGACACACATTTATGCCCTCAGATTTCTCATGAGGGAAGCGCAGGCTTTTTAAACAAAAGTGTTTATTTGCATGACTGCTGCTAAATCATGGTATTCATACTGGTGCAAGCAAAACATAGATTGGAGGGATGCAGAATAGTAACCTTAACAGTTGGCATTGCTAAAGCTTCTGTATAGCATGATGGCCTGTCTTGGACTCTGAGCCCAAAGGAAAATGTGGAGAATCCAGAGCATAACCAGCAAGTGAGACCTGAGAGATTTTGCTGTCAGAAGACTGAAATGTGAAAAAGACAATGAGAAAGTGGAAAATAACAGTTTGTTTTCTATGGCTGTGGTGGGCAGGGCAAGAAAGGATGCGACCACATTGTAGCACAGGAGATTTCTCTAGGCTTAGGTGAGAAAAATAGCCAGAAAAATAGCTCAGCGCTGGATTATGTTGCCTAGGAAAGCTGCGAGTGCCTCATTAGACGCTGATGAGAACAGGTGAGACAAATCTGTCATGAACGTTTTGTGTCTGGCTGGTCTTCCCTGAGGCAGGGGGATAGGCTTGGGCAAGCTCCCAGACCTTTTTTTTGTGATTCTCTGAATATTCAACAGGTCCTGTGTTGTTCTAATGTCTACTGGGAGCAAAGCATCTGACAAGCTGCCAGACCAGTAAAAGCAAAGTAGGTTAGAGGATTGATGCATTCATAGCCTGTGGGAGAGATGGGAGCAGGGAGCTCTGATATTGCTGCTGCACAACACTGCAGACCCTTTGTTTGTGTGATTCATGGAACCATGCTGGTATTACATCTGGGGCAGTCGCTCAGGAGCTCTCAACACAGGGAGGGAGAGAGAGAAGGATAGGCCGGGCAATGAGAAGTGAATAAGCTCTCACTTATCCTCTGCTGCTTCCTCTGTACCCACAGGCAAATAGATACCACAAGTAATAAGATATATGCAAAGCTAATAGTTGCAATATTTACCAACTTTGGGTAGCATGTCCCCAGTTGGTATGGCTGCCTCTCAGGAATACATTGAAAGATTAAAAAACCCTACAATCAAACAACCCACTAATTCAATTGCTTTTGCTAGTGAAAGCCTCTTTAATTTATATTACTCAGATGAATTTCTGTTAAGTTTCTCCATAAGCTGGAATTTGTCAGACTTCAAAATTTCATAATGCATGTGCTTTTCCCACTGCTCTGTTCTGCTTGATATTGAGCCCATCTGAAAATAACATCTCTGGGAAGTTCTTATCATTTGATCGGGGAAGAGGAGGAGTCACACAGAAATGGAAGAAAAGGTAAGGATAGTCTGGAGAAGCTGCTTATTTAGAGCTTGTTCATGTGCTGAAATGGGTGTCAGAGTTGTTTAATGGATGAAGCTGTACTAGTGTTTAAGAAAGTGAGTGCACTAGCAGATCTCCCTAACTCTCTTTGGCAAGTCTGTAGTAGCTTGTAAGGGAGAAAATATTCTTAATCCTGTCAAGTGAGGCTCTTGTTACAAACAGATTGTACATAAGGGCAGAGCAACACAATGTGGATGGGATTGTAATAGTTCCCAAAATAAATGGAGGTGTCAAGACATAATTAATCAGCTTATTGCCTACGATAAGCAGTCCTCCATACGCTAACATGATTGAAGCTCTGAGCTTTCCTGGGATGTGACTAATGCTGGGGAAGCAGTGCAGTGTGGATACACCTGACATAGCTAACTTGAGGGAGTACTTTAATTGCTGAATCAGTTGTGCATGAAGCTCAACACAGGTGTGTCATCTAAGTCCCTCCCTCCCTTCTGAGGTGGTCTTGTAGGATTGTTTTGAGCTCTAGGCCAATGGCTCATCTGGTCGGTGTAAGCTTTCTCAGATGCAGTGTTACTGGCATGATATGATTGTCAGTGTATTCCAAACCAGTTTATATATCTGTGATGCAAGATGTCTTTTTTGAGGTTGACATGGATTTTAGTACTCTGGGGGATATTACTGCTGTGGGGAAGATGTTTTTTAGCCATTTTTGAGGATCTTTGAACATCAAAACATTATTGTAAGGTTTTGTCTTTGGAAACAGTAAGGACTTAATGACAAGTATGCTGGAAACTTTTGTTAATATCATGTTGGCTGTATTTAAAAACCTTGGACTCAGTAGATGGGCTAGAAGTCACAAGATTTTAATAACATCAGGTTCTTTTTATTTGCTTTTTTCTTTTGAATGTTGGGAATGTATCTCAGCCATGTTATTGAGTATAAGGTTCAGCAATATTTATTTACTTTAGACAGGAGGAAATAAACACTTCTCTTGTTAATGTGTGAACCTAGAAGTTGTAATTTTGAGCAAGTTAACCAAGTGTCCCTGAAGTTGCTGGTTGGTGTCATGCACATGCATTGCAAGGTGTTTGAGAGGAGCTGAGTGCTGTTGCATGCACAGATGACAATCTTCCAATTTAGTGTTCCTGCAATGTCTCAAGAGCAATATGGATCCAACTTTTTTTCACTCTGTGTGATGACTAGACTTAATTAAGAGCAAGATTGCTGTTACGTGTGTGTTGATTAAAGAATGGTTTTAAAACTTTTGTAGGCGAGGGCATACATGCTCCTCTCCTTCAGCTGTGTCAGATTTGTAGGGCAGCACTATGTCTTCTTTCAAGCTCTCCTAAGCTTGTGTGGAATGAGTGTGAGGTTCAGAAAGTTGAGAAGAAATTGCTGTCCTGGGAATGTGGGTGGTGCCAGCACTATGGCAAGTTTAACTGAAGATGAGGGATTTGGCTTACCCCTTGTTGCCTGGAGCTGAACCACAAGCAGACATACTGTGAAGTAACTCCTATAGCAACAGAAGTGCAGCTCCAGAGGTGAGGCTGCATTTGGAGTTCTGCATGCTGGTAGGCTCAGTATCTATACCCTCATTTTAGTAGCTTACTGTGTCCCTGACTCTTTCCCAGGCTGTGCATGTTTCTTGAAGCACAGCAGGAGTATAGCATCCAGAATTGTCATGCCACTTCCTGAAATAACTGTCATATTTTGTATCTCTATTGATTTTTAAAGGGCATGATTTGTGTTCAAGCCTTCTGCTATCAGCATCTGGAGGCTGTTTCACTTTGTCTATTAGTCTTAACAGATCTTATGTTCTGTCAGAAGTCAAAGGGCCTGTTGGCTTAGCTCTTGGATCACATGAGCCCTTCTGCTGTGTGGTCAGCTCTCAAAAGGATTAAAAAAAAAAGGTTTTGTTTTGTTTTGGTTTTTTAATATATAAAAATATCTACCCTTTCACCCCCAAGAGAAGATAATCTTTTATCACTATATTTCTTGTTCCTTACTGAAACCAAGTCCCTCACTTTGGGATTTGGGTATACTCTGAATATTATCAGGAAAATTCAGCTAGTTTTTAGTTCTATTGCCTATTCCAGTATAACCTATTCTATGAAGTTTAAGAAAGCTTGCTATAGTAAAGTGAATTTCAGGTTGTGCTTATTCCTGCCTTATCCCTTGACAGATGTGCCATTAGCACATGTACAGCATTGTTGTTTTGGAATCAATTAGCAAGGTAATATTGGTATCAATTTTTATGTTAGTGCTTTGGAATTTGGACCATCCTAGTGGGACTGCGGATCTGTAAATTGGTAATTCATTTATCCAGTGCTAACAGTGAGACTGGGTAAAAGACATCAGCACTCAGGAAAATTTTCCTGGAATTTTTCAGAAAACTTTGAACTGATTTTTAATCATGAAAAATATCTAGAGGCAATCTAGTCTTTTGAAGAGAAAGAAATTAAAATAAATGTAGTTGGGCCACAAATAGTTTTTGTGCTGGAAGTGCTACCATGATATCCCCTTATTAGCTGGGGTTGCTTATGCTTGTATTAGCCATTGACTCTGCTTCCTGGCAGGGCTAAGTATTCCATGGTGTACCACAGTCCTGCAGCTTTTTTGATTTCCTTATTAACTCACGGAGTGGGTGGATGTGGGAACATTCACTGTGTTTTTTCCTAAAATCTTTATGTAGTACAACTTGCATTCAAAGAGCAGCAAAAAAATTTGTACAGTGAATTACTACACCTGCATAGGTGTTCCCTATGTAGGAAAGGGATAGTTTGTTTGCCTTGTATTACAGGTGTGTGTCTTTACATTCAAGATTTCTGTGTATGTAAACTCTTGGTGTGAGTATGTTACATGTTCCTGTGGAGGTTATGCTGAGAGACTGCTTAGGAAATCTTTCACTAGGTTGTCAGCTAGGATAGTGGCAATGGGAGGAAAACTTTGTAACAGGCAGGAGGATGGATGTTGTTCAACATCATCAGTAGTCCTCTGTGTGTGCATGCACAGGCACACAGTGCTCTTTTGAGGATTTGAAAAGTCCTAAGGTACTCTTCAGAAACCAAGCGATGGCTTTAATTTCAGCCAGTTGTTTCCACCAGATGCGATTTCAAGGCTGTGTTGAAAACATGGTCGTTCCAGTCTGTGTGGCTGACAGATGTTGTGGAATGGGTTGTTAAGGTTGTTCCTTGGGGAGAAACTGAAGATGTGTTCGAGCCTGGACAAAATATTCAAGCAGATTCTCATGACAGGAGGTAATAATGCAATAAAAATGCAGGCAAAAACCTTTACAACAAACTGGAATTATGTCAGCTGTCTTATGTCTGCTGTATTGAGGATCATGGTAGTTGTATGTCTTGTTTCCAGATCTGATGTTTTTTAACTAGTATAGACATGTAACAAAAATTTTATGAGAAAAGAGGTGGTGAATTCCCACTTAAATATGGAATGGTCAATAGCTGCTTTTTTTTTTTTTTTTTTTTTTTTTTGCAAAAATGCTTTCAGAGCTTTGCATGGAAGTTTTCCTTTTTTTGTTTTCAGACTATGTAAGTTCCTTGACTTTAATCAGAGGGAAAATTATTTCTGCTTGAGGCTTTGGGTCACGTGTGATGTTCTTCAGAATGTAAAGGTGACTGGCTTTCCTTCCTACTTTGTATATCATTTACAGAAAGCTGCAGAATTACATTAAGTTGTGGGGGGGTTTTGTCCTTGGGTTTTATTTCCAAGGTCACATGTTCCACCTTCAGAAGCAGGAGGATGCTTGAAGTTCAGAACACCACCACAGAGCACCTGAAGGGCAAGAAAAAGAAATAAGAGGAGTGTTGTGACAAGCTGGTCTCATATATAATATATATACATGTATATGCGTGCACATACACATATATATATATATATACACGTATATGCGCGCACACGAGCAGTAATCATGATATTTTTTTTTAAAGCTCTGAGCCACCTAATATTTTTTTCATCTAAATCTGGGGCTATAAGAAGGTACTTATTACTGTACTTCAAAAACTTGGTGAGCAACATATGGCATCAAATCCTGTATGGCTTACTAAAGCTCAAGAAATTCTTGTAGCGCTCTTCTGCTGACCTCAGAGGTAGTGCCACCTGGCACTCCTGCCTGAGGAGAATACAGAATGAGAACTTAAGGGACTTAATTATAATTCTTACTTGATAATAGTGTAAAAAAAAAAAGTTAAAAGGAAATAATCTGTTCTCTGTTATGTGTTGTTCCTTAATAAGTATGTAAAATGTACTTATTTGAAGTAAGAATTAGCAACTAGCTGACAAGGGAATGAGAACTCTTTTGAATCCTTTTATTCTTTTCTGTCTTTCTGTCCCTTAGAAGCTGTTCTAGATCTGTTTCAAAATCTGATCTCTGCTGTTCTGGGAAAAGCCTCATATGCAGTACATTCATTCTGTTTTATTTAGTAAATCAATGAAAGGCCTCATCATTAATAAAGTCTAGCATTCCTAGTTACAAGAAATATGTCAAGTCTGTTTAGGTCACCTCTGAATGACACTGGTAGAAGTCATGGAGTGAAGGAGAAATTTATAATCATGCATTTTCTTAATTTTTAGAGCACTGAAAAGAGCTGTGAGCTCTTCCAAAAAAATGTGCAAGCATTATCTTGTAAATCAGGTTTAAATATTTTTCTGTCTTATTCTGAGCATCGGGGGCAGGGGCAGGCGGGCGTGTGTGGTGTTTGTGTATTCATGTAAAGATTTTGCTGAGGGAAGAGTTAGACTGAAAAAAGATTATTGCTGTGAAGACTGTCTGCAGGTAGCTCCTTACCATTTATTTAGTCTAAAGCCAGCTCCACTCTTCCTTGTTGTCAGCTTGTTTGCACTCTCAGTGTGTGGTTACTTAGAAGACAGTTACAGTGGTAAGGGTGAGTATCCTCTGAGGTCAGTCTAAATCTTGTAGCATAGTATAATACAGTGCTTCTCAAGTAGATTATATATTCATGCAGCTCATCACAGTTCTCTGCAGAGATAACCCATGAGGTCTTGGAAGCAATTTGATGTTGTTAAGCACAACATTACTCTGAGCTAATAAATTTTGCCCCTCAGCAAAGCTAATTGACTCAGATAAAGCAGCAAACTGATGAGATTTCTTGGTCTCTGGAGTCTGAGCAAGCCTGGCCATTGTTAATGCTAGTATCTGTACTTCTAGTGTAGTGTAGTTAATACAGGAACAACATCCATGCAGGACACTTAATATCTAGCATTCCCTGGTTCTCAGCTGAACTCGAGTGCTGAAATGAAAAACTTAGGGCTTTCTTCTCAAGAGAGTGTTTTCGTTTTTACCCACCAGCATTTCCTAAAGATGCCTGGTTTTCTCGCTCACTGTGGCTCCAAAATCCAAGGAAAGGAATGTCTCGCTGAACCTACTAAATATATTGAGGAGCTCTACAGGCTAAAGGATATTTATCTGTGTTTATAGATCTGTTTAAATGTGCAGAAGCCATTTGAAGGTCAATTATTCCAAGGTTGCTGATTTGTTTAATAACTGGTTATTAAAGGTCAACATTATTCCAAAGTTGCTGATTGGTTCAATAACTGAAGATAATGTACATTTTATGCTAGGGTTTGCTATAAAATAGATTAATTAATTTGCACTGCTAGGAGCAAATATTTGGTCATGCAACAACAGGAAAGTTAGTGGGTTTTTTACTAGGCCTTTTTAGATGAGTGTATTAAAAGTATTTGCTACTGTCACATATTGCATTGGCTCACCCACTCTGACAGCTAGAGATGTTTAGCAGTATCTAGTTTGTAGTTATGCTTTTCGTTAAGAGAGCTTCACTGGCTCCAGTCCCCATTGCAATTTAGGAAGGGTGCTCTGTTGTCAGATCCTTCTGCATCTTGTACTGTTCTCTGATTCTATTCGGTGTAGCCATCTGTACGAAATGTCTGACTTGCTTCCTTCAGTGTTTGTAATTTATGTGGCTTCTTCATAATGTTACCTTCTGTTGAGAATGACTAGAGAACCTTTTGATTTTATTTGTTCCATTGTTTTCTGTGGGATGAGTGAATAGAGTCCCCTTTTCCCACACATTCATCGGTCATGCAAATGTGTGGTCAGGTAAATTAACTTTCACAGGTCTTTGATTCAGCAAACAGTAAAGTCCCAATATCTGTCATTAACCAGCATTTTAACCCATTCTGCTATCTGAATTGAATATCGTACCTCCAGTGCAACAGTCAAACTGTGATAGGGATAACAAAGTTCATTCTATGCCTTCTCCCATGCCCACATAGCCTGCTTTTGGTTTTTTTGGCCAGCTATAATGGCCAGCGATAAATGCAATTCATTTTGCATCCCCAAATGTCATCTGGTTCTCCTTTACTCACTATTTTATTGATGAATTTACAGAGCTACTACAGATGATCAGGCACAATTGTCCTTGTTAAAGGTTGGTCTTAGTTGCATCCCATCTTACTGTAACCTAAGTATGCCAGTGTAAAAGTTGCAGAAGGCATTGGTATGAGACACACGTAACCTGATCTTTTTGAATGAGGTGTTTGTCTTCTAGGAAGGTTGGTCTGAGAGGAAGATACTTAGGCAGAAGTTTTTAGAGGTTGGGTTGTTTTTTTGTTGTTGTTTTTTTTTTTTTTATATATATATATACAGTTTCAGGAATTATTGGTGTCACTTTCATTCTGAAACATGACATTTGTTAACTTGGTTTCTGCTCTCCTGGTTACTTGCTGAATGGGGTTTAAGTACAAGTTCTTACTAATCAGGGTTGTTTTCTGCAATGGAGTAAAAATACGTTTCTTGATTTTTTTTTTTTTTATTTTATTTTCTTTTTTTCAGAGCTGATATGTACTTGTGATCCACTAAAGAGGATCCAGAAAGAGACTACCAATGGAAGAGTTCTATTCACTATTTGCTGTAAAATTCAGATTATTTCAATTTAGATAATAAGGGAAAATTAACTTCCTTACTCTGACATATGTAGTTTCACAAGAAAGACTTATTTGTGAATCTTCATGGAAGTCTTTTTCTCTCTGTGCTTCATACAGTTTAGAAAACAGTGCTTTTTAAAAAGCTGTATGTATTTGTATTTATCTCTTTCCTATTAAATGCCTAACTTGTGTCAGCCTCTGTTGGTAATTTTTTTTTTTAAGCAAGGAGAGTAGGAATTCTTACTTTTCAGCTCATTACACTTATTTAAAACAATTCACTGTTAATTACATGCCAGATAGAGGTGCTGACTGATAGTTTTCTAACATTGACTTTCAAATATTCTGAAACCAAATTGGAGGATTGTATACAGGTAGTATGCTTAAAAAAAACCCCAACATTTGATTTCAGTATTAGGAGTCTGTCATATTGCTGTGTTCTGAGTGCTTAAAGCATATAAATATTTTTTTTTTTTCATATCTTTGTGTGATATCTTTCAATGGAATATTACTGAAATGAGCATACTGAAATGTGAGGAGAGAGGAACAGCCTCTGGAGCTTTGTGTGTGGAGAGAACATGAAGAGTCCCAGATAAGTTTTCACTTTCCTTCCTCCCCACCTTTCTTGCTAGTCACTTAGCAAATCAATAGGATTTTTATCCTCACCTCCACATTTTTCCTTGCCACTTCTTTAGCTTTGCAGGACTAGACTGAACTTGTTCCTCTCAAAGTATGGCCAGACACTTCTGTTTCCTCTCTCGTGAGAGTTTGAATTTGACCTCCTTCTGTCCTCTGTGTAGATGGCAAATAGCTTTGCAGGCTGTTGTTTCCCAGCCATTTTATTAGGCCTTCGTACACTTTTTTGGACATTTGTAGAAACAGCTTGTATGCAAGGCAAACTAGCTATCCCTGAGCAGCTGGGTATTTATGACCCATTAACATGTGCTGAGTTTTGAGGCTTTCTCAAATGATGATACAGAGCTTGAGTACTGATCACGAGGGAGGTATCTGCTGCCTCGGTGCTTAGCACTTCAATGCAATTTTTTATGCTCTGATGTTATATTTAGTGGTGTGTTGGGAAGTGAGTGCTTTGTGCTTACAGAATTGGGTACTTTGCTGTGTGTCTCATGCTTCTATTAAATGTAGTATCTCTGACTGGAAACACTATTGTTCTTTGTATTAGCAGCTTCTCCATCAAAGAAAAACTTGAGACCTTTTTTTTATGTTTCAGAAAGCTAGCCAATGATAGCTATGTAACAGGATAACTGTATGTAACCAGAGCCTTTGACAACTCGATGTTGTAGTCTACACTGCTACAAAATAGAAAGGAAAAAGGGTGCATCATCTGCAGATGAAGAAATGGAAGGGGTATGGTCACTTACATGACTCTTCCAAGGCTAGAAAACTAATCGGTGAAGAGACAATCTAATGACAACATAGATAGACATTACCTCTTATCTAAACTGGTAAAGTCAAAAATATTACTTTCTTTGAGACTGACGCTTTTCTAAACTGTTTAGCTTTAACTGGCAATTATTCTTTGTGTTATGACCTCAACTGTAAAGTCACCATATTTATTTTGTGTTGGCCTCTACAGTACCAGTTTTTTCTGAAAACAAATACTTAAAAATACTGTTTGGGGTTGAGGAGGTGTGAATGAAAGAAAAATGTATTCATCAAACATACTTCTAATTTTTAAGAATTAGAATTGCATTTTTTTTTAAATAACAAATCTGTAGGATCATGCTTCTTTCTTTTACCTGTCAAATTTGGATGAATTCTCATTTAGTCAGGGTGCAACTACTGGCAGAGAAAACAAACTAATAGTTGGGAGTTATTTATATTAGGAGCTGAGAAAGGCAGACAGGTGTTGAGGAGCATTTAGGTCAGACACATCAATAAAACAGAGATGCTTTTCAGACTAGTAAAGAAGAGGAGAGGGATATACAGCTGAACTGGAGGAGGAACAGATGGAGATCATGGAGTTAAAATGTCAGAGCACAAAGGTAAAGTGAGTGTCAGACTAGAAGCTAAAAGAAAATGACTACCATTGTCTGTACACCTGTGTGAGAAGCTAGGAAGGAAGAAGAAATTAAATCCTTTGCCCATCCTTACTGAGGCATGGCAGAATGACGGGAGTTGATGGACATTTGGGATCCCTGACTGCATGTAGGACAGATTAGGTCATAGATCTGAGGGGGTGTGTGTGTGTGTGTGCTCTGTGCTTCTATAGAACCAGGAAAGCAGCTGTATGACAGGCATACTGGTCTGACTGTGCTTTAATGTTATCTCATACGTTTATTCTGCCTTGTAATGTATGCGATCAAAGCATCGGGGTTAAGTTTACAGATCTAGCCTTAGGTATTGTGCCACGGGTTTACTGCAGTGCTGGATAATGTTCAGTTAATACAGGATTGGTTTTCAGTGGGACTGTACTAAAGGTTCTGTGCAGAAGGCTATGGGGCAAAGCCTGAGCAAGAAGGCAAGAACACAAGATTTTCTGCTCTTGTGTGGGTAATCTCTTCTGTTATGTAGTCAGGCTGCCAACAGTTTTCTTAATCAGTTGTGTGGGTTTTTTTGGTTTTTTAGAGAGCTACTCTGCCTCTGCCATGGAGTTTAATAAAGATGTATTTATTGTGAGAGTTTTATCATTCTAGCAGTTTGGTGTTTTCCTTTTACTGAATGAATTTGGAAAAAGTAGTTATGGTGAATGATACCCTAGGGCAGGAGATGCCAATTGTGCCATTAATGGGAGATGGTGGTTTATACGACTTATTTTTTTTTTCAGAGGTGTTGCATACTCTATAGTTCTGTATTAGAGAATAATACAAAATGAGTTGCTTTGTCTCCCTGTTGCATGGGGTGTTCTGTAAGTGGTTTTCATCTCTTTCCTAGAAGGTTGAAAACCTTTGCTGTAAGAAACACAGTAAACAGGGAAAATAATCTGATCCCTGCAGATTCCTGAGAAAACTATATTATGCTGTCTTCCCCAATACGTGAAGCTGGTGGTTTCTTAGTGCTAGTTTACATTCATGTCTTCAGTCCTTAAAAACAAAGAACAGCAACAAAAACCACATCAAGAAGTCCCAAAATAATGCTTGGCTGGAACTATAGATAAGACTGTCCATTGCTGTCTGAGACAGTCTGGTATCCTCTTAGACATGTGAGTAGTCTCCAAACACGGTTACTGCACACTGCAGAAAGGCCCTGCTGTGTAATATCACTCCTTGTTTGTCTCCTCAGCTGGAAATACGCTGGTATAGTTCACATGTATTCTGTAGGTAACCTAGCAGCTGTATTTCTAGCATGTTTCAGGTAGAGTGGGGAAGGAGCTGGATATTAAATATTTAAATTGCTGTGGAACTGGGATGGTGTTTGTCAGATAGCTGTTTCTTCTTGCTTTCCTAAGACTGAGGGGAAAACTGGGAGTTGTGGGATCGAAGTCACTAAAGTAGCAGGAGATCACTGGAGCAATTACTTGGTGTCAGTCTTGTAGACTGGTTGGTCTTGTAGACTTGGTGTCAGTCTTGTAGTCCCACAACCTCCTCATGGTGTGTGACAGGGAAGGACAAGAGCAATTCTTTTGGCAGTCAGAAGTGCAAATAAAGATACAGTTTATTTGGAGGCTGCAGGAAATACATTACTGTCCATTTTGTTGGGGGAGAGGAGGTAGAACCTTCACTTCCCATGAATTCCTCAGTGAACCGAATTGAAATATGGCAGTGGAGGCAGCAGATAGGGAGGAGGGGAAAGAAAGCAAGGAGAAGTTATTGTTTGTCCCAGGATTATTTATGCCATCTACTAACCATTATTGGAATTAAAAGCCAATCGGAATTAGTATGGGATTGTGCCAGGTGATTTGTGATGAGAACAATGTGAATGAGAACAAAGCCCTGTATGTTGAGACAGTGGGTCCTGCAGAGATGGTTTATGAGAAGGTTTATGTGCAGCAAAGGTGTCATGCAGTCTTCTCGTCCTAAGCACTCAGTAATGAGCAGTAAGTCACACAGGAAAATGTCATTATTGATGCTTGTGTGGTATTTGAGATGATGCTGATATCTTACTGGCATTAGTTTTGGACTCTGCTGTAAGGGGCCTTTCCTCCATGTATCCATGTGAAAATGGGGCAGCTACACAAGCAGTGTATAGCACGGTGGATTCTTTCTTACTCTCTGGAATTCAAATAGAGATGGATTGTTGACAGCACAAAAAGAAGCAAAACCAGGTAACCTTTTATTCTTGAATTATTCATATACACATTAAACTGTAAAGGGTAATTTGAACACATACTCTCAGTTTCTGGGTAATGTGTGAGCAGCACAACAGCTGCAGGCAACTAGGTTGATGCCTCCAGCTAGCTATTCAAACATGAAATATTATCTTGTAAAGGTTTGGGGTTTTTTAATTTTAACTGAAACATCATTTTCTAAATAAGTTTTCACTTGAACATCAGCAAGAATGTTTGAAATCAAGTGTCATCTTGGATATGAAGCAGTCCTGATAGCAGTATTAATAAGAAATAACATTTAGCAAACTAATCTGTTTTAATGTGTTCTGTAAGAAAACAAAGGCAGTAATAATATTCCATTACTATTTTTACGTAGTGATGATAGTTATAACACTCGTGTGGCTTTAAAGAAAGCATGTTGGGTACTAATGCAGTTTTCCTAGCGTCAGTTCCTGGAGAAATGTTTTGCATTGGGAGTGCAAATGAAGGTATTTTTCATGCATATCCTTGTGCACGACTCAGTGAATGATTTTTTTTTTTTAAATAAAGTGCAATCTTGTTGCAAGTCTGTACAGTATATTGGATAGCTTCTGAGACTGTAAAATGAAATACTGTCAGAATCTTTGGAAAGAACTGGACTTTCTTCTGAAATTGGCTGATTTTTGCTATACAGAAAGAGATAAGCATACTTCTGTAGCTGTCTGAGAAAAACTTGTGTACAGTGAATGGCCATTCATGCCTTCAGGAAGGTGAACATGATGGGAACCTGTGTGCGAAAGAAAGGAAGGGTAGTTTTGCATCATGTGCAAAGGATCATAATGGATCCTCAAGAGGGGGAACTAGTCCATGTTAATCCAAGAACAAGAGACAGTATATATGTTATGGAACAGATAGGAGCAACATGTCACAGGTGGAGCTTCTATGTTGCTAGGAGCCTGTCAGGATAGCAGCCTCAGATCCTGAGGAAAAGCAATGGGAGACTCAGCAGTTCTCATGTATGAGTCATTGCTGCCAGGTCATGCTGTTTAAATCTGAGATGATAAAAGTCTGTTTCATGAAAATCAAAGCAAATGTTAGATTTTTAAAGTTTGTTTTTTCTTTCTTTTTTTTTAATTTCCTCTGAGTCTAGGTAAGTTCAGGGATAGGGCTACCAGTGCTGTCAAAGGAGTAATACTTTATAACATCAGTTGAGGTTTTTACCTTGGGCATACAGATTGAAGGAGAGAGAAGTAGAGGAATAGGGCTAAATAGGGTGCAGTGAAAGTTTCTGGTGAGACCATCTGAAGAGGACCCAGTTTGGTAGCTAGTAACTAGAATGGAATCTTTTACATTTATTTTCATAGCTGGCAGAAAATGGCACTCCGGGGCCAGCAGTGTGAATTGTCAGGTCAGGGAGTTTAAGAGTGACAAGAGAGTCTCGTCTACTGAGGATGGAGACAATCCTGAGGTAGGATGGGGCAGTCTGTGTCTAGGCCCAGAGGCCAGGCATAGCTGTTGTATTCTTATGCAAGAAAATGAAGTTGGTGTGTCTCTTGGGCTCTGAACCTCTGTAAGCCTTTAAGAAAACATTACTTTTAGGAAAACTCACTCCTCCCACCCTTTTTCTTTTTCTTTTTCCCCAGCATACTACAAAAAGGAGCACTGACCCAGTCTTTGTGAGGGGACTGTGTTGGTGCTACATGCCATGCAAGGACATTTGACCTTTTCATTTGATATTGGTAGATTTTAAGCTTGCTGCATACAGTGATAGCAGGTTTTTGATCCTGAGAAGGATAAAACCTTCCCAAACTGTAGTAAGGCTAGGCCAGACTGGTGCTGGCTTCTTTCATGGCATGTGGATGAAAGGCTGCATGCAACACAACACCAAAACACCAGAGTGAAGGAACCTTTGAAGAATTGGGTTGAGTGGCTGTGGTACAGATTGAATTTCATATTGTTATGGTTTCCTTGAGTAAAGTGTGAGTGCAAGATGTGGATTTGACTTAGAGGTTCAATAAATATCTCAGATCTATAGGTAACAAGTTCCTCTGCACACTAACTACCCACAGAATGAATAACATCAAGTTATAGAAGTTACTTTATCTTATTGGGAGGGGGGGGAGAGGGAGGAGCTATACCAGCTAATATTTTTTTTGACTGAAGAAATAAGAATCTTTATATATCTTTCTCTAACTGTTCTCACTTTTCTTTTCCTGCCAACTTGCGGAGTGATCAGGAGTTTAAAATATACTATCAGAAATTGTTCTAGGCATGACAACAAACAGATGAATTTTTAAAGTTCCATGTCTCTTGCAAGAAAGAAATCTTGTAGGAGACTTCAAGAACAACAAAAATCATACCATCAGCTTATTTTTCTTGCATTTACCTTTAATGTTGTTTGTGCTTCATGCATGTAAACATGTGATATCAGATAATGTAATATAGTATCTGTTTTAGTGTATCTGTTATTCAGAAGTGGGTTATTCACTTGAGAATGTTACAGAAATTTCTGAGAGGAAGGTTTTTTTAAGTAGACCCTTAAGCATATCAGTTTTGATTCACATAAATTTTTCTGTGGTCCCAGGTGACTGATGCTTGAAAGGAAGGCTCTGTGACAGGTAGCAAAAACGTTCTGCCACTAGCAATGCTATTATCCCTCTTTAGGTCAGTGGAGGTTAGAAAAAACTCAGAACAGAAGTTCATTATCTTCCTTTTTCAGTGAACAAGAGATGTGGAGCGGCCTCTGGGTGTGCTCTGTTTGGACCAGTGTGGTTACTAAAAGGTTGCAATTAAGCTGTAGTTCTTCTACTGTTCTCTATGCTGTTGTGGTTTAACCCCAGTTGGCAACTAAGCACCACCCAGTCGCTCGCTCACTCCTCCTGGTGGGATGAGGAAGAGAATCAGATGAGTAAAAGTGAGAAAACTTGTGGGATGACAGTTTAACAGGGAAAGTAAAAGTAAAGCAAAGGGATTCATTCACCAGTTCCCATGGGCAGGCAGGTGCTCAGCCATCTCCAGAACAGCAGGGCTCTGTCACGCATAACGGTGACTTGGGAAGACAAATGCCATTGCTCTGAACGCTCCCCCCCTTCCTCCTCCTTCCCCCAGCTTTATATGCTGAGTGTGACATCCTGTGTTATGGGATATCCCTTTGGTCAGTTGGGCTCAGCTGTCCCATCTGTGTCCCCTCCCAAATTCTTGTGCACCCCCAGCCTACTCACTGGTGGGGTGCGGTGAGAAGCAGAAAAGGCCTTGACGCTGTGTAAGCTCTGCTCAGCAGGAACCAGAACATCCCTGTGTTATTAACACTGCCTTCAGCACACATCCAAAACACAGCCCCATACTAGCTACTGTGAAGAAAATTTATCCCAGCCAAAACCAGCACCTATACTCTGCCATGGTTTTGTGTTCTATAACTTCTATTTTAATAGAAGAGAGGAGGAGGAAGGGTGTGAGCAGCACTGATAAGTGTCTGCAATTATTTTTGCAGGTTAAATCCTGTCTGGAATTTGATTGATTTGTCCCTTCTAGTTGTAGTGTGCAGTGGGGCTTGTTCATAGTGTTATCTTTTCACACTATTTTTCATTAACATGTTGTATCTGACTCCCAACAACCAGGATGTTTTAATGACAGCTTCCTGACTGTCAGGAATACAATCCATAGACAGAGAGAGGCTATTTCAAATAGAGTGTAGCAAGCATAAAATTAATTTTAAAATTTTTTATTGGGACTTTTTTTTAAAAAAAAAATATGTAATATAGTGTTTGGGGAGAGGGACTGATGTTGGATTTAGTGGGGTTTTTTATTTTTTGTTTTCTTTTCTTGGACAAACATATATTATCAGCTTTTCTGTAATATTTGAATGGACAGGAAACACATTTATGGTAGGTAAAGCAGCTTCTAAAGTAACTATCGCAGCTAATGAATAACTTCTCCAAGCTAAAATTTTCTTTACTCTTAGGTAAGTATAATCTAACCAAATAAGGGAACCTAAGTGCCTTAATGTACTGATTCAGAGAAGCCTGGTATTATACCCTGTATTGAATAAATTGGCTGACTGGATTCCACAGGAGAGCATGGTATCAGGATTGGAGTGATTGCTAGAAACTGGCAACATAAGTTTTGTCTTGAATTTGTAATTAAAGAGAAAAGCCAAGATTATATTTGGATAGCATTTGAAGAGGAAAATACAGGGAAGTCCACAGCGTTTGACATGTTGAAATGTGGTTTTGGTAAGTGCCTGAGACTTGAGATACCTGCTTGTTTAACTTTGCATCTCTTTATTTGGTACTTGCTCACCAATATCTTGTCCTCTGACCATTAGAAATGCATCACTACAAGTAGAACAAAGCTTTATTTTCTCTGCAGATGAAACTCTGACTTCCATGAAATTGCATAACAGTGACTAGAGTACAATACTTTCCATTTAAATAACTGTGTGTTTGTGTTTGCTGACTTGTGTTGCCACAGTCATGGTCTCGGGGTTTATTGTGAGTTAGTTATACTGTTTGGCTGCAGATTCTTGCGGTGTGTTGCCATCAGTGTATATATTCTCTCTCAGTGCATATACTCTATATTTCTGAATAGTGAAAAGGAACAACCTGGAGCCACAACACAGCAATTGCTCATGGGCACTGGCTGTTAACTAAGCCGAGGAGAGAAGATTCTGCCTTGTGCGAGAGTGTTGCCCGGTGCTCTACAGAGAGTATGATCTGAAATGGTTTCAGGGAAACAGGACATTAGCTTTTTGGCTTGTTTTATGGTTTGTTTTTTTTCCCCCCTGGGGGAAGGAAGCCCTGAAGCGTGCTCACTGCTTCTCTACAATTTTGTCTCTCAGCTGTAAATTAACTGTACTCCTCCTCGGCACGAGAAAGCACATTTAATCAATACAAAACCCAAGTTGATGGTTGTTTCCTTTAGTGGGAAGAGAAGAGGGAGGTTTTTTTGTACAAAATCCTTATTTAAATACAGGTTTGGGAGCTGGTATCATCAGAGACACTCTGATGCTATTTTTCTTTACTTTGGTTTTTGGAATCTATGCCTCTCTGTTAACGTTGAATGTGTTTTCAAAACTATTTTCTCAATCTTAGCAGGCACCCAGCTCTCAATATTTGACAAGTTGTTTAAACTGTTTTGTTACACATTTATTCTAGGTGTTCCTTAAATGTAATACAATATATTTAGAGTGTGTGTTTTCTTAGTTGTGAATCTTTTTGCTTATATTTATTTTATGAGCAATGAATGCTTTTTGCAGACAGGCTCTAGAAGCATGAGAGCACTAGTGTGAAGGCTAGGCACTGTTTTAAGAGAGAGCTCATGTTCAGTTCTGTCTTTGGGTGTGAGTCATTCAGACCTGCTGCACATCTCTGGCTCCTTGTGATATGTTAGTGTGCAAGTTATTGAGGGATATTCAGCACTTGGTTTAAGACGATTTTAATGAATATTGTTAATATGTAGGTAGTAGCTTTTTCTAGAGTTGGCTCCTTTTGCCTCTCAGACTCTTGGGATTTTTTTAAGCATGACTGAGGGCTTCATCACCCCTCATAGCTGTGTGGCTGTTTGTGGGAAGGCAGTTTTAATGTCGGTGCAGTTTGGTGCATGTTTCTGTGTATTTGAGCAGTGTTGCTAACAGAGTTTTACTACTTCCATCAGCAGAGTCTGAGGCACTTGACTAAAACTTCTAAGATCTAGTAGATGTGTTACTTCCTCTGCTGTATTAGGCCTGTTTGTATACAGACTGTTTTTTCAGAGATACTCACCTGTCATTTTCTGAGGGCTGAACTAATGAATTAGTGCATTGCCTTTCTTGGACTGTGGCTGATCATTAGCTTATGCTCAGGTGCTTCGGGATTGGTAATGTGTCTAGAATTGCTAACCTGGTGAGTCTCTAAGTGCAGTTTTTGTTTTAATTGTTGATTATTAAAAAGACTCTTTCATTCTCTGTCTCCTATTTGATACCTCAGCTTTCTGAAGGATTCCGTAAGATTTTATTTTAATCAATAACCACAGATTCTATAAAAGTGATGCTTGTGACATTCTGGATGTGAGATACAACAGCAGATGATGCTGATCCCTGTACAAAGGGGCCAGCAAACCAAATTCTTGTTAGAATTTATAACAAAAAACTAAATCTGTAAAGCTATCATGCAGCTGCAATCCTGATGAGCTTACTTCACAAGTACTAGCTGAAAAGGATTCTTTAGAGTCTCCAGTGGCTTCTGACCCTCCTTGCAAACCTAGCTACAGCAGCCCTTGGTTAGTGCCTTATAGCTTACAGATCCCTCAAATGCATGTTTCTGCTGGCAGCATCACAGAGCTGCTTCTTGCTTCTCTGACTAGTCTCAGTTTCTCTCTTTAGTAACCCTGTTTCTTTAAGATCTGACAGAGGCAGTTCTCCCCTTTCAGGCTTGAAGTCTTTAATCTTCCCTTGGCTTAGGCTGGCCCAAAGCAGCTGGGTGCTGCACCTGTGGGGCAACACAGCTGCTTGGTCAGAAGGCACACATGGGATGTAGGTGGTTCTATTATGGTGCTTGTAACACCTAGCAAACAGTTTTTCTCAAGTTGTCAACTTGACCTGATCTAGGGTGGTATTGAGGTAGCTGGGGATCACAAGCATAATCACAGACCATCCTCACTGAATGTCAAGATGGCTTCTCAAAAACATGAGAGTGCTAGAGCTTCTAACAGACTATGTTCTTGGGGTTTTTTCTTAATAGAAATAAAACATACTGTACCCTGGCTTGATTGTACAAGTAAACCGTTTGGGCTAAAATTTTTCATTAAAATAAAAATCAGTCTAAGGCACAACTGTAGCATGGAAAACTTCAGCTTGAACAGTTTGAGAAAGCTGCAAGTAACTGAAAATAGGGCTGTCTCATTGAAGCGCCTGGTAACTTTAATACTTGGCAGCACCAGCAGTCACACCTATTGTAACAGCAATATTGTCAAGTGCTTCCCGATTTATTATGTGCCATTGGGATGAGGACCTGTTTAGCCAAACATTTTAATAAATCACTCTTCAGCAACTGACATAGATGACCAATAGTGTGACATTTTTGAACACTTCTGAACAACAGATTTATGGTGAAACAGGGCTGGTGATTATGTGGGTAATAGAACAGAAAAAGTACATATTGATGGATTGTGTTCAAACCACATTTCAGAGAGTGCCCTTGGGCTCAGCACTCCAACATATTTTATTTGCTTTGACCTTTGCATAGATCTTAGAAATGTTGACTAACCACCTCATGCTGACAATGTCATTAGGCATTTTGGGGAGACTTTTGTGCAAATGCAGAGATATTCTTACAGTATCCAAAATGCCTTAAATGCTGCAGGCTTTCATGGAATAACAACATGGTGACCTTTGCTTCATGGCTGTGATAGCTAGGGAAATCTCATTATAGATGCTGCAGTGTAACTGGCTTGACTCAAGGTTGTGTTTCCTTCTAAAAAATAAAAAGAAAAGAAAACTCAAACCTGCTCAAAATGTAATTCAGCTGTAAAGCTAAGGTATTTTATCCTATGGTTTTTATGATAGTTTTCTTATTGCTGTGTGAAATGTATTTTGGAGAATAGTAGAAAGCATTTTTAAGAGCTTTTGGAAAGAGAACTAGAAATTCTTGCAGTTCTGTAGGCATCCTCTGTGTGGTTGGTAATTGCTAACCTAACAGATGATGCACCAGGAAGCATAATTAGTCACCTTCACTGCCTGCAAAAACCTTCTCAGGAGAAATTAATGGGATAGCTTGTTCTGATGTTATGCCCTGGGTCACAGCTGTGCAAGCCATTTAGGAGCGCTTCTATAGTTGTAAGGACACTGTTTGAATGAGACATTACATTGACTCCTATCTAGACATTTGACCAGCTTTGTAATGTTTTTGAAACTATCACCAGCCATATACAGATATCTAAGTGTTTCAGGCTCTAGTTTTATTTTGGAGTATAGTAAAGGATGCTTGATTGTGGAGCTGAGATCTGGGTTCAGTCTGTGAGCAGCACCACAGTTTGGACCTTTTCAGCCACTGACAGTCCTGTACTGTTGAAGCCCAGACTGAGGACCTAGCCTGTGGGTTGTGTTGCTTGTAGCCTCAGAAAACATGGCTAAGATTGTGGCCTTAATTCTTAGTGCTTCCATCATAGGCCACATCTATTAAGGTATCCTGGAGCACCAATCACTGGACTCTCTCAATTTTCCCTGGTCCTGTTTGACTTTATGTGCCGCTGGGGGAGAAAATGGACACAAATGCAGGAAAGTCAAAAGTACAGGCTGTCTTTTTCCAGCTACCAAACCTTTTTTCTTTGAACCTGAATCAGCATGTAAGTAGAGTGCATTGTGTCCTGTATACACCACAGCAAGGCCTTTTCTGTTACTGCCTTTTGAAACCTGCTGGGGTGGTTCAGATACTCTGAAATAACAAATACAGCTGTAGCACCAGTAGACAATTGTTTTGATAATACTTCATCACTTCCCAGTAATTGTTTTGGAGTTTGCTGTGCCAGCCAAGAGATTACTTGCTTCTTGCCATAAACATTTGTGTTTAAACAATACACAGCTCTGTCATGACTACAAGAGAGTCGTCTCTGTTATGTTGAGAAGGAAGGAAGAGTCTAAGTTGGGAGAAATGTAAGGGAGAAGGATTGTTTAGGAGAAGGATTAAGAATTAAATGATCATTTAATTTATGATCCCTTTGAATGGATTTGATGCATCTGAGAAAAAAAACTTGAACTCTCTAACATTTTGGAAGGATATTTAGGTATATGTTATTATTCCCATCTTTGTGTTCTATTTAGATCACTTGTATTTCTGAGAAAGGACAGCTTGAAAAACAGTCATACCACGTAGATGTGTCTGGGAGCCAGGTGAAACTGTCTCATAGATTGACCTGTTATCCTGCTCTCAGAGACTTCTGGTTTCCTCTTGTATCCTGGGGTTAAATTCCATTTTGAAATAAATGGATGCAATTTGAATAGGTTGTAAACTGTATTCTGTTTTTCTTGCTTCTATATCAGTCAAGCAGGAATGATAGTCTGCTTCCTGATAGCTGTTCTGGGGAGAGCTACAGGAATTTGCAGCTCTGCAAGGGAGTGTATTTGTCCTGCTGATGTCCCCTATAGCAGGAAAGACTATCTCGTGGCCCCTCTGAAGTCTGAGGCAGTCTGGAGGAGGAATGTTTGGATTTTTGTAGATAATTTTTGCCTTTTTGTGGGCAAAGGCAAACTGTATAAATACCAGAAAGCCTAATTAGGTGTCTCTGTGACCTTAAGATCTGCTTAAATGAGAATAAATTGAATGACTTATTTTAGTAGCTATCACTGAGAGGAATATCTTTTGCAGATGATTAAAAGTGTATTGAGAAATTAGTTTATAAAATGGTTTCTCTTCTAACATTTGTGTAAGCACTGATTAACAGTTGCTGAGACTGAGCTGAAACTCATCTGTTTCGCCTTGTTTCTTCTCTCTCAGAAAAGACCCGACAAAACAGGCAGATCTTAAATTCCAACAGACAGGTCAGTGGATTTTTGTCCTTTGGGTGAATTGACTAGAGACACAAACCCAAAACAAATAAACCAGTTTGAGAGAAGGGAGGGGGGAGGCTAGTGCTGTGTTGCAGGAAGCAGCTGTGATCACTGTTACCGGCTCTGATGGAATGGCCTGTCTGCTTTAACGTCATGCCTTGGGAGCTTTCGTGAACTCACTATCTTGCAAGCTGCTGCTGTTGATTCTTTAACCAGCAAAGAAGATGGGGGAGTGACATGCTTTTGCTGTCAGGACTGGCCGTATTCGGATATTTCATTCTCTTGTCTCAGAAGCCAAATGGCTGCCAACCTGTTGATGCTTAGATGTTCCACACCTAAGGGCAATATGAAGAATTTATTCTCTTCCTCCTTCTTTTTCTCATCATAATAATTTTAGTACCTCTAAAGAGTTACAGATTGATGGCCCTTTACCTCCCTCTTACCCTCTCTGATTGCACTTCTGTGCAACTCTGACCTACAGAGGTCTTCTCAGAGAAGACAAATGGTCCTTTTTCTCTCCATATTCAGTTCTTGATCTCTGAGCAGAGAACCAAATGAAAAGTGGTGTTACTTGATGTAATAACACTGATCTTGAAAATAGTTAACAAAGTATTTCTGCTGGGCTGGCTTAGAGGTAAGTGACATCGTATCAGAGAACTCTATTGGAAACAGACATTTATGTAGCATCCAGTAAGGGCCCTAAACTACCATTACTGCTTATCCTGAGTTTTGAGCCCATCATCAAGTTTTAACAGAACTAATTTCTCGCTATGAAATAGCATTTTAAGGGTACTGAAAAAACTTAGCTCTGAATGCAGAGGTTGTAATTGTGTAGATGTTTTTGTATCAAGCTAAAATAGGAGTGAAGTTGGGTACAGTCACCTGTCAATGGCTGTTGGTTCCCCAAAGCATTGCTTGAGTTCTTGTGCAAGGTCAGGGTTATGCATGAATGCAGGCAGAGGCTGAGGAATGCTGTGAGAAGATATTGCGACACCCTGGGAACTCTAGGTGGGCCCAATGTAAAATGCGGTTGATATGTGTGAAGCTGTTAATCTGAAATACTTCTGTGTTCTGCTTGGATGATGAATTCATTAACACATACACACCAAACCAGAGACAATGAGAAACACTGAAATTTTACAAGTATGCTCTGAGAAACAAAATGGTGAGTAGAACTAGAGGAACTATGTTTTGCCACCTGATTTCAGTGTGAGAGAGATGTAGAAAATGCACATTTTCCAGGGAAAACAAAAGAGTAGAAGTAATAAGGAAGGAAATAAAAAGAATCTTGGGAGAGAAAAGGTTGACCTTGCCTGTGAAGTCTGGGGCATGCGAAGGCAACAGGAAGAGGCAAGCAATTTGTGGCTGCTTGGCTTTGCTGTGAGACCCACTGGTCAGACAGTGAGAATGAGCTGGGAAGACTTCAGGAGACAAACTGTAATCTACCCAGACAATTGTGGGCCACCAACAGAAGGGACTTGACAGAAGCCTAAATTTAGCTTCAATATGGG
>NW_020799095.1:82946846-82985014 GCF_003259725.1 Athene cunicularia | reverse complement strand
GGGGGGGGGAAGGTGAGTATGCAAGGAATGTATTTTCTTTCTTCTTGACCTGTATTTCTCATATTAACTGAAGAGCAGTCTTGGTTATGGAACTACTGAGTAGACTGAGCTTGAAAAAGTGCTTGATACATAACTGTAGGGGGTTTAATTGTAGTATGGTGTACCTGGAAAATAGTCAGAATGTATATAGAAGCTGCTAGATGGAAGAGGTAGCACATGTCTTGCACAGTCAAGGCAGTTGGAATTCCTTCTACTCCCTGCTTCCCCAGTGTGAAGAAACCAAGTGCCACAGTCTGCCAAGACTTGGAGTAGATAAAGGGCTCCAAACATTGCAGTCTGACTCATGCTGTGTGTCTGGCTAGGGTGATTTGTCAATCAAAATGTCTCAGCTTTTTTTTTCATGTAAAAACATTTTTTTGGGAAAAAAACTTCAAAACAGTTAAAAGTTTATCCAATGAAAATACTTTTTAAATCCTTCAAGAAAAACTGTATGTCTGTCAAAATGGAGTAAAAGAAGAAGAACAACTAGTTTCTCTAAGCCAACTGTACGTTTTCAAACTCTCAGTCAAGTAATTCTGCATTTTCCATGTTCAAGATGTGTCTTTAGACTGAAGGCCCTTGAATTTCTTCAGATAAATGGTAATTTGTCAAGTATTGTCATAAACTAGCAGCCGAGCATATTTGACAGTGGAGCTGGTTTATGCTGGAAGCAGATTTATTTGGAAAATGCGAATTCATTTAAGCTTACTGTCAGCAGTAAGAGGTTTTTGTAAAGGAGCTTTGTCAGGAAAGTTTCTTCATTCCTGAGTGAAATTTCTTATAAAAAAAAAAAGTTCTGTGAAAGAAAAGATTTTTCAGAAAGAAGGAGTCTTCTGATTATAATACTGGAACAGGAATCCAAAAGGTGGATTGTATTTCCAGTTGTGCCACTGACTTTCTCTGTGGTCTTGGACAAATCACAAACACCGTGTTATTCAGAATTATCTGTAAAATCTGAGCAGTTTGATTTTTGGGTGGTTGTTTAAGGGTAATAGACCTGTGCTGTTCAGTGCTTTAAAACTGGGTGATTGACCCTAGGTGTTGTATGTTGAAATAGTTAGGAGACAAATTCATGGACACTTAAAGGAAATATGTAGGCCCAATTCTTTACTTGTTTTCCTGCTTTGAAATGTGAAGAAATGCTGGTTTAGAGCTAGAATTAGCAATTCGTGAGAAATTCTGGTATCTGGAAAGAGAAGCTAACGTTGGTAACTAAATACAAACTTTAAGAAAACTGGGATTGTAGAAGCTCTGAAATGTTTCTTTTTAATGTCTTACTCTGTTACATTTTACTGGAAAAGTCTTGGGCAGTAAGAAAGACTTTTTGGGTCCAGCCTAAACATTCTGTCATTTTACTCTTGCTCTAATGACAACTCTTGGGGTCTTTTATTAAGTGATAATGTGCAGAGGAAAGTCCAAGAATTCACTGGTCAGGAAGCTTGTAGGCTTCAAAAGAACTGGGTTAGGAAAGCAGAATTGGCTTGTAGTCCTTCAATTTTTCTTGCTTGTGGGAAAAGGATAGATGGTTGCAGCTCTTCCAAAGGCATAGCTACGACTGAATTATCAAATGAATTTGATGTTATTAATGACCTCCACTGAAAAGCTTTGCTGAATTACCATCTGTTAGCTCACCACTGCCAAAATGGTGCAATACTGGTCTGGCTGAATGTAAGGAGGCAGAACATCTAGTATTTGTTACAGCATGCAAAGGCTGGTAGCACTGACATTGGAAGTGACCCAGATTGGGTGTATGACTTTACAGAGTTGTGTAGCTTTAATGTTGAAGTGTCTTTTGCTATCAATATTAGGTTGGCCTGTATAAGGACTAGTAAAATGTACAGGAATCACTGTGATGTCCCAGTTCTAGAGTTGTTTACACCTTTGCTACGGCAACTGATGAAGTAAGTAGGAAAAGGAAATGTTAATCCAGAGATTTTAAACAAATTTATCTTAGTGTGTTTCTTCAGCACTGAAAATGGAGTGGAAAATTTACAGGCTTCACATTGCTAGTACTAACAAGAACTGAAAATTTCTTTAAATAAAACTCATTGTTCTATAATCTACATGTGATTGTCTTTCCTTTTGCCTATTGTCTGGAGATTTGCTTTCATAATTTTTCTAGAAGTTTCTGTTAACTAAGCTCTTTATTTTCTTTTGAAGAGTGATGCTTCAGGCCAGAAATTTGTTTTGCTAGGCTGTGCCTGCTTCTGTGGGAGAAGCTTTTTGTGTGTGGCTAGGATGGACTGGGGTGTCAGTCACCTGAAAGGCTGCCCCTGGAAGGCCAGAATTTAGTCTAGTGGGTTACTGTCAAAGTCAGAAAAGATTTTACTTACCTGTTTATTCAGTATGGAACAACTGGAGAGAGCAGGGTGTTGGAGAAATATGCTCCGTCAACTGGGGAGACAACAAAGTTTGCTGTTACCTTGAGTCATCACTGTTCCTTAGTTCATAGGTAATGAACAATAATACTACCTTAGATGGTAGTATAGTCTTTAGGCTAGCCTGAGATAACAGCAGTTTTCTGTTTAACTTGTTGATCACACTCATCATGCTGTAAACATGTTCATTCCCTTCTCCAGGTCACTGATGAAGATACTGAGTAAAACCAGTCTCAAATCTGGTTCCTGAAGGGCCTCACTGCTTACACTTTTTCATCCTAAAAAGAGATATTTTTCTTTTTTAGGCTTGAAGGCTTATCCTTTCCTTCATTTTACAGGTTTTTCATATGTGAAATGAGTATTTCATATTATTCAATCCGTTTGGCATCTTAATTTGGTGTGGAATCTTGCTCAAGGCTTTCTGAAAATCTAGTTACATTACATCTCCAGGATCCCATTTATCTGCATGCTTACTGACACCCCTGTAGCAGTCCAGCCGGTTGATGAAGCAGGATTGCCTCTTGCAGAAACCATGGTGACTTCTTGACACAGACTCAGTTTCCCTGTGTGCTTGCTGATCTTATTGTTTATTATAGACTTTATATGTCATACTGCAGCTGGAAATTACTCTCCAGTTGTACCCATGATGCCCTTTGGAGCCCTTTTTGCAAATGGGAGTCCATTGGTGGTCATCTGGCATAGCAGCTCTTTATGGTTATTAGCTACAACACTTGGCCAGCAGTCCTGCAGTTCCACATTTGAGTTTCGTCAGAGCTCTCAGGTCAATGCCATCCACTCTTAGTGACTTACTAACCTTCCGTTTGTCTATTTGGTCTAATACTTCCTGTGTACTTGATTTAAACTGATTTGGCTCCTAAGATACCTGCTGCAATGAATGCATATGGTGTGGGGTCTCTCCAAGACCTTCTGTAGTAACAACCAAGCAAAAGAGTGCATTGAGCTTCTTGCCTGTGGCCTCATCATTCCTGAATGCCTGTTTTATAACATCAAGGTCCTACCAGCTGCCTTGCTGGCTTCCTACTTCTAGTGTAGTTAAGAGACTTTTTAGTGTTTAGTCTTGAGTATTTACAAGGTGCTCCACATTTTATTTTTTTTCAGCCACTTTTTGTTTTCTGTGATATTTCACAGGCTTTTCTGTTCTCCTAGTTTGGACAAATTATATTTTTTTTTGCCTTGTACTTTAATTTGAAATTATGCCCTAGAAAAATCTCTTGTTTATTGTTACAGTCCTGGACAATAAGGTTTGTTACAATCCTGGAGCACTCAGAATCGGGTGAAACCCTTTTTGGCCTCTCCCCAACACATACTTTTATGTTGTTATTGCCTTTGATTTGCTAAAGTGTCAGTGCTCATCATGCTGCTTGGGTGCGGTGTGTCTGTGCTGGCTCTGGAATGAACAGCTGTTACTGTAGTGGTTGGTTACAAAATGAGCTTGTTATAATGAAATGGCTCAGTGCAGTTATGTTCACACCATACAATAAAAGAGGAATCCCTGGGAGCTGGGAAGCAGAGAAAATCTGAAAGCAGAGAATTGAAAAGTATTTCAGATTAATTTTGTGTAAGGCCTAGACATCAAGTTGATAGATCACACCTGTCTCTTACTCTCTTTAGCTTCATGGGCCCAAAAAGGCTAAAAGCACCACCTGGTAAAACTGAAGTCTTCTATGTTTCAACAGGTCAACAACGATGGCTCTGTAAGAACTTAAGGTCAGCATATATGAAGAATCCTTGTTGAGTCTCAAAATCCTGACTTTTTGAGGGAGTCTTCTTGATATTTATCAGCAGTGGCAAACCCTGACTTCCCCAGTGTAGCAACTGAGAATTTATGAAGTGAAGATGATATTCCCTGATATTTGATGGGAAGAAGAAACCTAAATGAGTTAGGTGAGGATCTGTGTGAGAAGAGAGCTGTAATAGACATCAAAGTGATGTTTTAAGCAGAATAGCTATTGACCGAATAGAAGCATTAAGATAGTCTTCAGTTTTTTCTTTTGGTTTCCAGTTGAGTTTTTTTGTCCATGCTACATTACTTAAAAACTTACATGTCTACCATTTAGTGGTCTCTTATGTATATGTATTATTTTAAACAGAAATGTTAAGAATGAAAAATACCCGTTGACTGCAGAGGCAGATTAGATCAGTCTTCTGGGAGAAAGTAATTTGCCTGGCAGAACTGAAGAAGGCTCACTCCTCTCTCATGAGATAGACCAGGATCTAACCTCTCTAGGAGGAGTAAACACTGCTGGATGCTTATCTTGAATGCTTAGCACCTCAAGGTGTTCTTGAGGAATTTACGTATCAAACTAAAGAGTAGTTGTGGATGTGGCTCTAGTTCTGACTTTGACTAGTGAACTTGCCCCAGTTTTGTGGGACACTGTTGCTATTTGGTGGCACTTTGTAATCCTCCTCAGTGTCAATGAACAGTTTTTAAAGAAAACAATGGCTGGATGTGTTGTAGCCCATCCAGATACTCTTCAGTGTTTGAAGTGTACCTGTGTGCCAAGTGTAACTTCCCTTGGAGAAGTGCTCAGCGGCAGCAGCTTTGGGTGTTGCTTGATTAAGCACTAGCCATCTGTGTCCATCTGAGACAAATTCTTTCTCACGTTATCTTCTTGAGAAGCTGAGGAATGGATGGATTCTTCCAGCATCTTCTCCAGGAAAAACTGACAGAGCCCCTCTTCCAGGGTTATGCAGCCTGTGAGAAATGGGAAGTGGGGTGGAGAACCTTAAAAACCTTTTTAAACTCTGAAATCCAATGTGGGCAAGGGGGCAGGGGCCGGTCGCTTGGTTGTGGTATTTTTTTTAATCTGCCAGGTGTGCATACATTGTAGAATAAAGCTTGCATTTTTCTTGGACATGAAACTGGGGAAAGAGCTTTTATCAGACCTTACATCTGCTGATGCCCTAGGATATACAGACTGTGCTAATGTCAGGAAGCCCGGAATGTGACAAAATACTGCCAAAGTGTGTTTTATTCGATTTGTTTGTTTGACACTGTCGTAGGAGTATCAATTAACAAAATGACTGTATTCTAGCCAAATGGAGAAAAAATGATGGTAAGCCAATGTCTGCAACCCTCTTTTCTCCTTTGAATGTGTCTGCCCTCCAGTAAGGTGGTATGTCTGTTTAGCATTTAGATCCTTATGGCTGTTCCTTACAGCGTGAGGCAGGCATATGTTCCTTCCAAAACAGTGAATGAAAAAAATACTCTAGGCTGTTGGTACAGAACTGTCACACATAGTATAGCTCCTGGTTGTTTCTGAAGAGCTCAGAAATCGTGATGATTTTCCTCTAAAATTAGGGCTGTGATGTGCTTCACAAAAAAAGTGGAACCCTTCATTGCAAATACGTCACCTCTCCAAAGGAGTCTCTTCCTGTAAATCCTCTGCATCACTACCATGCACAGGTGGTGTGTGGAGTGGTTAGGGCGGAGGGGACAGACCTTTAGTCTGTGCATCTTCAATTACTGTGTACTTGTCTTCCCTGCAAGCAAACTTGAGGGTGGCTGTCTGCCCACACTCCAGCAATAGCCAATGACTTAAGGATCCAGCATAGTCTGCAGGACGGAGGTGGTGGTCTCCAGAAGTCATTCTCTAGACATTGGTGTGCATGTATGAAAAAGTAGCAAGATCTTGATTTCTTTTTTATGAAGTTTTTGGAACTGGCTGGTTTAGAAACAAAAACATTGTTAAGGATGTGGAAATACTACTTACAATTCAATTGAAACAGTACAGAGAGAATCAGGTTGAGATGTGCATTGGGGCAGATAAAGTAGCAGGTACTGGACTTAAAACTCCTTATTCTAAAACAATGAAATAAAATTAACTCCCAAATCCCATTGGTTATCCTGTATTTATGGAAGCTGGGGAATATATGGCATGAAAAAAATAAAATACCTCAGAAGCCTCCTTATATTTGTTAGCCAGACACCATTTTTAATATTTACTTTTTACCTGATACACCACATCTATTCCAAGATTCCCCTATCTTCATTTTGCACTCTGGAATGGACAGAAAATTCTTGCACTTGTTGAATGGTGTATTGGGGTTGACAGCCTCTAGAAAGAGCTTTGAAAAATGAGTATCCTATTCAGAAAAATCTTTGCTATTTGATATACTCAGACTGGAAACTTTGGACACTGACCTGTGGAGCAGTTTACCGTTTTCACAGTAGAAGAAGCAGTAAGTTCTGGAGAGTCTGTTTCCAGAAGGAGATGGAAGATCACAGTGTTTCTATTTAGGAGTTGCAGGATGCCGTAGCTGTAACATAGTAGAGAGATGTGCCTGAATACTTAAAAATCAGCATCATGAGCATGAAGGTTTAATATATGTCTTGTCACTTTTCCTATTGAGTGAGAGTAAATGAGAGAGAATGATCATCTTGCTAACAGTTTGTAAGTAACAAGTATAGCTGGTAATACATACATCCTCTCTCTGTTGCTTGAGAATCTCAATGGCTTTAGGAGGAAATGGACATTCAGAGGTTTCGCAGCATATTTTAGGATGTGATAATTTAAAACCAGATAAAAATCAATGACTCGTGTAGGAAAGCAAATAGAGCAAAGAAAGACCTTTAGAAAAAGGCAGCAGGAAAAAAGCAGTGCTAGTCATTTTTTAAAAATGCATCTGTGTATCTGTGTTCTTTCTCAGTTTTTGCAAGGTCCCTTTTACTGTAAGAAAACTCTCACGTGAATAGAGAAATCTGGAATTAATGACCATTTAAACATAAAATTAAATTAAGTTTATTCTCAGAGAGACAAAATTGTATGGTATCTGTCATTTGAGGAGGGAAAGCAAAGCATTACATTACTGGAAGGGAGTAAATCTTGGTTACTTAGATTATTTTACAAATCTTTTTTATTGATTTATCCTTTCTTGATAGAGATTTAATTGTAGTACTCCTTATTGTAACTGGTGGACAGTTTACAGGCATGGACATACATTAATCAGCTCTTTTACTTCAAGCTATTTTAATTGTATGTTATCAATCAAAGCCTATAGAAAAAGCGTGGTCAGATATGAAACTTTTGCCTAATGCCAGAAAAAAAGAGGACAGGAATTGCTGGGAAAAAATTAAATTTGCTTGAAGCTGAAGCAATCACTCAGCATACAAATTTTGTTTCCCTAGTGACTAGGCTAATCTGCTTTTGCCAGAAGAATACTTTCATGGTTTATCTTGAAGGACTAGTGAAACTGAAAAAAAAACATGGAAATCCAGTTTAGTTAGCTGTTCAGAGTTTGGAAAAGTTATTCAGTCTAGATCAGTCTAAAGAGTGAAGAAGTGTTGCGTAGCAGGAGTCTCATTTCCATTAGGTGTTTTCCTTGTTTTAGGACAGGTTATTCTGTAAGTAATGTAAGAAGCATGATTTCTGTGTCTGATAGGAGAGATCTCAGTGAAGAAGAGAACCCCTGCCTGTCAATGCAGTGGGTCCAGCTATGAGATGTACAGTCCTTAACTGGGCTGGGGAGGTCTCCTCTGCTACTCAGGTGCTCCTGAGGGTCTCTTCTGGGGCTCACCCACAGTGACTGCAGATCCCCTCCCTTCTGGTCACGGGTAGCAAATACCTGAGCCTGACTCAGGTTGCCATGACACCTAGCCACTGGCTGCTGCCATCACGTCTCCTGCTGCTTTGGAAGGGTCTCTGTAGTGCTGTCAGCAAGGAACAGGCTACTGCCCTGTTCTGGTGACCCAAGTCTGTTCTGTCCTCACTGACATGGTTCAATCTCCTTTCATGTTGGCTTGAAACTGGCCCATGGGTTTGTGGTTTATTGGGCTGAGGAGAGGTGGGTGGGGCAGGAATGACAACAGCCAGCCTGGCTTGCATGGTCACAAAGAAATCATGGGTTCTGTTAAATGTCATTCTGACCATATGTTAAATATTTTCAAATGTAAATGTGTTTGTACAATAGGATCCTTTATAGAAAGAACATGAAAACTGAGTGAATTGACAGCTGCTCTTCAGGCACTGTATTTCCTCATGTTCAATAAATAATGATGGTGATGACAATGACTGTTCTTTATGGACAAAGCAATACTCTAAGCAAGAGGGAAAGTTCTTAACAGACATGCAGGTTGTCATAATTTTTTGGTCATAGCTTATACTAAAAGTTCATAATAGTATGCTAGGGAACAATCCCAACCAGTGCTGGCCCACTGAAATTTATCTTCAGGTTTCTGTTGGTGATTAATTTCTTGTAATGATGTTGTCCTCCCATTTTTAATAGGAATGCAGGAGGAATGACAGAAAATGGGACTTCTCTAGATTTTCTCACTGGCAAACTATCACATCATGTCAGTTACTGGCACAAAACCTTTGTCTGGGCCACTCTCATGCTGGCAGCTAATTAGCTAGGGCCTAGCAATGACTAAAAGTGGACAGGTGGAGTTGATAGGTTTCTCAGAGTACAAAGTCTGCTCTACTGTGCTGGCCGAGCTTCAAAACCTCTGTGCCTAAAGCAGGTGTGCCCTGGCTGCAGCGGGGAATTTTTACTGAAGATGGCAGCACTTTCTTGTATTTTCCCATTGACACTGTTGGGGTTATTTTAATTAAAATATATATATATAGAAAAACTAGAAGGCTTTTCCTAAATGTGAGCAAAACTCTAATTGTCTTTAAAGTGCTAGAGCACATGTGTAGGCATTTGAGTAACTCTGTTTTCCATGGAAGAAGAGGTATTGCCCAAGGTTGTTGTTGAAGTACTGTTCTAGGAAACTTGCCCCACAAGTAGTCTAGTGGCTCCTCTAGTGTTGCTTTCTTTTAAAATCCCAAAACTTGAGATTCCACAGAAGAAAAGGAGATCTTGATTCTTTCTCTTCTATGTGACTGTTTCGAAATCTGTGTTGAAAGTAGGTGGGGTTGAGGCTTTGCTTTGGAATTTTGAAGTGGAATTTATGATGGAAATTCTTATGAAAGAGAGAATTTTCCGTAGTGATTTTTTATTTTTTAAATCTGAAGTCAAATTATTGCAATCCTAAATTACTTTGCTGTTTTATCAGTTTAATAATCCTAGTTTTCTGAAAGTGGTATTCAACACATCTAGTGTACTTTTCAATCTACGGTTGACTTTCATAGCCATCCTTTGAGACAGTGAGATAATTGCTGTTATTTTACAGACAGAGGAAGAGAAAGCTCAACATTAAAGTTTTACTCAGTGTCTTGTATGTAGAAAACCCATGTCTCTTTTGGGGTGTTTTGTGGGGTTTTTTTGTGGTGTTTTTTTTGTTTTTTTTTTTTTTTAAGCCTCTGCTTAGCAAGCAGTCTCTAAGATGCTGCTGTTGTCCTCTGTTGCTTTATTCTAGAGCAGTTCTTTTTTTTTCTGAGGCATAACAAAACTTTTTACAATATAAGAAATTAAAGAATATGAGAAAAACATCCTTTTGGCATCGAGTGATTTCTCTGTTGTTGTGTACTCTGTATAAGGTACTGACGACAGATCGTCTGTATCATTGGCATATGGAGCAAGGACTAAAGTTTACTCCATGTAGGGTTCTATCACCTGTAGTAGCCAGTATTTGATTGCCACTGGCTTCATGAGTCAGTGCTGCAGTAGGCAGCTGGAATATACTTCATCTTTTCAATTGCAACAACAATAGAAAGTTAATCAATGAGTACCTGGGTAAGTTTTGCGTGCAGTTGAAATTCAAATAAGTTTGTAAGCTCTGATTTTTGGTGGGTTTTTTCAATAACAAGCATTCATGATTCTTATAGGTTTCAATAGAAGGTGCAGCCAAATGTTTGGGCTTTGTCTTACTGCTGGATGAACAGATCTAGAATCAGAGATCTCATCTTCTCTTCAGCTCCATCTGTCTTTCTCAGTGTTCTCATTGGATTATGAGATCAAACCAGATGAGTTTTAGCTGGTGAGTGCTTGCTCAAAGCTCTTTTTTGCTTCTGAAACACTGAGATTTGGGCTAGCTTCGTTTGAGTTTTTCCAGCTACTTCTCAATTATCCTGCCAATGCTTTTTTGTTCAGGCGGGTGTTGTGGACTGTAGAAATTCCACTGCCACAGAGGAAGCCTGACCAGAGCAGCTGCATGCTTGCATGGTGGTGTAGACCTACCTTCTTTTGCTCTGTTGCAAAAACATTTGGATTTCTGTCCAGGAAATCTGAAGATAGATTATCTGTCTTTAGGCTGTGACACTGTCTAGTGCTTTGCTATCTTTGCTGATTCAAAACTTTGTTGTCGAATGTGAATTTGCAATTTAATCCTGTTGCTTACATCATGGATATAACCAAGTGGGTACATGGAACAGAGGATTCCTTCACGTTTTGAAGCCACCACTGATGAACATGAAAAGTGTTGGACGACATAGTAAACAAAGTTAGTTATCTCCTCCTGAGTAGTAAGAGAGTCTTTAAAGCTCTCTTTGCAGCCACACTTTTATCTTTCTTACAGATCTAAGGCATAAATATCTTATGTCTCTTTCAAGTGAAAATCTAAAATAAAAAACGTTCAAGGAAGATCTCTTTCATTGTCGTCTACATCTTAATTACATGGCATCTTTAACATGAACATATAGAAGGGTTCAGTATTAGTTCAGTGTTGCATGGTTCTATCACTAAATGGATATGGGAGGACCATGCATATATGGTCTCTTCCCTTGATAGAATTTTCAAATATTTGAAGTGTCTTTTGGAGAAGCAAAGCAACCGTCACCGTTTTCATTTCAATTAAGGTGGTTTGGTCTCTTTTCTTTTGAAACAAGAACAGTCTTCTCAACTGCAACTTCATGTTTACCTCTCAAGAGTCAGTTGTCACTGACTTCACAGGAATTCCAGTGTGAGAGAGAGTCTATCTTCCTGTGAGACTGAACACTTCTCTGTGATACCAGTAACAAAAGGTGGTATTTTCATGTGTCTGAAAGAGAAAATTTGTAGAGGATCATTAAGTTCTCAGAGTTAAACAGATAAGTACCTCTGTAGTTTCTCTCTGCTTACGAAGACAAGTGCATGTCAAGCCTGATTATATGCACACATCAATTGTCTGCCTAAACAGGTTTGTGCATGCTGTGTGAAAGCTGTGATGTTGTCCACATGTTACGGGTAAGTGGCCTGGTGGCCAGATATGCATCCAAAAATAGTAGGAAGGCAATTGCCCTTCTAAACCTAGTGTTGGCTTCCCATAATTAAGAGCTATTGGAAAGTGCTTTGCAGTGTAGTGTGAGATGCAATTGGTAAAGTTTTTATTGCTGGTTTTATGTGTTTCCTGTGTTAAAGCTTTACAAGGTAAAACTAAAACCAAGCATAATGAAAAGCTGAAACAAGCAAAATAAATTACTCCCTTTCCTACACCTCAAGAGGTGTTACTTGTTTGGTTTACTATATCAGTATTATTGGTCAGTTTTTCTATTTTGGATATTACAGAAACAGCCTAAGGACATATTTTCTGCTGTTATGTGTTCTGCAACTTCACTGACAGCAGTCCAAATGTGTGTATATATATATATCTGAGAGTGAATCGGACCTAGATAAGAAGTGAAGTTCTCCTAATACATTATTTATTCAGATAATTCACTCTGTGTAGAAGAACCACATATTCAATTTATCTTTGACAGCCCTGAAATGCCTGCCAAATATATCTGTATAAATCCCAACAATCTAATATATTTTCATGATATTTATTGAAAAAAATGAGAGAAGGTGTTTCATCTTGTAAATAGGGTATATGGATTATCTCCTGGGAGCAATGAATATCCCAGAGGAAAAGATGTGACAAACAATTTTCATCTATTTCCACACAGACCATCTTAATTGTATAGAGGTGCCTTTTGATGAGAGTTGAGATGGTGTTGTGAACCACAAAAACTTCCAGAATGTATCATGGAAACCCCATCGCTGGTCACAGTTGGATCAACTGGTAGAAAGTATTCAAGAGCAGATGGTTGGAAGCGCAGCAAGAACTTGCATCATAGAAATGTGGTTCCCTGAAAGTGAAATTTGGCCAAGGGAACAGTATGAAATAACTAGTTCTGTAAAATGCATGAGGTTTTTTTTAAGCTCAGGTAAGCCAAATATCATTCATATCTCATAATCAAAGATGGGTCCCTCACACCCAAACCTGAAGGAAGTTCAAAAGTGACTCATAGAAGACATCATTGCCTCGATGTGATCACCAGCTCACCAGTTGGATTACCTTGATCTCTCTGAGGCCTTTGAGCCACACGCTGCCTAGTTTATGACATCTGGCAAAATTTCAGAAGGGACTGTGCTGCATTTTGAAGGTGCAGATATTTCTGTTGTTAGTGATCCCATTGCCTTTGTGTCCCAAAGGGATACCAGCTCTGCTTTTGGATCAAGGGCTTTGCACACTACAGTTTATCTTTGCCCCACTGAATTACCTTCTGTTCAACAGCCTCTTCTAGTGCTCAAGACCTTTATCCATGCACTTGCTTCTTCCTTGCAATTTGTTTCTTTGCATTGTTTCTCCCCTTGCAAAGTTGCTCTGTTGTATATTTTCTACCTTCTGCTATTTCTAATGCTTACTTATGCCACCAGTGTGCTTACACTACAGGTATGCTCCCAGCATCTGTCCCATGCTTCCAGATGTTCTTTGTTTTCCCTTGTGTATTAGGGCTTCTTGCCCTCTTTAATTTAACTTCTCTAACCATTTCCACCTGAACTACAAAATTGTGTCAGGAAAGGGAAGAATTTAAATTCTTGCCCTCTATAGTATGAAATCTTTGTCCTGGCATTTTTGGCTTTCTACTAGGAGCAGATGATTGTTGGGCTTTGTATTTATTTTTATTTATTATTTTTTCAGTGAGAAGGGGAAAGAGGCCTTTTCAGAGGAATTGCAAGGTGATGAATAACATGCACTAGTGCTGAATTGCAGAGACAAAATCTTGGGGCCATGTACTGTACACATGACTTTCTCCTTCTCATGCCTACCCCCCTCCCCCTGGAAGAATACAGCATGCAGATCTATAACATATCTGGCTAAAATAATATTGAGGAACTCCCCTCCCTCCCCTTTCCTCCTGGTGACACTAAACAAGTTGAATTCAGTCTGAGGGAAAGAAAAAAATAATCCTGTTGGCTTTTCTTGTGCTGGTTTACACATCAGATTGAGTCCCTAACTGATATAATGTAGCACACTGATGATGATACTTGGGTGTATGCTGCCTGCAGTGAATTTCATTGACACGTGGTCACTGGGCATTTATGACTTAGTGGCACAAGCTGACCAGTAAAGTCAAGCAAAAAAATTGGTATGGAGCTCTGTTTCCAAAAGATGTAGTTTCAAGTTAGTGAAACTACGTATGGATAGCCTAGTCTGCGGCCAAAATGACAAGAACGGGGAGAAAATGAAAACACTAATTTTTCCAAATTATATATTTTTTAGAGAAACCTGTAGCAAACATAATTTTAAGAAAAGGCAAACTATTCCCAAAGGAAACAAAATATCATGTTTCAACCCAAACCAAAATATTTTCAGTTTGACAGCTGAAAGTGAAAAACACTTGATTTGAGTCATCCTAAAACTGATTTCCCTGCCCCACACTCTCCCATTTCAACTACTGAACCAAGAAGTCAATTTGTTCTGTAGCTCTAGTTTGGAGTACCCAAAAATACATATACTTTGATTAATCTGAGATTTAAACCTTATAAAATGCACTTTCGAAAAATTATTGCATATAGTTTTATTAAGTATTCTTTGTGAAAGAAATTTAAATTGTTATAATAATCTGGCTGGCTAAAATCTTTCTATTAACATAGAAAAATAGAAGTAAGCTGCTTTTCACTTTTGAATGAAATCAAGCTCAGTTTGCATATACAGATCCTGTTGTAAGCTTGATTGGCTGTACATATTTATGATTTTCTGCATGCTCTTGAGACTATTGAATTATGTTCTGGATGTTCAGTGCATCAGTTCTGCAGTTGGCTTAGCTGGCAGTGCTGTGTCTACCTCCAAGATTTTACAGACTTGGTGATGTGTCTGCTACAGCACAGGTTACCAAACACAGTAAAATTAGTGACTATGATGGTTGGGAGTCAAGAGTGCTGAGGGTTGTTTGTATCACTAATCAATTATAGGAACATCTTCCTAGATAACAAATCAATGCAGCTTCATAGTCTTTAAATGTGTGTTTTTGTGAAACAAAATTAATTCTGCTGTTGTAGCTGATTCTGAAGAGATCATGACTCCTAACAAGATGACAGAAATAAAATCCCTAGGAGTTAGCTTGTTAAGCTTTTGTTTAGTAATGGTGAGGGGAGGGTGGGAGAGGCAGACACATATATTTTCTGCTCTTTTTCAAACAATTTGCTTTTTTGTGTGTCAGGAATCAAGCTGACAAAACTCTGTGTACCATTGAAATCTAGAGTGACAGAATGAGGACATGGGGATATTACATTCTTAGAAGTATGAGACTGAAGTTGTACAAGTTGTCAAATTGAGAAGTGGCTTGTGTATACTTGATCTGAATCTTGCTGATTTGGTACCTTGTTGTTACAGACTTGAGAGCCAGCATGTTTTAAATTCTCACCATAGCTTCATCCTTAAACACTGGGGCTGTAGGTTGTAACCCTTAGTGCTTAAGCCCTTTGTTAAATAAAGACTGTATTAACTTTCTGTTATAAGAGTTGCTGTGAAAGCTGTAATGAGCAAATAAATCTGCTGTTCCCAAATCTTACGGCTTTGATGAGCCCTAGCAAGAATCTTTGCTTCAGATAATTTGTTTTGCTGACCTGGTGTGCTGGTTTCTTCTGGGACAGAGTTAATTTTCTTCCTAGTAGCTGGTATAGTGTGTTTTGGTTTTAGGATTAGAATAATGTTGATAATACAGGGATGTTTTAGTTGTTGCTGAGCAGTGCTTACACAGAGTCAAAGTCTTTTCTGTTTCTCACCTCATTCCACTAGCAATTACACTGGGGGTGAACAAGAAGTTGGGAGGGGACACAGCTAGAACAGCTGACCCCAACTGACCAAAGGGATATTCCATACCATGATGTCATGCTCATCATATAAACTAGGGGGAAAGCTGGCCTAGGGGCTGCTGTTGGGAGCAAGCTGGGAATTGGTGGTGAGCAGTTGTTTTTCATTTGTTTCACTTTGGTTTTCATTTATCTCTCCTTCTGTTATTTTCCTTTTCATTATAATTTATTATTATAATAATAATATTTTATTTCAATTGTTAAACTGTTCTTATCTCATCCCACAAGTTTTCTTACTTTTACCCTTCTGATTTTCTCCCTCAGCCCACTGAGCAGCTGTATGGTGCTTAGTTGCTGCCTGGAGTTAAACCACAACACCTGGGAGTTGAATTTAGGACTTACTTGGCCCTGAAAACTTAAATAGTTTGAGATAAGTGATTAAACTTGTAATCTCTGCAGCAACTGTCGCTTGTTGATCTGGTGTTTTCAGCTGGCAGTGGGCATCTTGCTGTGAAACATAGGTCCCTCCTTGGCTGATTGAGTCCTGTGTTGTCCGTGACGGTCTGTACTTTATTTTTTATCAGCTTGGAGCCCCTTGATCCTATGATTTTACAAGATGCTGAATTAGAACTGAGTGAAAACCACTGTGTGAAGAACCTTTGCCAGGAGAAGCAATTTTATGGGACTGGGTGTTTTTTTTTTCCCTTTTTCATGGCAAAGGTCACAGCACAAACCAAAAACTGTCTTCTGTGAAAACAGCAAGCTCTGAATCATTACCTGTAGTACACAGATCAATGTTAATTTTCTTATGTTGGATGGCATTAATATTGACTATAAGAATGAAATATTAATAATTTAAAGCTAGATTTAAAGCTAATTTTAAAACTGTGAAGTCTGCATCTAGCAAAGGGAAGACGGGCAAGATAAGAAAGGGAACAATGTAAGCAAGAAGACCTGAGAGAGGAAATGGCACAGAGCAGGCCTTGGTAATAACCTGCTGAAGCATCAGTTGTCCCAAGTCATGATCTCGTATTTCTTCACACTCATATTTTCAGGTTTGTTGTGGAACATGACCCTTCCCCAAGGAGCAACGTTAGAGAGGCTTTGTGATTATGGCTGCCTTTGTGAATGTTATAAGGCCCCAGTTCATGGGGTAGATGCTGACTGAGTGTTTCTTGATGGACAAATGATTGCTAGAGACCAAATCAACCTTATTCTATGCCATCTGCTTTTCCTTTATGTTTACCTGAGGATATTCTTGCTACATGTTCAGCAGTTTTTTATCTTTACTGTGGCATCAGCATCTGTTTATGGAGGCTTTGACACGTATAACACTTTCAAGGTAGAAATAATTCTTGAATTTACCATGGTTATCTAACAGAAGTGTTCTGGTGCTGGATTACACGTTTCCCTATTGTGAAGCTTGTAAAGCACCCTTCTTTACGCTATTTGGCATCTTAGAAATATCTCCAAGATGCAGCGAATCCTTTTTTTGATTTAGAAGGAATGTGTGGTTGATACTGGTGAGAAAAGCTGGTGGAACGTTTCTGCTGTATCCTGTGGTTCAGTGCATAAAATATTGATCCACACTCTGCTGGACTTTTTGTCTACTTCTGTAACTGATGGCTTTTATGCCTGTGTATGCTTGGCATTTGTATATGCTTGTGCATATAATTAGACTCATTCCAACTAGTCTTCATATTCTTATTCTGAGTTATGGTGATTATTTAGCTAATTGTGCAGACTTTACATAAAACCTCAGTGATTAATTTATTCTTTCTGGTTGGATATTGTAAATTTTTGTACATTTTCATAAATTTTATGTTCCAGACTGATTCCAATATGAAGAGTAAGAAGGATAAAATTGTTACTAGTGAGCTCCAGAAACCATTATGCTTCTGAGATACCATGATACATAGCATGGTGATCTTTCTTCTTCCTATTCTACAGAGCTGTACAATGAAACAAGGGCCTATCTGGTGAGTCATCCACAGCTTGTCCCTCAGCCCCATGACTTGTGACTTCTTCAATTAAGAAGGAAAGGAGGTAGTAGGTGATTCTGTTCTGAGGGGTACGGAGGGGCCCATATGTTGACCAGACCTATACCATAGAGATGTCTGCTGCCTCCCTGGGGCTCGGGTTAGAGGTATTAAAAGGAAGGTCACTGCTCTTGTGCAGCCCTCTGGTTACTATCCTTTGTTGGTTATCCAGGCAGGTAATGATAGGGTCATAGAGAGAAGTCTTACATCACTCCAAAAGGACTTCAAAGCACTGGGGTGGCTAAGTGAAGACTCAGGAGCTCAGGTCATGTTTTCATTAATCCCTCAAGTGGAAGGGAAAAACCGTGAAAGAGGGAGGAAAACATATCTGATGAACATGTGGCTCGGAGACTGGAGCCACCGTCAGAATTTTGGGTTCTTTGATCATGGTGAGGTTTATAAAGGCACCTGGTCTGCTGGTGACAAAGGAGACAGGTGGGATGCAGCTGTCCCAGAAGGGGAAAAGGATTCTGGGGGCAGGAGTTAGCAGGGCTTATTGACAGGGCTTTAAACTAGATATGAGGGGGGATGGGGAGATAACTGGGCCTGTTAGGAATAAGCTCAAGGGAAGAATGCCAAAGCTTGAAAGATGGTGGACTGGTTTCATTTGAGAGAAGGGAAAGATGTTTTGAAATCACGGAAGCACCTGAGAAGGGTCTAGTAGGGAATAGGGCCCACACTCACAAAAAGGTGTTGGATTCATTAGCTCATCTCAAGTGCATCTATACCAATGCACGCAGTATGAGCAACAAACAGGGGGAGCTTGAAACCATCATGCAGCATGAGAACTATGACATAGTAGGTATAACAGAAATGTGGTGAGATGCCTCACACGACTGGAGTGCTGCAATCGATGGCTACAAGCTCTTCTGGAGGGTTAGACAGGGAAGGAGAGGTGGTGGAGTGGCCCTGTATGTAAGAGAATGCTATGACAGCTCAGAAATCAAATATAGTGATAACAGGGTTGAGAGTGTTTGGATTAGGTTAAGGACCAATAAGGCAGATCTTGCTGTGGGAGTCTGCTATAGACCTCCCAGACAAAGCACTGAGGTGGATGAAGTTTTATAAACAGTTAAGAGAAATCTTGTGGTCACTTACCATTGTTCTTGTGGGGGACTTTAACCTCCCAGATATCTGCTGGGATCACAGCACAGCAGAGAGGGAACAATCCAGGAGGTTCCTGGAATGTGCGGAGGATAACTTCCTCACACGGCTGGTGAGGAGCCGACCAGGGAAGGTGCCTCCTGGAACTGCTTCTTGTGAGCAGGGAGAGCTTGTGGGGGAGGTGAAGGTTGGAGGCTGTCTAGGGTGCAGTGATCGTGAGATGATTGAGATTTCGATCCTTGGAGAAACAAAGAGAGGGGTTAGTAAAACTGCCACCTTAGGCTTCCTCAGGGCTAACTTTGACCTGTTCAAAAGACTGATTAACAAAATCCCTTGGGAGGCTGCCCTGAAGGACATCAGAGTCCAGGAAGGCTGGACATACTTCAAGAGCGAAGTCTTAAAGGCACAGGACAGGCTGTTCCGTGTGCCGAAAAACAAGCAGGCGGGGAAGGAGACTGGCCTGGCTAAACAGGGACCTTTGGCTGAACCTCAAGAACAAAAGGAGAATCTATGACTTTTGGAAGAGAGGACAGGTGCCTCATGAAGACTATAAAGATGTAGTGAAGCTGTGCAGGGAGAACATTAGGAGAGCTAAAGTGCAGCTAGAGCTCAACATGGCTACAGCTGTTAAGGATAAATGTTTCTATAAATTCATTAACAGCAAAAGGAGGATTAGGGAAAATCTCCCTCATTTATTGGATGCAGAAGGGAACATGGTAACTAAGGATGAGGAAAAGGCTGAGGTGCTCAGTGCCTACTTTGCCTCAGACTTCAGCAGGAACTGGCTGTTCCCTGGACACCCAGCCTCATGAACTGGGAGATGGGGAGGGGAAGCAGATTGAGGTCAGTACAAGTTGAAGAGGAGGTGGTCAGAGACCTGCTACACCACTGGGATTCACACAAGTCTGTGGGACCAGGTGGGTTACACCCAAGGGTGCTGAGAGTTGGCAGATGTGCTCACCAAGCAACTTTCCATGATTTACCTGAAGTCATGGCTAACTGGGGAGGTCCCATTGGACTGGAGGGTGGCAACTGTGACACCCATCTACAAGAGAGGCAGAAAGGACGATCCAGGAAATTATAGACCTGTCAGTCTGACCTCGGTGCCAGGGAAGGTCATGGAGCAGGTCAGCTCGAGTGCCATTGAAAGTCATATCATGGATAACCAGGGGATCAGGCCCAGTCAGCACGGGTTTGTGAAAGGCAGGTCCTGCCTGACAAACCTGATCTCCTTTTATGACAAGATGACCTGACTATTGGACAAGGAAAAAGCTGTTGATATTTTCTATGTGGATTTTCAAAAAGCATTTGACACAGTTACCCAGAGAATTCTCGTTGCCCATGGCCTGGATGGGTGAACAGTCTGCTGGGTCGAGCACTGGCTGAATGGACGGTCCCAGAGAGTGGTGGTCAGTGGAGCTAAATCCAGCTGGTGGCCAGTCACAAGTGGTGTTCCTCAGGGCTTGCTGTTGGGACCATTTCTGTTCAACATCTTTATTGATGAATTTGGTAAGGAAATAGAGTGTATCATCAGTAAATTCTCAGATGACACTAAGTTAAGCAGGAGTGTTGATCTGCATGAAGTCAGGGAGGCACTACAGAGAGACTTGGATAGACTGGATCAGTGGCCAAAGTTAATGGGATGAGCTTCAACAAGGCCAAGTGCCAGGTCCTGCATTTGGGCCACAACAACCCCCAGCATGGCTACGGGCTGGGGGAGGAGTGGCTGGAGAGCTGTCTGGGAGAGAAGGATCTGGGGGTTCTCATTGTCAAGCAGCTGAACACGAGCCAGCAGTGTGCCCGGGTGGCCAAGAAAGCCAACGGCATCCTGGCTTGTATTAGAAATAGTGTGACCAGCAGAAGCAGGGAGGTGACAGTCCCCCTGTGCTCTGCACTGGTGAGGCCACACCTGGAGTGCTGTGTCCAGTTTTGGGCACCTCAATGCAAGAGAGATATCGAGGTGCTGGAGCGGGTGCAGAGGAGGGAAACGAAGCTGGTGAAGGGCCTGGAGAACAGATCCTGTGAGGAGAGATTGAGGGAGCGGGGACTGTTCAGTTTGAGGAGGAGAAGGCTGAGGGGAGACCTCATCACTCTCTACAGCTACCTGAAAGGGCATTGTAGAGAGGTTGGTGCTGGTCTCTTCCCACAGGTGATTAGTGACAGAACAAGGGGGAATGGCTTTAAACTGCAACAGGGCAAGTTCAAACTGGACATTAGGAAAAAAAATTCATAGAAAGAGTGGTCAGACAGTGGAATAGGCTGCCCAGGGAGGTGGTGGAGTCACCATCCCTGGGTGTGTTTAAGGGTCGTTTAGATGAGATGTTGAGGGATATGGTGTAGGGGAGGACTTTGTAGAGTAGGGCTGATGGTTGGACTCAATGATCCCAAGGGTCTTTTCCAACCAGAATGATTCTGTGATTCTATGATATGGAGAAAGACAGCAAAAACGTTTCCTGTGTGCCTGATTCTGGAGTCCAGTGAAGGAAGTTGGTGTAAATACCACAGAAAGATGTTGATAAACCTATATAGAATGCCTTTATGAACCTGGGACTCTTATGTTACAAGGCTGCCTGCGTGTTCATGTAGGGGGAAGGAGACCCTGGGCCTTCTAGCTGCATGCTATCCCCTGAACTGACGAAATCCTGCTTGGACCAATTATAGTAGCTTTAGGGCACCTTTGCACTAAGAACCCTTCTGCACTTACTGTGTTTGATTGTCCCAATGATGAAGTCAAACTGGGAAAGAACTTCTGGAGTACTGAAAGCAGTGATGGTCCATTGAGTCCTGAGTATTCATCAGCTTTGATCTTCTAAGTAATGACATGGGGTTAGGGTCTGGAAATAGGTTCTGCTGTTGTATGAAGCCCCAGTCTAAACAAGCCTGAGAACTGTTGGTCTAGAAGCATTTCTGGATTTCCATGTGAAGTGATTTTTAATTTTTTTATTTTTTTTTTTAAGTGTTGTATCACATTCTAACTTTGCAGCAGTCTCCTTTCTCAAATTGTTCAGTTTTCTAACTGGAAGTACTGAATCTTTTTTTTTGCCCTGATGTCTGCAGTAATTTTTTTCTCTTTCCTGATTTTAGCCTATCTCTGCTTGTTGTTACTTTTTACTGCATTTATATATTATCTCCTTCAATTTTCTTCTATCTCTTTGAAGCATGCTGAATTTTAATGAGTATGCAAATTAACATTAACCTTCCCCATCTACTTGCTGGCCTGCTGCAGTTCTCCTCATGCCCTCTTGACATTAAGTTTTACATCCAGATGGTGCTGGCTAGAAAGAGAGAGTTTCTTTTCGGTGCAATTTTCAGGGGGGGGGAAATATTCTCCCTAGCTGGTGGAGGGAAGGGGTTAGAAAATAAATTATTTTCGTACCAAATTGGATCAAATGCTTATAAAAATAATATTTTTAGTATTTTTTTATTAGCAGTTTATGTAGTATATATCATAGTATATGTAGATTAAATATTTGTGGGGAGAAACCCAGTGGGACAGTTCCATTGAAAGAAAAGCAATATTTTGTTTTAAGGCATTCCCTAGGCAGCAGGCTTCCTAGACCATCAGGGTGTTCAAAGTTATGGGCACTGCAGGAAAAAGGTTTCCAGCTTTGTAGACAACTGGCAGAATGCAAGTTTTCCCAAAATTTGTCAGCTTTATTTACAGTGAATGCACAGTAACGTTTTTGCCTGTTGAAAATAGTGGTGGCTTTTAGGACTCTGCTCTAAATTGCTCATAGATCAGGGTAAGGAATAATGATGCAGTGTTCTGTCTGGAGGCCTGTTCTATTTTTCTGGTAAAACCAGGCCTTTCCTTAAATTTTCTACCTAACTTTTTTTCTGCACTAGACATACCTGGAGGGTGCCTTAAGTTAGCTCTGCCTTAAAACAGAAAGCTTTGTCTTGCAACAGCGAGGAGATTACCATGAAAATTACAAAGCATCAGTGCACATTTCCTGTGAAAAAAACTTGCCAAAAAGTTATATTATTATAACTATAAGAGATAATGGTTTTATATTTATGAAAGGAAGATGTACCAGGCCTGTGAAGTCTCAAATTGAGCAGATCACCTTTTTTGGGGGGATGGGGGGGCGAGATCAAAGCTCCTGCAAGCTTCCTGAGAGACACTGAGCATCCCTGTGTGTCACTGGAAGAGATCCTGCTCTTTCCTTGCGTGTTTAACAAACATCAGTACTTTCAAAACTGCTTCATGCCCAGCAAAACAGAAGGCTGGCTTTGAAGTGGTTGCTACTGGTGCTGCTAGCAGACTAACTGCAGCAATACACTGCTTGGTTTGCAGAACATCTCAAGTCATTTGGGCATGTAGCAAACACCCCTGGAGATAACTAAGGGCTCTACCTCACAATCTGTGTGTATGCTAAATTTCCATAGAGCGTGTGTCTAAATGTTGCAAGAGGCTACAGTTATGGAGAGTTCTCCTTACAGACTAGAAGTAGTTTGTGCTTGCATGTTTTGGTTTGTTTGGTTTTTGGTTTTTTGTTTGTGGGGTTTTTTTTTTGTTTTTTTTTTTGTGGTGTGTTTTTTTTGTTGGTTTTTTTTTGGGTTTTTGTTTGGTATTTTTGTGGGTTTTTTTTTTTAATAGCAGCCCAGTCAATTAATGAAAAAGACTTCATACAGAAAGGGAATTTTACCACTTCTTCACCTGAACAGTTTACCCGTGTTGTCCTATGTTTTCTCTGCTCACATGTACAGTTATGTCCTTTTTTTGTCCCTTTTTTTCCTTGACTTTCTTCTGTGTTTGCACCTCTTTTCCTCATTTTCCCCAGCATTATTTGAGAGGATATGGCTTAGACCAGATGTCAGATCTTAAGCTTTGGACAGCTGCCAGGTTTGGGCATGCATGTATAAGATCATTAAAAATTTGGCAAGAACTAACTTCACTGCCAGTATGAGTGCTTTGACGCTGTTGCAAGAATTGTACTGTAGTTTTATTGTAAACATTAAATAAAATTAAAAGAACCACTGTGTTAGGCTGTTAGACACTTTCTGGTCATTTATATATAAGGACAAATACTTTTGAAAATATTAAGCTATTTAACCAAATAAGGCTTTGTGCACTTTGAAAGCAGCATTTTCTGCTGAATTTTCTTCCTCCAAGGAATACTTCTATTGTTAGAGCTGAAAAAAGAAGGAAGTGTGTAGGTACAAACTGATTAAGACCACAAGTCCAAACACAAGTTTGGTGTCATCAGTTTCTACTAAATATCTAGATAACTTGGCCATTTGAAAATGTTAATTCCATGCTGTGAGTGGAATTGTTTTGCTTGCCAGAGACTTGACTTTACTGACGTCATTTAGTAATGTATTAGCAGGCTAACACAAAATATTAAAGCAAAATAGTAGTGGAAATGCATTTTTTTTTATCTAAATGCTAAGCCCCTTTAGGAAATATTGAACATGGAAAGGTTTTTCTAAACCAAAATAATTTTAGCTACTACTACGAAATCCTTGCTGCTTTTGTTACAGAATAAGTCCATTGATCCCTCATCAGTTAACATAAATTTGTGGCAAGCTTACTGAAAACTTGAAAGAAACAAAAGGTTTGCCTGAGATGGATTTCCAAAATGTCTAGTGAACCAGAAAGGCTTTCTCCTTTCTAGTTGTAATGCATAACACAAACTGAGACAAGTTTATGAGACTTTTGATGAGCACAAACCAATCAGTGCATCACTAAAAGTGTTATCTCAGGATTTTGAGAGTACAAAGCACCCACAACTTCAGGTGAAATCACAACTTGAGATGTGTAATCTCAGTATTCAACAGGGCAATTGAAGACCACAGCATTGTTGGCAAGCGGGTTTCTGCCACATGCCAGCATGCTGGGGAGGGGTGACAAGGCTGCAGGGAGCACTGCGGGCCTGGGAGAGATTGACTGGTGTACTTTTGCAGGTGGTGTCCATTTCTGCCTTGTGGGAAGTGAGACTGCTTATTTTCCATAAGAAGGTGTTAAAGGATTTCACCAGACTGTGGGTATCTCTAGGTTTGTGTTATTAACAACTCAGAGTTGGGCCATCACCTTAGTGAGTGGCAACAGCTAACAAAAAGCTCCCTCTCTATATATAACAGACAATACAAAGAGTCTTTGGTGATTTTCCAGGGACTTTCAGCTCTCAATTCATCATTAATTTCAAAAGTCCATTGTATTCCACAGTTTCAACTAGTTCTTATTGTTCTGTTCTAATTCCTCTTCAGACACCACTGCTCATTGATGCAATCTTCGGTCATCATGGTTATTTATCTTCTGAACAATCTTCGTCATAATTCACTTTTAGACTTCTGAGAAAAGACTCAGTGCTCTACTTAACATATACTTAATATATGTCTAGGTTTTAATTACCTAAGTTGCTTAAATGGTCAGTATTGTTCCTAGGGCACCTATGCTCTCTTAATTAAGCCTATAAAACACTATCTATTTATTATTCCTGCTATTATTAATATCCTAAGAAAAAAGAGTTTTCTAAAGCTTGTTCCTTCTACAGTAGGCATGTTCTAGGGTTTACAGACTAATCTCTTAATCAGATTAAACATGGATGCCACTTTTCTTTGCTAATGAAAGTGGTACTCGGGGAAAGAACAGTGACTATTTGTGAAAAGAATATTGACATGTATTAGAGTCTGTTGTCCGTTTCTCTAGACACTAATGCCAAAACATGGGGTGCTCAGCAGTGTGTGTGGGGTTAATGTGAAAGAAACCATGTCCAGAAAGAAGATTTGCTGATACAATGCAGCAGAATTATTTAAGATTCTTTGCTTTCAGTTTTAGAGTTGTGGAACAAACACAGAAACAGGTGCTGTTGCGTAGCACTGCCATTGAGGTTTTGTTCCTGAAAAGAACAGTGGCTAGCAGCTTGATGGATAACAAAGCAATTTGACTTAAGAATTAATGCAAGGGAGGTAGACATCCCTGCAAAGACTTAAGAAATGCACAGTTTAAATACACAAAGACAGTACGTACATCACAAAGGATGGATGCACAGTAGCAGATTGATGGAAATCAGCAGCTGGAAGATATTCTAGCTTCTCAGAACAGATATTTGCTCTGCCACACCAGTGATGAGACTGAGCAGCCAAGGGCACTTGGTTAGTGTCAGTTGATGTGGTTCATCAGTGTGTTCTTGCTGCCTTTTTTTGAATGGTTAAGTTTCTGTTGTCAACACAGTCTTTCTCAGATTAATCAAGATCAATGAAAGATAGATGAAAAAATGGGACAAAGATGCTGGTTAGTGGAGCACAATATTAAATCATGGGTGGTAGAGCTTCTAAACAGCTCTAGTTAGAGACAGATGAAGAAGTAACAGGTGTTGCTGCTTCTACAATGCTCACCATTTGCCAAGAGCTGCATATAAAGGACGATGTCGACATTTGATCACCAACAGAGAAAGTCAGTAGAAACTTTTCACGTTGCAAATTCCAAACTATGAGACTTTTAAAGGGTAGTGTTTGCTAATGATGGGGATGTCTGAAAAGCACAGGACCAAATGACTATGTTGAAGTCCACTGAAAACAAGTTTTTTCTGTAAGTGACCCATTGCTTTGCTGGGAAGCAGAATAATGCTTTCAAATCACTGTAGTCCTGGGGCACTGTACTTAGGTGTACAATAGGTGCATTTTAAATGCAAATAATCTTTGTTTATTGCAGCACTTGCTTGAAGAGATGAAAAGTCATGGTATGTTACAGTTCTTTTGCCTGTCCTTCTGAACTCTCCTTAAAGATCCTTGGTATAGCTCCAACTAGTTCTCTTGATCTCCCTGTTCATTTTCTTGCCATTCTGAAGTAGAGTCTGCCTTCAAAGTACTCACCAATGGCACATGACAAGCCCTTCCCGGTGGCTGAATTTAGATATGGGTCTCCAAATAAGATCTCACTGCATCTTCAAGTTTTGTCAGTTTATTGTAAACATATAGATCACTTTGGAATAGTGCAGTTTCTGAGATTCTTACTTTTTCTTTAAAGGCCCATATTACTTCCTTTTGTCCTTATAAAATGATTATTTTGTACTTATTCTTTAACTTACAAGTACCTTCTGGTCCTGCTCAAGGTGTAAGTAATCTTAATGCAGTTTTTATTGTGCACCTGACTTCAACTCTTTTTTTATAAAAGCAAGATGAGGCTGATAATGTTTATTGGGAAATTTACACGTTAGTGCACAGTTAACAGTGAGGATGAACTTGTGCAAAAGTTAAGTTCCTAGAAAATCTTTTCTCTGCCTGCTTTCATTCATCTGTTATAAAAGTGTTCTTCATTTTGACACCTAAGCAAATGGGTGAGGGGGAGGGCATATAACCTCTCTTGTAATACAACATAATGTACCCAGGAGAGTTGCTCAGTTTGGCAAGTAGAGGTGTATTTGCAGCATCTAATAATCTTTTTAACTTTGCTGAGAATATGACCATATGAAAAAGGTCATTCTTTTACACTGTTTGCTCTTAATAACGGAGGCACATCACAGAGGCTGTTCTTTTCAAAGATGGCATGTAAGGCCCACCTGCAAAATGTGTGCATATGGCTGGCTCCATGCAGGTGGCTAATTACATAGAGGAGTAATTACACTACGGAGCTTTCCATGCAGAACCAGAGTTTACCCTGTGCTTGCCAGTGTTTCACCAAAGATATTGAAATTACTGTATAAAGTGAGGATCACTGTCAGCTGCTCTGTGGCAAGTGACCAGCCTGGAAAGCTGATCCTACCAGTGGGTTGTGGTGTTCTCCTGTTCCCTGTTACAAAAAAAGAGAACTGTAATTAGTTAGGTGCTACTTTTCATAATCATCTGGCTTCATTTGTCCTATTATACAACACACCACATGCTCCTGTAGAGCCAGGCATAACCCTAGCAAGAATATTTACAGTGCTTGCAATCTTCTGTTCATCCCCACTTTGCGCAGCAGAACCGAGGCAGGTTTGTTGATGCTGAGGCTCAGCAATTCAGACTTGTGTCTGCCTGGGTATGTGTATCACTGAGCGTATCGCTGTCTTGTGATTGGTCTGCAAAAACACATACACATGTGAAGTTTGATTTTTATTTTTTTTAATTCTCTGCTTGAACGTTATTTCATGAGGGTGCTTGTTATTTCAATAAATTACAAACTTATTTAGATAAATGGTTTGTGATACAAATGAGATACAGAAAACATTTGCATATTCAGGGTATAAGTAGACATGGGGTTTTTGTGTGTGTGCAAACTTCTGTTCAGCTGTATATCCAATACACAGTGGGTTATGCCAATTCCTCATACGAATTGGGAAATAAAAATCTTTGAATACTCTTCCCATCATATAACTGGGTTGACTGATAGCAAAGGCCATTTACTTCAATGAATAAATGAAATGATATGTGAAATGTGTGCCCAATAGCAGTGGAGTATACAGTATGTGGATCATTTTGTCATGACTTTGAAGTGTGTACTCTGATTTGTAATCTAATTGGATAGTGTAGTAGCTAATGTAGCAAAATAAAAAGCACAAATAATGATTCCTTCTTCGCTCACAGAAAAGGGAAGAGGAGAAATAAACAATAAAGAAATGCAAAAACTGGCAGATGGCCTGACATCAGCTTGAAGTGAATGACAAAGGACAAAGGGAAAATGCTGAAACAATTGGTCTGGCCCAGCATAAAAATGTCAGTGTGTGAAGACATCCGATTCCCACTTTCAGTGAAGTTTTAATATGCACAGTGATTCCGAAATGAGTTTTGTGACTTTGTCGTTTTCTTAAATCCCCTCACTGTTTTTGTGAAGTAGCAGCCTCCCCATAATTAAGGCAGTAGTCAACTTTTCTTTATGAACTGTTTTTCTTTTTTCTTCCCTTGATATACAGTGTGCATAAATGGTCATGTCAACTTCAGTTGTAAATCTCAAGTCCATGACAATGGAAGTAATTTGAGGAAACAAATAAAAAAAAAAAAAAAAAAAAAAAAAAAAAAAAAAAAAATCCACAACCAAAAAACCAAACTGTGGCTAGAGTTCAGATGTCACAAATCTTAACAAATGTAGAAACAGGGAGTAAACAAAGTCATATGGTATTATCCATGTCTTTTATTTTTTGTCTTAAAAGTATGTGCAAAAATAGTTGTAGGTCTGTGGCAAATATGAGAAGCTATTGTTTGTTTCGGATACTAAACTTGAATATTTGTTATCTATGATAGCTGGATTTAATTGTATCTGTGGCTGGAGAGACACTGGAATCCTAAAATGGTTCATGCAGAAGCTTCAGTCACAAGGGAGGCTGTTCATCGTGAAGAGTAAGAGGGTTGTTGTTGTTGTCAAACAGCTAACACTGGGAAGAAGGTGACTTTACTAACACGTTTGTTCTGTCATCCTCGTTTACCCATTAAATTCTAATGGAAATGTCCCTCTTCACCCTCTTTACTGTTATGTGTGAGCTCCTTCACGAACTTACTGAGGAGAGCACCACACTTCTACTCCTGTTTGTTAATGAGCAGTTGAGAGAAGCATGTCCAGTTTATCTGTTGAATAGAGTTTGCTCTGACTGTGCTAAGGAGCTCTGGCCTAGGCAGAAGGAAAGAAATGGGAGAGGTCCCTGCTTTCCGTAGTAAGCTACAGGAAAGACTCTTGAAGTCCTGTGTGCCATGAACTGTTCTGGGGAACTGCAACACTTGGGAGGTGGTGAGGAGGTTGAATAACTTGGGCAGCATTTGAGTGATAAATGAGATCAATATACAAGTTGCTCTTGAAATTCAAATATTCCTTCCCTGGAAACAACAGGGGTGCAGATGGACAATATCCCCATCCAGCCTCAGAGATGAGGTGATGTCCCTAGGCGATAATAAATTCCCCAGCAACAGTGTATTCCTCAATGGCGAGGGCACAGACCTTTCTGAAACTTTGGCCTTTTCCCAGTCTGAACAATACTAATCTGTAACTGGAGCATAGCAGGCACTTGCTGCTTACCTCTGCAGCTCTGAGAAGTGGGCTGAATTTGTGACTGTGGACACAGAACCTTGAGATATTGGTTCTCTTGGCACCTGCCACAGTTGAAATATTGGTTTGGTTTTTCCTGTTTCCTGATGTCTTCTTCCTTCTCAGCTTCCCACTGAAGTTCTGTTTTGTTTACACACATCTCTCAGATTCATTCTCTGCCTGTAAGCAGAGAAATATTGCTGATAAGCCCTACCCCATCCACACATCTAGATTTCCAGTTTTCTAGACCGGAGAAAGATTGAGACAAGTGTTTTTCAGTTGAAACACCTAGAAAATTAACTCAACTGTTCTACTTTATAAGCAGTGCCTGGCAGGTAGATATATGTAGGTCAAGTTTTAGTTCATTATATCTTTGTGTATCATTTACAGTGTTTGATAAGGTTATCGTGCTGCTGTGCTGTTGTGCATAATAAGATGGGGTAGAGATCTTCATGTTGCTACTGGAGAATGACTCTCAGGACAGGTCTGGTTGCATATGTGTGATGTATGCCAGCAGATGATGTAGGTGGTACATGGAGCAGATCATGGTTGACATGGGCCATGACATGCATTTTTGTCATGAATATATAACATCTACTGATCATGTTTCTTTTCAGTCTGTGTTGGAAGGTGGTTAAAGTAAGTGGCAAAAATGAGCATTTGTGTAGAATCTTATTACAATGTTTCTATACTTTCCATAATTTGTGTTTTTGTAAAGGCTTAAAATAAATTTTCATCTTCAGTAGTCTATTTGGCTTTCTTTTAAAATAATAATTAAAACGTTGTTTTCCCTGATGCTAGTGATATTTGGTTCCACCTTAACTGTTATTTAATGGTTTAATTTTAGTCTGGAGAGGAATGAGTACAGACAAACTTTTACTGGATCATTGAAGGTGTCTGGCTATTCACAGAGATGATAATAAGATTTCTCCTAATTATAATCAAAGGGAAAATCGATGAGTGACCATGGCATGTTTCTCTTAGGTAGGGAAAAATCAATGAAATATGCAAATAAATATTTCAATAACACAACCTGAAACCATGTGTACAGGAATGTGGGCTTAGAGGACATGCTGAGGAAGTGAAGGACAAGTTGTTGGACCATAGATATTGACAGTTGTCTGTGGTGCAACAGATGCAATACCAAGGGCATCAACAAAATAATAATAATTTTTTAAAAAATCAATCAACAGACAAAAGATGGAAATGCAGTTACTGCAAAAGTTAAATTGTAAGTATGATTATAGTTGAGCCAGTTCTTGAGTTGAAAGAATTGAGGCATTACATTAAAAATCTAGTTATCAGACAATGTATGTGTACATATACACGCACATAAGGTAGTGTGATAACCAGAAAGAAAAGGTTCTTATCAGAAAACTTCTAGTCCTTCGTTAATACGAGGGACTCTGGCTGTGCCTGTGAAATAAAGTGTCATGGTGGATTATGAATCACCAGTGTAAACTAGGTTTTGCACACTGTTTGTGCACACACTGTACAAAGAAACTTGGAAAATTCTAGGGACTCTATAGGAGACTAAAAATCTGACTGGAAAGAGCTTTGGCCTTTTACTTAAGTCCCTTTGTGTGCCTTGAGAATTGTGTGTGCTCCTGAGGAAAGAGTGGTAAAATCAGTGAGCCTCTCAAATTCACATACACTAGAAACTGTATAAAAGGTTTTAATTAATCACAGCATTCTCCTGGTAAGCTAATATCAGTATACCTCTCTGGTATGAATATGCATGATTCCAAATTATACCCAGGTTTTTTGTTGATGGAGGCAGACTTTTGCCTCTGGCTTACCTGTGACTGTATACCTTATTAGTAATGCCATATTACATAGTGTTGGGATGTGTATATATAATGTTATGATTTCCTTTTCCCTAGTGCTCTCTATCAAAAAAATTTGAGGCAGTTCTGAAGTTTCCCATCAGTTACGAAGAGCTATGTCTAAATTGCCCCAGATTCATTTTTTGCTAAGCTACAGCGTTACCAGTCTCAAGGCTATGAATTTAAACGTAGTTGTTCAGTGAGGAACAGTTTATTTGATGGGAGGTTTAGTGTGTGTATGTGTGTTTTTTTTCTGTGAGGTGCTTTCCTATCACTTGAGGGAAATGTGTCACTCTTCTGTCTCTTGTTACAAGGCAAATTAGATTCTGCTCTCATTTAGAAGTGACAAGATCTTGAGAGTGCAGTTTATTCAGATACGGATTAAGGATTTCTCACCAGAGAGAATTTGTTTTAATTCCATGTTTCTAAAAATTGGTTCATTTGGTAAAGCTGTACTCTGCTGTTGGCGCCTCCACAGTGGTCAGGAAACAGTGGAGGTGAGAAGGTATCCTTACAAGGAAAGGAGACAAGTCCTTCCACAGTCTCTTCTTGTTTAGGCAATGCAGTAGACTTTTATCCCTTGCAGTAGTTATCTTAGCCCAAAAACAGGTTTATCATGGGGACAACACATGGACAGAAGATCTAACTGCATTTAATATACAGTGACTTAATGTTGGAAGCATACTCGTGAACTGTGAAGGGCACGTCTGCCAGATTTTCTAGGACAGTAAAACCCCTCCTGAAGTGTTTTATGGGTTTTTGTTTATGTGTAGCTGCTTTCTGCAGGACTGGCTCACTTCTGCATCCAGGGTGTTATACATTCCTGGACACAGTGGTGTGGAGGTCAGTTTCTGAGGCAGCACAGCACTACTGGCAGCTGGAAATCTGTTTTTCTGGGCATGTAGTTCTTGTATTCATGGATCATCATAATGTTTCTTCACAGACAGACCTTCGTGCATCAGACATCCCTTGCAAAGCAAACAGAATCCTTATCATCCATCACAGGGAGAATCAGGAATATTTGTTTTATAAATAGTTTTGAAAACATGACTGGGTTTAAAATGAGCAGTACAAAAATCTGTGACATTTGCAATTCATTTGAAAGCTGACCTTTTAAGGGAAGCTGTGATAAAGGTTTTATTTCTAATCTCTGTATCTGTGAATCCTGCTCGCCATAGTATCTAACAACCAGAGCTGACTTAAAACTCTCCTTTGGTGAGGGAAAAATAAGTACCGCAGGTAAGCGGCAAAAGAGGGAGGCAAAGAACAGGAGCAGAGGAGCAGTTGTTTTCAGGAAAAACTGCAGAAGAGACAAGGCTGACAGGTAGCAAGACTAAAAGAGGGGAGAGGATTTTTTGAGGTAGGAAGAAGGTCTATTGGAGGCTCTGCTAATAAAGTTGAGTTAGTGCAGACAGCTGCAAGAGGATAATGTAGGAGGAAATGTGCAATGTTTTTTCACAGATACATCATAAGACTGTTGATAGCACATCTCAAATTCTGTATAAAAGATGACTATTCCATGAGGCATTAAACTGGGAAGTATAGCATTTTTATCTGTGAAAGGATTTAAGTTGAGTGTAAGCAGCAGTGCTCTGACCTGGTGAAATATGCAAATAGTTCCTTACAGCTAATGTGATCTGATGTTAGTCTGAAGCAATGACTTCTAATTTATTTTTCTTTCATTCTGACATTCAGTAGTTCTTGGAAAGGATGCTTCTGCAGGGGTTTGTGTTGCAGTTTCAGCTTGCCTTCTCATGCACGACATTCACTCTGGTGTATTCACTAACTGTTTTCACCCTTAATTGATTTTGCAGTGATTTGATGCTGTTAATGAAGCCCAGCGTTGGCTAAGCAGAGTCTTGGGTACAGCTGTGAGAGCACTAGGGGTATCAAGGTATCTTTGTTTTCCTCATTTGATATTTCTTTTGGCATAGGTGTCTTGCCTTGAAATTGTTTCACATCTAAAATTTTAGTTTAATCATTCTTTTGGCAAAGTGTAGTCAGAGGTAAGAGTTTTTCCTCTACAAGCTGTGTTTGTGTTCAGTAAATAACATTGTGTCTCAGAAAAATTATCAAGAACTTTCAAAATGTCTTTTCATCTTTCCAGGCTTGTGAAATGAAAAATGTGTATTTTTTTAGCTTTATGTAAGAGTGAGGCAGAGATGGAGGGAGAGGTTACCACACTGTAGATTTTTTTTCTAGGCTGCAGAAAGATCACAGCTGGAATAGGTTCCAGAACAGATACTCTTTATTATAGTTTTCTTGTTTAATGCGAAGTGGAGCATGTTATGTTCTTGTATTTAAAGCAAGCATAGCCTTCACCTAATGTAGAGATATCTTTGTTCATTTTTTTGAAAAAGTGTCTATGTGGGTAAATCAGGTCATTCAGAACAACCTAACTATGTGTTAACACCTGTCTAAACCTCAGATTTTTTTGGTGGTGGAAGTGTGGAATGATTAAAATGGAAACAACAGAATGCTTTCCCGCATGGGAAATTTTCATAGAAATTAACTTGTACATACTGTACATAACAATGAAAGGTCTAAGTGTTCATCACTTCATGGTGAATATGTCAAGATTGGCTTGGTTTTAACTCTAAGGGCTACAAATACCTGAGTAGCAGTTTTGGTCTTCTGGCTGTTATTCCAGAATGTCTGTTGGGAACTACTTAGTTAAGATCCAAATCAAACCCTATGTTAATTTCATAAAAATTACAAGAGAGAAGCTAATCATGGAATAATAGAATACCAGGTTGAAAGGAACTTCAAGAATCATCTGGTCCAACCTTTCTTGGCAAAAGTGCAGTCTAGGCAAGATGGCCTAGCATCCTGTCCAGCTGAATCTTAAAAATATCCAGTGTTGGGGAATCTGTCACTTTCCTGGGGAGATTGTTCCTGTGTCTGATTGTTCTCATTGTGAAACATTTTCCTCTTCTGTCCAGTCAGAATCTCCTCAGTGTAACTTACACCTATTACCCCTCATCTTTTCTATGTCGCTCCTTATAAAAAGGGAGTCTCCATCTTCTTTGTAGTTGCCCTTTAAATACTGGAACGTGGAGATAAGGTCTCCCCTAAGCCACCTTTCTCAAAGCTGAGCAAACTCAGTTCTCTCAGCCTTTCCTCATATAATGGGCTTCTTTGTCCTTTGATCATCATTGTAGCCCTTCTCTGGACTGTCTCCAGCCTGTCCGCATCTTTTTTTGCGAGTCTAAAATTTAAGGCTAACCAGAACAGAGTTTCCTCAAGAAAGGGCAATTTAAGTGCCAATTACAATAGCATGTGGGTATATAAGGAAGTCCCCTTTTCAGAGCTGAATGAGTTCTTTGAGCTAATGCTGGTGTGTTGTGCCCATGGAGCAGAGGACTCTCGCAGGACAGTGGATGTCTGCCATGGGGAGAGGGAGATGGGAAGGAGGCTTGTAACTGAAACATAGTTTGCACATGAGGATGGGGCATTTGCAGACTGTGTCAGCAGCATCTGCCAGGAGGTGACTTTGGAATGGTGTGGTGTGTAACACTTGGGAGAAGAGCAGGACAGGAGAGGAAATCTAGGAAATTCTCAAGTGTCTCATTCTAAAAGCTAACAGCATGTTTTACATTACAGTTAGAATTAAGGTATGTTGCTATGGCAGTTCAGTTTTCTCAACATGATGTATCTCAACAGACCACCTGGTATGACCCTCATTTCTTGAGTGCTTGAGGTTGTAATCACACAATATGTTGGTTTGGGTGGCAGACTGGCATAAATGTTGCCACCTCTCATGGCAGATAGTCCTACCCTTCTGTCTTAGTGTCCTTTCAGCTAGAGTGTTGTGGACCTGCTCTGAAAACTGATAATTCTTGAATGTCATCTGTCAAAAGTACGAAGATGTTTTAAAGCCAGATCGTCTCATGACACAACCTCACAAATGCCATCCAAACTCAGCCAGCTGAGTTGTGGGAGTGAGCAATGAGGGGTAGATGGGGTGGAGGGATTCTGTCAATACCTGAAACCAGGATTGCTACAAGCAGTTTTGTAATGGAATGTTATGGCTCTTGTTATGGGCAAAGAAAGTATGATTTTGTACACAGAAACTGAAGCAAAGTGGGTTTTTTTTTTTTTTTTTGTGAATAGTACTATATTAAAACAGTTTTGTGTCAACAGACTTGAAGTTGGTTTTAGTTCAGGAACTGATATAAGCTGTAGTGTAACCATGACCTCTAGTATAACTATATCCACACTTGTACATTCATCAAGGTAACTGGAAATCCTCCCAGGCAACTCGCATCCCTAGCAGCACTCTTTCAAAAATATCACCCTCACAGGGAGGGCCCAAATAACAGGATGAAGATCAGAGAAGAGGGCAAGGAGGAGTCAGGCAGGCACTGAACCCCGTTCACTGGATTCACAAGCAAGCACTAACCATTGAACCTATTCCCCTTAGCTACCACAAAAGTAGTTTTCAACAATGGTAATGGAGAAATTTTTAAAAGTAAAACCATTGATCACATGTCCAAGTTCATTCAAAGGCTGGAAGAGTTAGGGTACAGGTTAAATTTACAGTGCAATGGCAGTTTTGAAATAAGTCCTTAGGCAGGAAAGCCTTCTCAGTTTTTTTGTGCCTTTGAAAAAGTCTCCTTCAAATCTGTGTTTAAAAAGATAAACATCCAAGGAAATTATATATAATTTCTGTCAGCAACATAAATACAGTTAACTTCTCCATAATAATAGCTTTATGATTCAAAATATCGAATCTAGATAAGTTACAGCTATAAAAATTATGAAGCAACACAAGGTTTAGGTAGGATCAAGTTTAAATTAGGCCCAAGTGAAAAACATCCCTCTCAACAAGGGGTAGTCACACTATTCTGTAACCTCTTAACAGTCTCGGACTGCAAGAAACTCTGCTGGTGTTGAAGAAACATCTGTTTACTATTAAAGCATATAAAACATAAACAGGAAAGATCTTTTCAGATTGAGTCGTTACAAAAACAGAACAGAAATTGGTGTATGTGCTCCTTATGTGGGAGACTTGGTCTGTTGGTGTTAAATGATGTCATTGGATCAACAAGATAGTTGTCAGAAAACCTGGAGACAAGGGGGTGATATTTTAGCAGCTTTCCTCTGCAGCAGGCCCCGAGTGCAGTGGCCGAGGGAGGGTTGCTGATGGGCAGCGTGCAGGGCCCCGCAAGGGCTGCTCTGGCCAGCTCTCACCCCAAGACATTTCATCTCCCAGCTGCCTTCTGATCCCTGCTAGCTCTTACCTGCTCAGGCACAGATAAGCCTCTTCTCTGGAAAAGTGGCATGTTGTCAGATCCTTAGCCCAGGCTAAAAACAGCCATTTAAAAATAGCAGTAATTTTCAGTTTTGTGTAAAACTAAGTACCTTTACTTTGAGACGGGAGGTACTTAGCAATTGGACTACATGAAATAGGAGAATAAATAAAATGAGATGCTTACCGTACTAATGGGTCTGGACCTTGCCTTTTAGCTTCCCTCTATTGTATGTTCTGTGTAAGAGTCAGTTCATTTTTTAAAGCCAAGAGTGTCTGAGCCTAGTTTAAAGGCTTCAATACATGTTTTCTGCATACTTGGTTATATTAAAACGAATCTAGTGCAGAAATGAGGAACATAAGATTATAACCTCACTTTGTTCCTGTGAATTAATGTAAACCAAACACACAATAGAGGGAAAATTATTTTGAATAGTGTGGGGCAGATGTCTAAACAGCAAATAACCACAGTGTGGGTGTAGTCTCACAAGAAATTTTGAAGACCCTTTCTTTTAGTGGTGGATCTTGTGAACCGTGGAGTACACGCAAGTGGCTGAATGAAGGTCGGGGGGGAAGAGGTCATAAGGAGAGACAAGTCCTTTACCATTAAGGGATCTAACAAGCTTAGAGGACAGCATAAAAGCAGACAATATAATCATGGCTGTTCCAGTCAGTGAGCAGGAATGCTGCTGTGCACTGCACTGGCTGCAGTGGCACAGAGGCCCGCTGAACAGTCTGGCCAAAACAGAGTTATAAGAAATTATAAAGATAAGCTACTGGGTTCCATTTTAAAAGAACTCTCCATAATGCCCATATTGTATGAGCATTTAAAAACCTTTTGAGATATCAAAGTCACTGTGACAGTTCCAAAACTATTTCTGTTGATCAATAATCTACATTTCTAAGCATCTTATTACCTATTTTTTTAATGCAGCATAGAAAAACAGCAAGAGATAGAACCAGTTGAAAACAGACTATATGGTGGATTGCTGTATGTAAATCTGTAATAAGAAAGGTGCAATTTGAATAGTATAAGAGGAGAAAAATAGATTTTTAACTAATCTAAGTCCATTTGTGTTAAACGTTAGATGCCACCTCTTCAAAAGTCCTGCATATTCTGTAGGAAGCTTACCTTTGGTGCTGTGACCATGGTATCTGTAACATCCAAGGGAGCTCAGCAGCAGCCTGAAAACGTATGGCATCATCAGATAAAACATTAAATGGAGGATTGTACTGGAAGAAATTGTGTAAAAGGGCAGTTTCTCCATGCTTTGCACTGATACAAAGTCCCATTTCCTTTATGCTTGTCTAAGTCTTCATTAGCTGCCCCTACCACCAGAAGGAAGTTGAAATCCATTGTGAATCGTATTGGATCTGGCTGCCAGGATAGAAAAGTGTAGCTACATCACTTCCATTTGTTTTGCATCTAGAAGGTTTTCTACTAAATGAGAGCTAGAAGGATGCTGCTTAATTTATTTAAGTGTATTAGATTTTGTTGCCTAGCTATGCAAGAGAAGAATGCCTGTTTGAATTCACTTCATGAAAAACTCACAAGGTCTACTTTTCAAAGGAATGTGAAATGACAGAACTGAGGATTTTGCTCAGTAGATGAGCCCAATTTCAGAATTTTCCTGTGTTCATGGTCATTCACCTAGATTTTTAGAATTTTAAAAAGGAATAAAACTTTTTTTTTTTTTT
>NW_020799095.1:82747906-82946796 GCF_003259725.1 Athene cunicularia | reverse complement strand
GGGGGGGGGGGGGGGAGTGCCATGTGGTCTTTTTTCCATTGCCAAGTGCTTAGGAGAAAATGCTTATTAGACAGCTACATTTAGATATTGAGCTGATCCTGTAATGGTCCTTCAATGGCATACAGTTTTTGTTCCAGATAAAATTAACCCTGCTACTTTTTCATGAGAGGGGAGGAATAATTACCATGCTTTGCTCTCTCATCAGTGTTTTGGCTCACTGCCCTGACTTTTTAGTACCAGGTATTACAAGCAACAGTAACTTTGTTTTGTTTCCTGCTGCCTCGTCCTTCACCAACCAGCATCTGTGTGGTCATTTTGCCTTGTGTGTTAATGGCTCTGTTTTCTAAAACCCTGCTATCTTCCACTGTGCTGTTGTGTGCTGATACTATACCATTAATCATTTTCACTTCTCCTGCTACTTGGGTATTCACCAGATGTCTTGAAGTTTGCTTTATGTTGCTCTTTTCTTTGTGTGGTTTTTCCTCTGATTCTTCAAGGACCCTTATACAAATATTAGCAGATTGCTATCAAACAAGCTGCAATCAAATGGTGAGCTTATGCTTTGACCAAGAGAAGTACAAATGTGTTCTTGTCCCTTGTGGGACAGCTTAAAATGGTTTGGGTTTGGTTTCGTTTTGTTTTTTATCGAGTGAAGTGTTTTTGCTTCTGTGTAGTATTAATGAGGTTAAGGTGCAGTGATAGTTACTTCCTGTAGGTAGCTGGCAACGCAGAGGCATAAAATTTAATGGACTGATGCAGTGAAATATTGTGATAAGATATTGTGCTAAATAGAACAGTTTATTCAATTGACCTCAGCGAATATCTGAGCAGTCCATGTTTTTGCTAGATCTCGCAAGTTCATACTGGCGGAATTAGGACACAGTTTTTTTAAAAAATATTTAGGGGTTCAGTGTGTTGTTCGTGCTCAATGTGAGCTGAAAGATTCCAGACTTCTTAAAATTGCTTTATGGGAAGTGAGTTGACATCCTCTCTTATACATCTGTCAGCTGGTTGGAAAGTAAGCATCAGGATCTCTTCAACTGTCAGCTAGCCAAAGAGACCCCCTTTCCCTGTGTGAGAGAGATAAGAGAGATATTGGCACATGTTGCTAGAATTCCAGTGTCAGTCTTTGAAGGGGAGGGCTCTGTGGGTGTGAAGTTGAGCTCTACTATTCTGGCAAGGCTGTGCTGCCCTGGCACAGATGATCAGAAAGGTTTCTTTTTGGTTTACAGTGAGCACAGCTAAACATTTTTGCTTGGGGAAACTGTTGCTTGTGGTGACCCTGCCCAGACTGAGTTGCGCCCGGTTGTAAAATTGTGATTTATTGTTTGAGTTATGGTGGTTTTTTGGGAATGAGTGAAAATTGCAGTAGGATGTGGGGTGGATAACCACAGTGGAACCCACAGGAAAACAGGGGAGACAACACCTCAACACTCACTACCAGGCCACATAGTTCCTGTTTGTCTCAAAGTAGCTGGAAAGGGTCTAGTTGCTCAGATGCATGGATTCTGGCAGGCTGTTGATGTCTGCTGCCAGCCCAGAGCTCCTCATTGCACTGTGGCACTTCAGGCTGGTGCTGAAACACATGTTCCTTTTATTCTCCTTGGTCCCTCTAGCCTTCCCAACACCCCCAAAATAGCAATGCCTTTAAACTACCGTAAGCACAAAAATATTTTAACAGATTACTAGGAGGTACTGCTCTGATGCATGATAGACTGTAAGATTGCCAAAGCAAATGTTGAGAAAGAGATTTTTTTTTTTTTAACAGGGTCTGAGAATGCTGTCTGTCTTCAAATTTTTATTTTCTTTTTGCATGCTTTTAGTAAGTTTTCACTGTAAAAATCCTGATGTATTTCTTCTGACTTAGTGTGCTGCAGAAATATATCAAAGGGTTCTTCTGTTCCAGGGAAAAAAAGATAACCAACCCAAATCATAACAGCTAGACATGTTTTGCGGCTGTAGGCCCTTGATGAAGCATAGACCCGATTCAGCCCTCCATTCAGCACTGCATCTCCCAATGTCCCTTTCCTGAGGTTTAGCCGAACCATGCTCCCTCACCCAAGACACTCTTACAAGTTAGGTGGTAATCATGATCCATTGCACAGCTGACTATGGGGCCCAAAATAGAAATCCTGTGATGAGCTATCACCCTGAAGGAGTCATATTTCTTCTTAATGGGTTGTCTCTGCTGTTCTGCTGAGACACCTATCCACGGTCTAGCTCTTAAAATTCATGACCAGCACCATCAACCTGTTCTGTCCATGCTCTCACTGTGACTAATGCTGTTTGCCTGTGGCATCTTTATCCTACACAGGGCAAGGGGAGGAGTTTTGTTTCACCAGATCAGTGAAGGACCCTGGAGATATGCTACATCATTACTGTTTATGAATATTGGTCACTGATCTTTCCTGAGCTGAGCCAGAAGTTTCCCTTCCTGTGTCTGGCTCTCCCCCTAGTATGAACTCCTCTGTAACCATTTTGTACTTCCCAAGTTTGCACATTTCTTTCTATTTTGGTGCCTCTGTGGCTTATTTGTTCAGAAAAGTAGCTAATTATAAAGCAGAATCTTTTTTTCCTTCTTTTTTTTTTGCCTTTTTTTTTTTTTTTTTTTTTTTTTTTTTTTTTTGCGTGTGTGTGCGCGCGTTTCTTTCCTTCCTATATTTTGCTCCAGAATGTGGTTTGTGGACTGAAGCTCAACAGCAGGGAGCTTGCTGCTTGCATTTATTGGTGATGAGGGAGGGGAAGGACCCAGAGCAGTCCTGAGACAAAGGAGATGGAAGGAAGGGAATACTCTTTGGCACCTGTGAATGTGTGCAAGGGAGAGAAATTGCATATGTCAGACTACTGCACTTGGTTCCAATACAGTTACACTGTTAAGGCTGTGGGTGTGTATTCCTCCTGGTTGAGGAAGTAGTGCTGTCCTATGTGTGCTCAGAGAAATCCATTGAAAAACAGAATATAACATGCCCATAACAACAGAACCAAGATGGTTTCAGTTTCCTACAGTTTCCTGTCCTGTGACTATATAAACTTTAACCAGCATGAGTAAGAACTTCTTCCTCTGTGGATTTCCTGGTGTCTTAAACAGTACACATTTCCATTGAATTGTTTCCCTTGCTTGTAGAGCTTGTAGGATATTTGTCCCATACTAAGGTGTCTGTCTTTTTTTTAAGAAGTCTGTAACAACCTCAAAGACCTCTACTGTGCTGAAATTACTCCTTCAGGTTCTGAAATTACTGAGGGTAGAGACAAGAACAAGAAAAGAAACAAAAAGCTTAGAAGAGGAGATAGACAAAAGCAAAGACTGTCGCAGATTCATTTCCATGGCAAGGCAGGTTAAGTGAAGAAAAAAATAGCTCTTGCTTTTTTCTTTTATTTTCTCTCTCTCCTCCCTGGGTCTGCATCACTGTTAGAAAGAACTGTTTAAGTGTTTTCATGCACCTGTTGTTTCCTCCTTGGAGATTCAGTACAGAGCCTCTGTGGCTTGAGGGGCTTGGCAGGAAACAGATTGCTTGTGCTGAAGCTCTGGAAGGCAGTGACTGAAACAAGAGGTGGCCTCCAGTGACGGACTCCTTTTTTACTTATCAGCAAATAAACCCATGTGCACTGCACTGTAAGTAGTGCCTTCAGATCCATTCATCTCTTAGTGCCCAGAGCCAAACCTGAACAACAAACTGCAACTGTGACAGCAGAGAATGAGGGGTATGGCTCATGCTGGTACAGAAGCGTTGGTTCAATAGCCAGTCACAGAGCAGGGAGAAAGGCTGAAGTTAGACACATTGCAGAGAGGGGATGGGAGTACCTTATCTAGAAGATATTATTGATTTATCACTCATTGGCTTTCCCAAGTTTATTTTGTTTCCTACTCAGCTTCTTTCTCCTCCACCTAAAACATGTTTTTGTTTTCTTCCCTGGGAACTGGGGGAGCATTAGTTAAGTCTCTCCAGGTGTCTGCATGGAACTCCAAACTGTGACTGCTCATATCATAAGAGGAATCCTTAGATATCTGAACTTGTCCCCTCATGCTGCTGACAGCATTGGGCTAAGAGGTTATTCTCAGTTTACCAAGATATTTGGAAGTCAGTATTTTAAAAAGGTAGTGTCTTACAGTATTAAGAGTCAGATCCCAATCAGCTTTTTCTCTTAGAACTTTATTTTTAAAGAAGGTCATAAATTAGATCCCCAGATTTGTTTCTGTATGCTGAAGTTACGGTGGATGCCTTACTGCACCTCACTAGCAGCTGCTCTCCTGACTACTTCTCCTCAACAAGCTTTCTTAATGCTTAGAGGAAATTTTGGGAAAGGGGAAATGGCATTTAGATAAACCAGAAAAAGGAAGGGGTAGTAAATTATCTTAAACAAAATATGTTAGCGGTGAGTGAAATTATTATCCTTGCTGGTTTTAAGGGAAGAGAGGTACACTGGCTTGTTCCATCCCCTATGGCTCTGCTGTCCCTGGGTAAATGCCGGAGCAGAGCACAGTGATCTCAAAGGGAAAAGCACATCTTTGTTTTGTTAGACACAGAGGAGCTTCTGTTGCCTCTATCACCATTTCAGTGATGTATATCAGTGACTTTGGCAGATGTGTCCAGAGCTCAAGTCTGCTGCCCATCCTCTGTTTTTAAGCAGCACATTGTTGTTTCTTTCTGTAGTTCTGCATGTCTGCTGGTGGCACTGATCTAGTGTCCATACAGCTCCTACTGGCAGGATTTTTCTGTTACAGTGCAATAGTCAACCAGCACTAGTATTTCCCTAACAAATACTGTAGTAAAATCTTTGGAGCCAACCCAGACTGCACAGGGTATTTGTGATCTTTTGCATGTATTCTTTTGTGACACATAAAGCACCAACAGGTGCCATTTAAGATGCTGCTCTCTCTGACAATGCTTTTTTTAATAGCTACAGAATGATCCTTGCTGCCCTTACATAGCCAAGCCACCTGTCTGTATGTATCACAGGGCTGTAACTCCTCTAACTTTTAATTTAAAACCCAAAAACTGTGTAAGTTCACAGAAAGGTAAAGCAGTGAGTGTAGGAGCTGCTATCAAGGCACAAGGTTGGAGCATAGATTTTTTTTTTTATTTTTTTTTTTTCAGCCAGTTCCTGTAGGCCCGTTGGTTCCTTGGCCAATTTGTTGTTGCAGTCTAAGAACAGGGCACCCTGCCTTTCTTGCAGATGGACAGAAGAGCAGGTTGGAGAGAGATTGGTATGTTGGATGTTTCTGTTAGTGGATTGCAACCTGGGATCTTCAAGTAAAAGTTAGCACTTCCACCAATGGCCTGGAGTCATATATTAGTTATGGTGTAGATGAACATCTTATGAAAAGCTGAGACAAATGGTTATTTTAATGTGGTACCCAGATTTAATAAATCCTGACATACAGCCAAGATACAAGAGGCTCTGAAACCATATACCAAAAGATATGGAGTTACTGAATTATTTCAAATAATTTCTTCAGTATGAATCTCTCCTCCACACATCTCCTCCTTCCTTCAATGCCCCCACAGGGATTAACTCAAAGGCAAGCAGCAAGAGGCTGTTTAGTTGAGAACTGCCTTTGAGAGACACATTTTTATGTGGAGGGCTTATAGCATTTCAGTGAAATAAAATGCCAAGTTAATAAAAGTGTGAAGAAAATGAATCTGCTGCGATTGAAGAAGCTGAGCTATATTTTCTTGAAGTACACTACAATCCAAAAAATTAGTTCTGCTCTGGAATAGATATTCCTGGCCATAATGAGATTTGGAATGGACTTTTAAGATGTTCAAGTCTCTCTTCTAGCTTTTCACCCTCCTATACTTGCTCAAACCCTGTCACAACTAGTGTCCTGAAAGAGCTACATCATGTTTGCTTCAGCCCAGATTGCTTCACTCACACCCCCCCCCCCGATTACAGGTCCCTCCAATAAACTGTCTCTCTTGGTATAAAAACAATCTTTGGGGAAGGAGGGGAAAAGTGGCCTGTTTTCTTTGCATCAAAGGCCATTCCAGTGTTTGATCCAGCCCTTTGTGCTGTGAATGACACCAGAACTGTTTGGGTGATGCTGTTTTACTGGCAGAACTTGACCAGAACAAGAGAATGTTCTTCTGATTGTAATTTGTCCCCTGTTAATTGATCCTGGGCTTCTCTGCTGAGTTTGCAGAAAGATGGAGATTATAATATTTCCCCATGAGTTATCTGTTTTAATTGGGAATTAAATCTGACTAATTTTCTCTGTAATGCTTATTACTTAAATGTACTGTCCTGTAGGTTTGGAGGATTTTGATTAAGTTTTTGTGCAGTATTAAAAAAATAGATAACTTTTTTCACTATGAGACCAGTCTTCTTACCATCACTGCACTTACCTCTCTGTAGTATTAAGTATTTGTATGGTAGGAACACCCTGGACATCCCTGTGTTGTGGGGCATTGTGCAGACTGATCTAAGCGAGCTGGGTCTGGAGTTAGAAGCAGGTGGTTGTGGGATAGTACCCACACGGATGGTGTTCCACCTGGAACCTGTCTAATTTAGGGATTTTTAGGGTTGTGCTGTCTGTGTCACACAGACACGTCCTCCGACTCCCCGAATCTCTGAGAAGCTGCACAAGAAGCAGCAGCAAGATCTAGGTTAGCTGGTGTTTTGGGAATGCAAAGAGATGGGCAAAGTTAACTTAAAGTAACAATTTTGGGACCTTTGGGACCAAAGCTCTGGGCACCTTGCACTGATTATTTTGAAGCATCTGCTTATTGGGAATGAGGAAACCAGTTGACTCGATCCTTGTTATCATTGCTTCCCTGGTGGCTATGTGTTTCATGTTATAGTTTGCCTGGGTGTGTTTCCGATGCCTGTATATGTGATACTGAGAAACATTTACTGCTTCCCAGCATGAGTTGCAACCCATGCTCCACAGTGCCCAAACACTTGTTGGGAAAATGGTGGAATTAAGTGCTTCTACTGCCTGGCAGCACCGTAACTGTGAATTCTTTGTGCCGTAGCTGTTGGGAGTCATAGTGCTTGCAGGGTGAACACGGGGATGTACCACTCTAAAGTTCCTTGTGTTTCAGTGCTGTGGATTCGTTATGAGTCCTGGAGAAATAGTCCTGAGCAAGCCCTGCTGCAATTACAGGGCTGAAGTTCAGCTTTTGTTGACATGTGTCCCCCTCATTGTTTCTGAGATTCATGCCTGGGTTTAAGTGCCTAGATCTCACTTGTAAATTACTTGATATATATTTTTAAAAGGATGAAATCTCCAAACTGATTTCTGCTCCTTTGCTTTTGCCTCTTAAAATGCTGCCTTTATAACAGAGTAGTTTTACGGCATTTTGAGGCAATTACAAGTTCAGAAATTGAACTGCTAGAGGTGATCTTTTTTGACTTTATTAAATAGATTTACCAGTATTATATCCCAGGCTCTGCTGAGTAGCTTTGCTGTGCAGTCATTTCCCAGAGGAGAAGGTTCCAGCTGAACTTTCAGAGGGGTTCAGGGGGCTGGCAGGTCCTGGTGTGTCTCAGCACACCAGATGAGCATGTTTAGTGCTCCAAGCCTGCATAAATCCTACCATTCTCTTTTCCCAGGCTTCCTGACATGCTTCTTAGGCACAGTTCTCCCTTCACTCTTTATTCTTGCAACAGGATTCAGGATACAGCTGCCTTGCTACCTCCCCAGCCCAGTGTAGATAGCAGTGTATCCCACAGCTCCTTTGGTGGACATGCCAGCTCCTGAGTTTAGGACACTGTGAAAGAGAAGACAAAGAGAGGCTCTGTGAAGGTTCACAAACCATGCAGTTTGTACCTGACCCACTGCAAGAACTGTGCAGTTGTGCACAAAGCAATAAAAAAAGCTGCCTCAGCCTTCCTCCTTTTAGCTTCTTCCAGAAAAGTTAGGGAAAACCAGCTTTATCAAGCACATTGCTACTCTTTTGTTCTCTCCAGGTAGGATTGGTTCAGGTACTTATAATCTTTAATAATCAGCCTGTTTTGAGACAGATCTTCCAACACTCTTCCCTCTTCTCCAAAGTATGTGGAGTAGCAGACAGAACACAGCAAAAGGTTCAAGAGTAGAGATGGTTAATAAAAAAATTGAAATTCATGAATTGTACATAGGTAGATTCCCCAAACTGTCTTTCACACACATTAATTATGGAAAAAAAAATGGGCATACTTATACACACAGTGTCTCTCCATAAGTAACAAGTTTCCATCATAAAGAACTCTTAAAGTTGGTTATATTTCCAGGTATTATTATTTTGATAACGTTAACAGTCAAAAAACAAAGAAGAAATTTACAATTGACTGATCTTGAGACAGATTTAAAAGGATACTTTTAATAATTTCATGTAATTGTTACCCTGTGCTATTCCCTAGAGCTATGCAATTATGTATGTGGAAAAAATATATAGTTTTATTACCAATAGCTAGAAAAAATGAGAATCCTATATGCTTATTAGGTCTTCTAGCTCAAGACAAATCTTAGAGAAATAAAACCCCAGGAGAGCTGAATTATCATTTGAAATGTTTTGCAAATGGAACAACCACAGTTAGAAGTGGAAGAAACACAACCATGTGAAAACAGTGAAAATACATTTTAAATATGACCAATTGTATTTCAAGTAGAAATTGCAGAAAAATAATTAGGCACAATGAATCAGAGCAGTGCTAAGAGTAATTAACAATGTGGACTGTGATGACTTTTTGGGGAAGAAGTACTTTCAAACACTCAGTGTTTGGTGAAAGCCTAGACTAGTCTTTCAAATATTTCTGAGGTGGCTTATGACTGTGGCATGCAAATGGATTTGTGCTGTTAGCAGAAATTAAACTATGGATAGAATAAGGAGGATATTTCCTGTACCTGCTCCAGGTGAGTCTCCACAGAGCAGAAAGGGCAGCTGGCTGAGATGATGTGCCCTGCTGGGTCTACTCTAGATTTAGTTCATTGTGCTCTGCACTGCACAAAATCCAAAATGTAGCTGGGAGGGAGGCTAATACCCTGAGTCAGGTATCTTTCCATGCAAGGGAGCATTCTTTTTGTTAGATGAAGAATGGAGCAGAATGTGAAGGCCCACTCTTGCAGTTCTTCAAGATCTGCAGGTACTAACATATGATTTATGTGCAATTCACAGGGTTGCAGTCGCAAAGTACATGGTGTTGCTAGCAGTGGGATCTCCTGGATGAAGAAGTGGTAGAAAATTTGTCTTTTGTTGTGTGCTAGACCTAGATTCAGAACAAAAACTGATGGCAATAATACAGGGAGCAGTCATGACTGTACAGGAAGACAGAGGGAGAAAATTGGACCATCAGTATACCTTTCATTTTTCTAGAATCTGTAATTTTTCAGATAATTGAAGTGACTTTGCAGGTAAAAATGGCCACAGAGACTTAGAGAGCAATTGAAAATTAATTCCAGCGAGAGTAGGGGAAAAAAATGAGTAATATAGGTTTTTCTGCTTGAAATACTGATTTTAATGGCAACCTTTTGCATTAGTATGCTGCCATCATATGCTTCTGGTACTAATCCAAAACTTCTGTATGCGCTGTGTTCTCAAGGGTTCACTGACTAAATTTGAAGTTGGAATCACCTGGGACAGGTCCATTTTTAAGGAACACTACAGAGATTAAAAGAGAAACTTTGGGAATTGTCTTCATGTCTCTCTGCACATCCTTGCATCAGTCACTGAATATAAACATTGCTCTTCCTCCTCTCCAGTTCTGTTCTCTGCCTCTCCTCAACAACCCTGGACTCACCCTTCGTTTTCATGCTCTTCAGATCCCTCACTGCTCTGGACCTGGGGAGCTTTCCTGGCTTCCCTCTGGAGCCTGGCTTTGGCTAAGTGCTCCTGCCTTCCCTCTGTTAGCTAGAATGGCTGCCCTGGGGGAACCCACGGGGGTTCATTTCTCTCCTCTGAAGCACTTCTGGCACCGTGAACTTGGAAAACATTAGGATGGTAACGATGAAGATTTTTTTTTAATACAGCTGTGCAAAATGCTAATAGCAGGTCATTTTTTTTCATTGCAAATTACCCTTCACAAAGTTCAGCCCAAAATGTTTAAATTCTAAAGTGCTGTTGACTGTGGGGATATAGTGAAGAAGTAAATTTCTAGTCATTTTGGTATGTGCAGCTATGGGTTCACACCTTGTGGATGGGGAAGATTATTCTTTCAGAGGGTTTTTTTTGTGTAGTTTAAAATAAGCAATGAGAAAAAAAGCTAATTGGTGTTCATGTTATGCTTCTGAATAGGTTTACTGTTGTTTCATTTGAGGGTTGGCTGAATGTTGGACATAAACTGGGGTGACTTAGTACACTTAATTCATCGTGTCCCATCATAATTGAGAAATGTGTACTTTTTTTTTTTTTTTTAAGAAGTGTGTTACAGGCTCCCTGTAGGATACAAGAAACTATTTTGGTCTGATTCTGAATTTTCTTTTTTGAGGGTTCATTAGAGGTAACTGCACAGACATTAGTGTATTTACATCAGGCTTAGATTAGTACAAGGTAGAGAATAAGCAGACATTTATAGAAAACTGCATTGAAGCAGTAACACTAGCCTTTTCTTTGAGAGAACTTCATGGGACATATTGTGTCTATTTTGTACTAGTGTTATAGAGCGGACAGTCCTACAATGTGACTTCTGTAAACAGGCCTGACCTTTAAAGCTGGGAGCTTCAGTGGTTCCCTGAGGTCACCTGAGGTGGTTGCCTCTGGCACAAGTTCCCTGCTCAATTCAAACCAGCCCAGCTGCACTGCTTTGGCACTGATCAGGCACACTCATTTGTCTTTGTTTTGCCCCATGGCTTTGAAATTTTTTTATCAGAAAGGAATTGTCATTACTCCAGTGGCTCAGTCAGTATATGGGGAGCCCTTTGACTATGACAGCAAAATACATGAAAGTTTGCTCCTCCCTTCCCTCTTCTTTCCTTGCCAGTTATACTGTCTATTAAGGATGAGTCTAGAACTTGCTGGGATACATACATATTCTTTTTTTTTGAGTAAAGAAGCTGTGGCAGTAAGAGAATAAACTGTAAGGTTTTGAGGAAAAATTTAAGTAGGGGTGTTCAGAATCTCTGAGTAAGCCAGCTCACATTTATTTTATCAAAAATTAGTTTAAATCAGCTTCACTTTTTCAAGTTCCTTGTTTCACAGGAGGCTGTTTCTGCCACACAGGAGTGATAGAAAATCAGAGGTTAGAGTTGGAAGTGATGGAACTTCTCATCCGTAGCTTATTGTCAATGCTGCAGAGTGTCAGCCTGCTTCAGACCACAGCACTACCCGTCTTTGAAATGAGGGACCAAAGAGCAGACTGTCATGTGGATCCCAATGTCTCTTCCCCAGAGAGACATGGAAGTTGTTATCCTCAGGAGCTAAACTGAGTTTATTCTGAGTCAGATTACCTCTGAAGTGATATTTCATAATAGGGATGTGATCACATGTATTGCTAGGCAATATCTTTTATTTGACAAGTTTTCTGGTGTAAGGGATTCTGATCTTGTTAATAGGTGATTCTGGAGAAACAAGAGAAAAAGGAAGTAGGTTTCTTATGAAGGAATTTATTAAATTGGTGTAGGCCTAAGACTCACCAGTGGACTGTCTAGTCAAATTTTAAAATATTTTATTTATTATTATTATTTTTATATAATACTTGATTTAAAGAAAATTACACAAGTTGCTTCCTTGTAAGTAGCACCAGCTGTATTCAGCTTTCCAAAGCCAACAATGGGCAGTCAGACTTACTTTGCTTCTTTTGCTTCTGTCTCACCTTCAGTAGACACTTTTTCTTGGAAACTGCTTATTCTGCCTATGTTTAGAGATGACCCTGGTCTGAAAGCAGATACACAAACGGTACTGTGTGTACCTGCACATGTGTGTGCACACCACACACCATTTTTGCTCACAATTTTATGCACATAGGCATGCAGAACAGGGAATTTGTGAGTCTGGAGTCACAGACCCCATTGTGAATACTGTTCAGATTGATACCTGCTTTTGAAAACTTACCTGTTAGGCTTTGGAATTTTACAGGAATATGAAATAATGATTTATGACAGCTCTTGTTTCTGGTGTTCTAGCTTATTTAGACTTCTTGTGATGCTGATTGCAAAATAGAATAACTTTTCACAGTTTAATATCTTTTGTTTTCTCAACTCTTAGTAGAAAAAAAGCTATGACTTTTCTAATTTCTCTATTGTTATCCAATGGTTTTATTTTCTCTTCTCCTTCTGTGGCTGGTTTAATATGCTGTTTTTATCTGGTATGAATGCAAAGCCAGGAACCCTGTTAGCCTTTGTTGCCTCAGCAATTAAAAAGCATTAGGTCACGCTTCAGTCTTAGTCCCCTTGGGTCTCCTCTGCAGTGTTACTGAGTTGTTTCCAAATGTAGTGGATAATCATCCCATGTTAAGAGAGACAGATTCATTGTGACAGCCTTGTGCTTACTTCTTAATAATGAGTAGATTTTAAATAATTTATGGACAAAAACATGCTCCCTTGAAATTTCTGGCTGTACCTGTCTCCTTGATGTCTTAATGAACTTTTGATTAGTTGTGGACATGTTAAATGTGAGTCGGGAGGTGTCAGACCCAAAAATCAGGACGGAGAAAGAGAACAATTCTGCATTACTGAATAAGATGTTCAACTGCTTTACTTCTACTGTTTGCAGGAAACAAAGCTAGTGTATACCCTGAACAGACCCTTGTTTGGGGTGTGCATGCAGGGTAAAACAACCCTTTCCTGCATGTTTTGCACCAAATCCTTATCCTGTGCACCTACCTGTGTTGGCAGAAGCAATAAAATTTAGCTTTATGGGTTGCTTGCACAAACATTTGCTCCATCTGACAGTCATGGATTTAAATACTGTTATTCCTACCTGAAAATTCAGACTTGTGCATATACTGATGTCTTTTTGAAAACTTAGTTCTAAAAAGCTCTTTGGGATGAGTCTTTCCTGGTATGTAAGACCCCTCTAGCATTGAATTCAACTGAAGTCTGTTATACAATCTTCCTGTTGTGATACAGTCCCAAGATTACCTTTATCAGCTCTATACAATCATACAAGAATGAGAATATCATTACTTTTAGACATCCGTTGTGCTTTTGGTCAATGACTGACATCCTCTGAGGTCTTCTGGAAGTAGATTACTGGTTGTCTTTTGTGTTGTGCCTTTTTACTACCTTCTTGGGAAAAAGAATTTGATCTTATGTCCTAATGGGATCTGCTGGTGAAATAATGAAATGGAAAATTATTTTCTAGAGATGACATCATCAAAAGATGAAAGTTATGTACAGTGTAGATAAATTGCCTTGGCAGTGCACAAAGAATATAGTCACTAACTTATATGCAAATATCCAGTTGTGTCCAAGAAAGAGAGATCAGCCATAAAATCAAGAGAAATGTCCCTCTCAGTTTATCTTTTGTTTCTCTTTAGAAACCATCAAGTAGAGACCTGATGAACCAGCCTGTTCCTCCCAACTTTCAAGGCTATCTTGCAATGTCAAAGAAATGGAATTTTAACATTCTAGAACTTTTTTTTTTTATTTTCCCTCTGAGTCAGTCCAAAGTGATTACTTTCTAGAAATTCATGTCTCAAAGCTTTTCTTTTGGAAACACCAGCAAATCTGAAATTGTCTAATGCTGTGTGGCTGCTTGAGAAGCCAGTTGCCAGTTTGCAACTGGGAGAAGTTGCTCCCAGTATCAGTTCTCTGTGTGAAAGTTTACCTGAGTGCTCTGTGGCCACCCAAGCATTTCTGAACTGTGCAGCAGGTAGTCTGAGGCCTGATTTGAGCCATGACTTTGGGGCTGTCTTGATTCTGACTTTGGATTTAAGACTCCCAGAGCCAAAAACTGGTCTGGGAGAGTGAAGACACTGAAACTCTGTCAGATCCACAAAGTCACGGGAGCTCCCAGGCATTACCTGAACAAAGGAAAATGAGGTGTTAGCATAATCAAAAGTATTTTGGAATGACAGCTTCCCTTTCAGGTCTTCCTATCATCCACTGGATTTTTCTTTATGACTTTTCCTTATGACTGAATTCATATTTTTCTGAAAAAATACTTTGGGTTTTTGTTTTTGTTTTTTCCCTTGTGGGAAGGTTGTCATCACCCAAAACATTACAGTTATTTTACATTCACTATCTAGATCAAATCAGTTGAGAATTCTCACACTGTGCAGGTATGTTGAGGGGAGGTAGAGAAGTCAGCAGACAGAAGCATTACAGTCTGCACAAGATCTCAGATTCCTCATGGAGACACAGGTATTTTCAAGCTGTCTTTGTCCCCATAGCTAACCATGTCACTTAAAGGATACTTTTCATGTTTCATCCTCCTTAGTGTCATTGCTGAATCATGTCATGAGCCCACGACGCCCAGCACACTTCATGCAGGACTCTCATTTGGTTTTCATTAGTCCTTGGCACAGCCAAATGTGCTGGTGCTTTCATAAATGTTTGCTGTCATTGGTGACCTGCGCAAGATGGTTTGTTAAATGAGAGACTTTATATTCTTGGAGAAGAGAGAAATGAGCTGGGTTTTCTTTTGTCTACTGTCATGTGAAATCTTTGCAGTAAAAAGCCCAAACCTTGCCCACACAGCTGGAGAGATACTAACTTAATGTGTGTTAACCAATTAAGCTGAGAGCAAGAACCAATTATTCTTGTAAGAACAAACTTATTCTTGTTTAAATATTAGCAAGCTCAGCTTAAAGGTCACTTCTTCCCTCCTGTTTTGCTTAACAAGGTGTTAGAGATACACACAGCTTCTTGAAATGGAAACTAATGACTCCTCATTGTGCAGTTCTAATCTGTATTGTCTTCAGAGATCTCAGGCTTGCTTTGTCTTGGTCTAAAGTGCAGTTTAGTAGTATAAAGATGAATGGAGAAGCTGCCCATGATCAAGGAGTCTTTGGGCATTAAGACTGTGGAGCTTTTAAGAGGAGGAGAAGAAACAACACTGGGCATCCTCCCTCAGAATGTTTTTTGTTAGGGTTATAAGTATCTCAAAATGCATTGCATCTTAAAGCCATGCTCCACACCAGAGAAGCTAGGCTGTGGTAAGGAGGATGATGGAGAGAGTTCAGTATTTTTCCTTCCACTCCTCTCTGGTCCTGCTTCTGCTAACTTATCACCTTTCAGGCTGCTGCATCCAGAGTTTATGTTTGTCAGTCTGCCACAACCTACAGCCTGTTGTAGATGTTCCCTTTACACATCCAGACCCGATTTTTTAATTTTTTTTTTTTTTCCCCAGAAATGGGATGGGTTATTTTTCTACTTTGGGATAGCTTTGCCATTTGGTATCAAAATGTAACAGTTCCCCAAAATACTTTACTTAGCTTTTTTCTAGAAAAATTGTGATCTCAAAATCTGTATTTGCTCACACAAGACCATTGTTTCACAACTGACTAAGATTCTCTTGACCTCAAATGCAGGTAAAGAGCCTATAATCCCTCACAGGCATTAGCTTAGGTGAAGTGCCTTGACACTTTTTAAACATAACATGGATCAGTCCCAGCCAACTAAAATAGATTTCAGTGAATATATCTGGTCAATAAAATGGAATATGGAGACCTGAGGTATTTCTATGAAGGTAAGGTACTGGATGTCTGACTCTCTCAATTATTTCTGTCAGTGATCTGCAGTATATTTCTGATGACAAAGCCACTCCACTGCTCTTTTTTCAGACTTCTCTTCAGGACTCTACTGCATATTAGAGTCTCTTTCCCAGGACAGGGAAAGGGTGGACCCTTAGCACAAGAATATCAACCCTAAAGGATGCCATCTTTAATTATGAAAATGTACATTCTGATTAGCTTTGTAGGAAGCTGATTTGTATAGGGAGCATGGGATAGGTGCTAGAGCATCCCAAACTGTTATGAAGTTAGACCTTTGAAAAGGAAAGTGTGTCTTTATGTTTAGTAGATGTCTGCCATATAGACTTTCACAGCAAGTAGCTATTCTGCTACTATAGAAATGAAACATAACAAACCCTTTTCTCTTTTGAACAGCATCCTTGAGCATACACTGCTTCAATATGTCGCTAACATTTATTGTCTTCAAAGGCAACAGTATAACATGGGGAGGCAAGAAGATCCTTTTGACATTTTGTGAATGTTACAGGAATGTAGTAGCAAGGTGAGGCTTGCAACATTTCAAAGCCTTACTTGTTCTTCAGTATCTATTTGTCTTATGCCTTTGTGCAAAGAGGCAATGTCAAGGGAAAAAAATAAGCCTTTAAATATTTTAAAGTGCCCATTTAGGATTCATTTCTCAGAGAACTGAATCTTAAATGTCAGACAGTGTTTGATAGTTCTCTGTAAAATCATCATTAAGAATTAGCCACCTTTGACATTTTTAAGCACTTAGACCTATCTAAAGAAAGTCAAGTGAAGAATTATCTAGATATCATGCTTTGTAAGTTTATCTCTATCTGTAAAAAATGTCAAGTGAAGCATTATGCCATTGCTGAATGCCTTTATGCAGGCTGTGCTGAATATTAGTATATCCAAAGCACAAACAAGCTTAACCTTGACTGTTTTTTTCCTTCAGATGTTTTAGGAACCTTCCCATTATTATACCACATCACTAAAACTCTGCTGCTGGTCTCAGTAGTGACCAACCACCCGAAGCAAGTTACTTGATATCTTGAACTGTGCTGTCTAGCATTGTTTGGAGCCACAGTCAGGGTTATGTCTGCAGCATGCTATGAGACATAGAACAGAGCGCCACATAGGTAAATTTTCCGTCTCTGCTGGGTTCCTGCATCACGGGTTGGCTTTTACAGAAGTGCATTTGGGAAGATCGTAGGCAGCCATGCCTGTGGGCACAGCAATGAGACTCAGTTCCCACTTGGTGCGCTGTGCTTGCAGGTGTCTGTAGCAGACACTGGGAATTTGAACAGGAACTTTCAGAGATTAAAAAAGAAAACTAGTAACATTCCCTCCCCAAACTTGAATCTGCCTACCCCTGCCAACTTTCTGCAGCTCAGATGAAGATCTTACATATTCTACTGTGTGACATTTCATGTGCTCTGTGCATTGTGTACAGAAGTGTGCCAGTAGTATTCTCCTATGGGCAGGCTGTGCTTGATTCAGCAGCTATGCTGATGATGGACATAGCACAAAAAGCTAGCAGAGACAGTGGCTTAGTGCAGTCATGTTGCTCAAGGAACTGTGAGGAAGAGGACATATAAAAATTTTTTGGTCTCTGCCTTTCCTTTTATTCCCCACTTTCTCATTTTTAAAACAGTGTAATTGTGAAAGTTCCTGTTTCTGATGTAGTATAGCAAAACTTAATTTGGTGCAAGGATTTAATTTCAGAGTGCTTCACATCTTTGTGATGCGATACCTATTAGTACATGCTGAGATAGGATGATTGGTTAGTGATACTATTGTTTGGTATAACTATCAGAGATGATAGATGTGCAGGGGTTTTGGTTAGTTTGTTTGGAGTTTTGTTTTGGTTTAGTCTGTGGTTAGCAGCATTTTTTTTAGCAGTGAAATGTGTCCAAAAGACCAAATATTTCCTACTGCAGTGATTAGGGGGAATATAAAGATCTGACAACCTGTCATTGTCCCCTTCTCTGACATCAGTTTTGTTCCTTGAAGGAAGTGCTTTGCAAATAATACCAACTATAAATCGAGCAGGGAAGGTCCCTTGGTTCTAGCTCAGTATGATTTTTCTAAATTCTCCATGCGAAAAACTTGTGTTGCTCTGACTGACAGGGCAATTTCAGAGAGTAATGAGTAAAGATGGCTGTACCCGAGCAATTTATCAAATTTCTTTTGGCAACTCTCTCTGTCAGTATTCAAGGCTGTCAATTTAGTTATTTCAGAAACCAGGTGAAGTAGGATCATAGTTTTGGACTCCCCTTGTGCCGGCTGATGTAAGACTTGGTGATAGTAATATGTTCCAAAATGAGAAGAGGTGGACTTTTGAAGTATAGTCAGGGCTTGTATCACTTTCCTGTATTGTGGATGACAGATGTATAGCGAAGGTACCTAGTTTGATACTGGCACGTGGTATGTTCTCAGTTTGCCCTTACAGCATTAATTCTGAGCAAACTGCTGAGGTGGAAAAGGAATCCCTCAGTTCCCAACTAGTTGCTGGTTTTGCTCTTGGATCTTTTTGTACCTGTGAAACGTGTTTTCCTCTCTTAATGGAAATCAACTTGCTTCCAGCTACATCAGAAGGAGGTTTGCAAATGGCTTCTGCTGGTTGTAGACCAGATGTGATTGCTTGCTGCAGCTGGGAGAAATGCAAGCTAAAGGTAACCATAAGCTAACATTCTCACTACTTGTGCTCTTCATTTCAGAATGTCCTGCACACACTCAGTTCTTCTGTCTTTTCACTCTATATGACTCCTTATATGTGCAATAGTCCTGCTGCCCCACTGGCATGAGTGGAAGAGAGAGAGCTCAAACTTTTGCCTGGCTCTGAACTTGTTTGGGTTTTTCTCTTCATTCTTTTAAAGTGAACAGCTGACCTTGGAGGGAGTAACAGGCATGTAAAGCAGTGGTGCAGTAACTCAGCCAGTTCTGCCAGGCAGCTTCCTTCATTAGAAAACCTGACAAATCTTACTGCCAAGATTCGGGATTAGTCTCTGAAAGCTCCTATCTGGCAGCAGTGTACAAGGAATGCACACAGGCTTTGCTTTGCATCAAAGCAGGACTGCAGTCAAACAGGACAGTTTGTGCTCCTCAGTTTTCCTACATGCTGCAAATACCTTGCTGTTTAATTCTATATCTACACATGCACACAAACACATGCGTGTGTGTGTGTGTGTGTGCACATGCATATGTATATATGTGCTCAGAAAGGAAGAGAGAATAAACAAATCTCCAGGAGGTGGAGTGGAGATCATGACATAGTGAGAATGACAAGTATTTAGTACACACTCATTTAAAACCCAGTTTATACTGTACAACTTAATATACTATTTGTGTTCATGAAATGCTTGTGTGTGTGTGTGTGTATGCATATATATATATAAAATCTATATTTTGCTTCACTCCAACTTGAGAGGTGATGTTGAAAAATTTATGACTGAAAATGAAAGAGGAAACAGAAGCATCAAGAGGAAAAAAGATAGTATATACATAAGGTACAAGAAGCTCTCGGGAGACATGGAAAGACACAACTTTGGAAGTGGAAGGTAGCCTTCTTTCGCTACTCAGCACGTCAGCTAGCCTAATAGCCGATCTGTTTGCTAGAAGGAGTTTAGAAATCAGTCTGAAACACTGGAAGATCAGGGTTCATGCATTTGTGCTCAGCTATACCTCACAATCCTATTAAAATTGATTTGAAGACAGGAGTTAGCCCTAAGAAAGAGGTGGTAAGAGCCAAATTTGGCTAGGTGGTTTGCTGTGGGATAAAGCATGATTATTCAGTTAAAACTTCTTTTGCTGTTGGCACTGAGCCACGTGGGCAGACGTAGATTTTAATGAATGTAGTTACTGTTCTGTTTATATAAGTGGATTTCACCTTGCATGTTCTGAGTGTACGTGTCTGAGTTACATTAACTGCCTTGCATTGGGACTGCACCCTGAAAGGAGAACAGGGTATGTTTCAAGTCAGTATGTTGCTATGTTTAGTTTTTGTTCTCTCCAAATGAAGAAATGTTCTCATAAACCATCCAAGAGTTCATTTTTAAGGGTTTAATATTCTCAAGAAAGAAAACTTCAGTGTATGAGCAGAAAAACAAACCTAAACATTCTCCCTTTTCCAAGATCTAAACCTTGACATCCTTTATTCTTGTGGACTGAATGTTTTTCTGCTGTCACACTTCTATGGTTCTTTCATGCTCTTCACATCTAGCAGCTGAGCCCCCAACTTAAGGTTGCAATATCCCAGTAAAAATGTTTAACTTCATACACTGAAAGCTTTATCCACTTTATGGTCAACTGAAGCCAACAGAGTAAGTCAAAGAGTGTAAAGTGTGCAACTCCTAGCAGGGTCAGAGAACGTACCAGATGTCTTATCAGACATTTAATCACATAAGTTTGATTTCACTCATGAAAGAGTCTGGACAAAAACATAGTTTCTTTCACTGAACCTTTCTGTCCTGAAGCCAACATGACAGTCCCTGCACTTAGGATCATGGCATGGGATGAAGGACTTTGCTAATGTCAGTGCATGAAGAGTCAACGAGGGAGGAAACTTCAAGATAGATTGCAGTTTTGAAACAGGTCTTTTAGATGGACCACTTTGAGCTTTAGCTATGCTAGGAGACATGTTCCTTCTGCAGCTTGGTGTGCTAGTCTCTTGCTGTCCCTGGACCACTGATGCCAAGTGTAGACAGAACTGCAAAGAAGCTGTGATACTGAGCAGTGAATGAAAGCTGTTACAGCGAGGTGTGTCTGTGTGTGATAGACACCAGAGAAGTGGGTCTCCAGCTTGTGCTAATAGGTAGATATAAATGATCTGCATTTTCTGTGACTTCCCAAGACCAGACAGATGGTGAAGTGCTTGTGCAATGAAAAGTCATCCATGCAACATTTGTTCAGAAAAGGGGAAGAAATGTTTTCCAGCTGAACATCCCTTTGAAATGCAAACCATTATCTTTGCAGACTTCAATTATCTCCTCTATCAGTCTGTCTCTATAATTCAAGGAATGTACCATACACAGTGGGTGAGTACTATATCTAGAAGGCAAACCACAACCCTTTAAAAACAAAAACAAAAACACCCCAAAACCCAAAACCAAACCTACCACCACCATCAAAAAAGAACTGCAGTATCAGTGGAATTAATATAGTAGCAAGGAGAAGAATCAATCCCTTGGAAGCTGAGAGTTGGATAGCTGTGTGTTAAAATAACTGTAATGAGCTAGATCTATTGCTGCTGTTAAAAGGCTGAGAATGTGCTTCAAAGTGATTTGGCTCCAAAGGAAGAGAAGAAACCTCCAAAGTTTGCAAAGAAGTGTGAGAAAAATATTTCCCCTGGTTTGGAATGTAGTTGAAAAAGAATGAACTTTATCACCAAAGGATAAGGAGCAAGTTAAAAAAACACCTTCAATCCTTGTCTGCTGCAGATGACCCTGACTGACTTTGAGACAGTAACAAAAGCTTAATCTTGTTTGCAGTGTATTGAGAGATGGCTGGGGGAGATTGACTGTGAAAGGGTGGCCTCTGAGCTGAGCTCAGAACAACACATGAAAGGTAAATTGTTTTAAAAATTCCAAATACCATTACATTTTCCCTTGTAAATTTGCTTAAATCTTTTTAATTCCTGTCTGCCCCACAAAGGCACAAAGCAAATGTAATCACTTTTGCACACCAAGGAAAATTCCAGGGGTCATACTGGCTAGATGTTTGTGGATGAGCGAAGGAATGAAGACCTCAACAAGTGAGAGCAAGGTTTCTATCACTGATATTGTGAAAAATTGGTTTAAAACCTAGAAATGCCTACAGACAACAGGTATTTACTGTCATTAACAAGTCACATCTTTACTGCTAACTAGTCTATCACCCAAGCCCATTTCTAGAAGGGACATTCATAGGCAAAAGAGATTTAAGACATTTGGATGAAATTTGTCAGCCCCAGGGGATCAGAGAATGAGGTTTCCTCGCCTAAGGAAATGGTTGTTGGAAGCTGCTGTCAGTTCTGTGAGGGAAAGAGAAAAGCTAATTGTGGTGGCTTAGCAATGTTGCTGCTCAGGGTGGATTTTGTGTTCTCCTAAGTAACTAAAACACATGCTTAATGAAAAAGAAAGACGTGATTCCTCCTTCTCTGTTGACACTGAGTTGCAGCCTTGTAGCTAGGAAGTTAGACGCAGCACGGAGTTAAATGAGCATGGCCAGAATCTGGCAGACTTGTACTGGTGTTTGTGGTAAAATACTGTTCTCGGCCATGCTTTGTAGCTGGTCTTACGTCAGTGTTGTGGAGGCTGTGGTCTTGACCAACTAAGTGAAGACAGATTTTTATGTGTGAAGAGTGGGGAAGGGGGGAGGAATCAGATCAGTGAGTGCCCAGCAAAGTAATTTCTCTGTCTGATCTGGGACACTGAATATATGGCAGTTTTACAGGTACCCTAACAATGTCCACCCTATGCAGAAAAATTTCCTTTTGTACCTTAGGATGTTTCCACCTGCACTCAGTGTCAGTTATACCTTTATATCCCTAATGCTACAACTCTCTTTGGGGAAAAACAAACAAACAAACAAAAAATAACCCCAAACACAAAAAAACCTCAAACTTAATCAGTGTCTGCTTCTAGAGTTCCTACTTAACATACTGCTAACATGCCTTGCGATAAGGCATAATTATTTCCCTTTAAACTTTTCTTGCAACTTCCCCCTCTTTTCTCTTTAGAGGTGTTTTATTTATCAGAGCATGAATTTATACATCTGAGATCACAGTACTTCGTGCTTTGCTTCGACACAGATCCTTAGCAATTAGAAATTATATGAAAGGCAAATATAATTGAATCCTTGTCCTTGCAGTCTACTAGCTTTGTGGTTCACCCTTTGATTTGGAGCTCCTGTATTTTGTCTGTTCTGTTCACAGCTTTCTAATTTTGCTCTCAGAATTTGTTACTTCTCTCGGAAAGGCAGTACCTCCACCTGATGCTGCAGAACATACTTTTTTTTTTTTTTCTTCTTTCCCTATCCTAGGATCACTTTAAGGCAGGAGTCATTTAAATCTTTTAATCTGAATAGCCAAAATTCAAGCACTAAACCCAAGACAGCACTCTCATTCCTCTAGCAGGCAACTATGTTCCCACTGTCTGCTCCTCTGACTCTGCTGTGTGGTCCCCTCTGCCCTTGCCCCCCAGCAGCACTGGGTGCTGGGCCATAGTGGCAATGTAGCAGAAGGTGAGGAATGGCATGACCTCGTTTCCTTCCCCTTTGCAGCAGGGAGGCAGAGGAAAAGAAAAGGCTAAAGGGGGAGGCAGACACACGGTGGAGGTGGGGCCACATTGTCTGAGCCTCTTGGGAGCTGCTGTGAGATTTAGGAGGCATGTGTGTTTGCACACAGTTGTGACGCTCCTTTCCGCACTCACACACGTGTAGACATGTATGCAGACAATCGTCCCTTTCACCATCATTTTTCTGTAACAAAGCCCAACCTGGAGCCCGCTGAGGTCAATGAAAAAAATGACCTTCACTAATGTGAATTAGATACTTCACTGCTGTAGCTCACACAAGTGCCCCATTCTGCTTTTACTTTGGATTGCAAAACAGCCATACTGTCACTCTGGGTTGCCAGTTACATCCATCCTCTGAATAGTGTTTCAATGTGATTTGTGTTTGCATACCATTGCAGCTTCTAGTTATCTTTAAAAGGCAGAGAGAGAAGAGAATTAATGTTATCAGTCTGTAGAAAACCTTCAGAACCTCTGTCAATATTTTATACTGCTTTACATTTTCAAATGGTATTTTTTGGTGAATGTAGGAGTATTTATTTGTTGGTTTAAACACAGCAAGCAATATATCTTTGTTTGATCTCACTCTTTTTTCTCTTCAGTGTAATGCTTATTACAGAATGAGCCTTTTTCTATACATTTCATATCTGAGCTGGTTCCCTGCTGCAATCATCTAATACCTTCATTTCTCCAGAAACAACCAAACCCTTCAAGAATTACATATTCTGATTTGAAGAGTGGTTAGGTATAGCTAGACTTAAAATAGTCGAGAAAGCAAGTCAGGGGTTCCAGAGAGCTGATGATTTTTTTTTTTTTTCTCCCCCTCTCTTGCAGACTTTTCTTCCCTTTGATTTTTAGGACAAAAATTACATTTGTGTAAATACATCCTCAAAGTTGCAGTATATAAACTGCATAACCTTGTGAGTATGATCAGGGAAACATTTTATTTCAGATAGTGAATTTCCTTCTCTTCCCCTTTGTTTACAACTGCTACCAATAATGCCACCCCTTGTCTTCTTCCCTGATGTATGATGACCTCACTTCCCTCAGGCCCCTGTAGGCAGGATGCACTGTCACTGTTTCCTTCCAAGCTCCTCCCTGTGTCCCCCTTCCATGTACCTTCCAGTGAGGACTGGCACCTTTGGACAGCTTGCTTCAACAAATTCTTTCTTCATTCACACACATGTACATGTGCACACTTTGTGTTTTGGACATGCCGCCACCACCATGCATGCATACCCTTCTCATTTTGGGGAGTGCTAGTTACCTGAGAAATACTGGGGTAGCATGAGACTGAGTGCAGAGCAGTACAGATTTGGTGAGGAAAGGAAAGAAGAATTCTTAAGCAGTGGCCTTGGCTCACTGTTTCTTTATTTCAGAACATGAACTTCATGGATTAATATGACTAGTGGCATCCTATTAGAATGTCTAACTTTACATCCTTGATATTTCAGTGGTTTTAAAACTGCACATCTAGAAACCACCGTCTATCTGACTTTTCAAAGTACTTTTGCAGCCCAAATGCTTTTGGTTTACAGTTTGAAAATTCTGTAGTACTTTTCTGTACAATGACACTTCATTATTGTAGGAACACAGGATTTAGAAAGAAATCTTATGCGTTCACTAGAAATAAATCTTTTTCTTCTTTCATTTTTATGATAACACCTATAAATTTAGATTGCCAAAGAGAAAAACAGATTTAAATTACCAAAGAAGGAAAGAAATTGCTAAGTCATCATGCTACTGGAATCTATAAGTTTTATTTTTTTAGCTGAAAGACTTTTTTTTTTTTTAGGTGTTTGCTAATGCAAAATGGTCCATCAAAGGACTGGCATACCAGTAATAAAGTCATTAATCCTAAATTGCATGGCATGTCTTTTCTGTTTCATATTTGGTTAAGTTTGAGGTCCTCAAAGTTTTCTAGAAAATCCTCCAAGTGGCTGACTAAGTTAGAGGGGAATTACTCACAGGCTTAGAAGACAAGTAGGGACATCAGCAATGAAGGATAAGTGTTAAGCTGTCTCTCTCTGCATAATAATTTTATTGCCTGGCTTGATGTATCATAACATTCGAAATATATTGCCCAAAGTAAGTAATACAATGCACCATTAAACATATTAGGTTGTAAATAATTAAGATGCATAATGGTAAAACTTTGGGTAGAATGTAATTACTGTACTCCATGGAAAATCAATGGCTGCTCCAGCAACATAAGTAAATACTAAAAAGTGTTTCACAAATACATGCAGTTGGCAACGGTTTTATGAATGTATTTTATAGGCTGTTTTGGTCAAATGAGATGGAGTGGCTCACATGCACAAATTAATTTTCAAATATTGTCTGTCTTGAAGATATGCCCTTTGTTTGAGTAATGAGGGGTGTTTCCTGCTTCAGTCAGCAGCAGCAGGATGCAGAGATCCACGCTAGGGTCAAATGCATGATGCTTGACAGGACTGAATGCTTTTGTGGGCACTTGACAGGACTGAGCATGCTTCACAGCCTGCACCCTGCGTCTCTCTTGATAGTTTAAAGCATAAGGTAAGCTTATTCCTGCAACTGAAAAATAGAAGCATCCTGCACTTACACTGGTGGTAATATATGAGCAGAGGTGGGGGAGGAATCCCTTATGATTTTTATTCTGCTCTGAAGACCTGGGAGCTCAAGAAATAAAATCTGCAGAAAGCCGTCAAGGTCATTCAGTTGAATCAAACAAGGTGATAGAATTGAAATATGAATTTAACATGTAGTCCTACCCAAATCTTCAGTCAGGGTTATGCTATGAATTTGTGTGACTGCATTACATATAGACCCTGTCTAGAAATATTTATAAAAGGCAACTCACACACATATATCAAACAACAGATTTGTCAAGGTTGAAATTCTGGCTTTCCAATTACTTTTGATGGGACAAATGTTTCACTTGCAGTTTCTGTAGTAGATCTGTTAGATTTGTCTTTCAAAGAGTTTAAAAACAGAAAAAACAAGCAAAGCTGATATGCTGACCTGTGCATCAACTTAACATTTTGCTTGCAAGCACTTCTTGGGTCCCAGGGAAGTGTTCAGAGGAAGCAGAAGGTAGTGCAGATAGCTCATCCATGAATGCTGGACTTGTTTCTTGTTTGAAGGAACTTATTGAGACACAGCTCACAAGCTTGTGGGTGAGGCTGAAGAATTCCATTAGAGTAACATAAAAACTTGAACAGCCCACCAATATGTTGAGAAAATGAAGAATTTCACATGCAATGCTTCATGGCATTCAGGAGAGTTACTCTAGATCCTGTGCTGATTGTGAGATCAGAAACAGTCCCCTTGTGTGACTTACAGCAGGATGTCTTCTTTTCAAGACTTTGTACTTGGAGAATTGGATTGCCTAGGCAGCCCATCAGTTCTTGGGCAACAGAAATATTCATGACGCACTGGAAGGCTCTCCTCATCTGCTTACCATTTGATTCAGTTGTTTTGCTTTGTTTTTAATTATGGGTTTTTTTCCAGCATTATTGTTTGCAGATTTACATTACTGTCTCTAATAAAGAGCCATGGCAACAGGTGTTGTAGAGATTAATCAGATAAATGATACCTTTAATGCTCATTCTTATACACAATTCCATTGAAATGAGTAACTCTAATAAGCACCTGGCAGGCATGTTTCAGTGTTTGTGTAATATGCCAGAAGTACAATGTTCTGGTAGAGGATGGTATATTTCAAGTCCAGGTGATTTTTTTTTTTTTCTCCACTCTTTGAAAGAATTAACTATTGCCCTGCCAGTTGTCATTTAAAAGTCTCTGAAAAACAGACTTTAAATATGGTTTTACATAAGGTCTTCTGCAGCATTTCCCACAATAATTTGAGTACTTTGCATTTGTCCATTAAAAGGATGCAACTTGGAGCTGTCATGGGAGATTCTACCTCCCTTGCATCCTATTCACTTCAGGAGAAGCAAGCGCACAGTGTGGGTTTTGCCTGGGTTTAGATAAATAATTGGGTTTTTAATGGAAGATATTTTCATGGGAGTGTCTATCTTTGTCATCAAGGCACAGGGGATTGAGTTTATGGTCAGATGGTTGCATCAGCTGCCTGCTTCTGATGGTCTTGAAGGTGAGCTGCAGACAGTGCTGACTTATATATACAGCTGAGAATTTTTACTTTTTGAGGCTTCAGTATTAAGTCCTCTATTTTTTTTTTTTCTGTCTGAAATAGGTGGTTAACAGAGTTCTATTTTGGTTGTTAAATATTTTATTGAAGAAAGAACATCTGTTGCCAACATCCCCATAACAAAGAAACCTCTTGTAGCCTCTCTTCTCTATTTTATGCCTGCACCACCACTAGTGGTTTCCCCTTCTCCTGCTGATACTCTTTTTCTTTCGTGTGGCTAAAGAAATGAGGATTGACAGTGATGGTTCTTCATATAATTATTCTGTGATTACTGAAACTCTGAAGGAGGGATGGCAACTCATGTCAACTTCCTTTATAGCTTTATACCATACCATATAATACCATAACCTTGATGTTAATATTCAGCTAGTGCTTTGTAGCACCCAACCTTTCAAGCTGCTCACAACAGAATTACTTTGATTTCATTTAACAAACATATCTTTCATTAGCTGTTGAGGTACATGGGTTTGTGGATGGCTTTTCTTAAATCATTCAATTTTGTGACTTTCTTGTCCTTTTATCTTTAACTTTTTAATTGTTATTGACACAAAGATTGAGTTTATTTTTTTTAAAGTTTCTTCTTGTGAGCCCTACACTTACTCTAGAAGAAACAGTTTTTCTGACATTTGGCATTCTGAGGTCATTTAGGAGACATTTGGTTCTGAATGTGTGTGTTTATGTGCATGCACAAACACTCATTTTTAACTGAGTTATTAAGTGAAATCATCAATTTATTTTAAACTTAGAAATGGGCTTTTTAGAATGTACAGATCCTGCTCAAATACAGTGTTGTATTTGGGTACAGAAAAGGTATTTCTTGTATGCTAGGTTCCTGGTAGTTATCTGATGATCTGAACATAAGATATAAGCTGTCATATTTGTCAGGGATGCGAATCTTTTCATGATTATTTTCTTTTGGTACACTATAATGTTAATTACATGTTTCATATAGGTGGTTTTGGTAATGTTATGCATTTTGCAGAAGTTAACTAGGATCCTGCTTTCATCCTGGGCCCTGAATTGCAGCAGACTGCATGGAGGTCTCCTCCTGTGTTTTAATGGGCGTTATGGTCACTGGACAGAGAAAGACAATATGTTTATCTGTGGGAAGGAAATACTCCTAAATTAATATCTTCATGTCTTTTGCCTGACTTCCCTGTTTAGGATGGGGGCTCTTTGAGGAAGAAGCTGCTGCCTGTCATAGACATGGGTGCCACCTTGCACAAGCAGAGACTCATTCCTCATGGCTCCCAGGCACAGATGGGATCCTATTACAGCAAAATTTCATTGCTATTTTTTAAAGTGGTTGATGAAAATGGGAAGATATCAAAAGAGACTCTTCAATTCAGTGCTCACATGAGACCTGCTGTCTGAAACCATTATAAAAAAGAAAAAAAGAAAAAAAGAAAAAAAGAAAAAAAGGAAAAAAAGATATTCTGTTTCAGATGCTCAAATTGTTCTGTGGTATGGTTAAAGAATTTTTTGACAGAGTATAACTAAGCATCAGAACAAATTGTCATGGGAAATAAAGCTTTTAAGTCAAGACTTGATATCTTAGTAGAAGATACTTTAATTTTCAGACATTGGCTAGGATGCTGGTTCAGAAATTTGGGAGGACTATGTTGTAGACTGAAGAATTGGCGCAAGTCACACATGGCCACTCATAAGGCTACTGTCAGTACAAATGGGCAAAGACAGTGATTGTGGAAGAGGCTTGCTTGAGATTTCCACAGCCTGTACTCCCACCACTCTTTGGCCATAAATCCAAACCTGTCCAATGAAACTCAGAAGTCCTAGAAGGCTTGTGACAGCCATTTAATAAAACAATACTTTTTTAGCTCCTTTTGTGCAGGTGCAGCTTGTAGTGAAGTATTTTGTAATGAATAGATCAGAATGAAGTGCCTCTTTCTGTAACACTGTGCGAATTTGGAAGGGGTTTGGAGTTGATTCTTCTTTCATTTATTTATTACAACTGGCAGGGGAAAAGGCTATTCTACAGAGTAGGTCTCTGTAGCCAAGAATATTATATAAAATACAACCAGTTGATAATAGTCATGTTTGGAGAATCTAGCCATAGGAGGTCACTGACTATATAAAACTTTATTTTTTGGTAACTTAACCTTTAACACACAGAGCCAAAGACCTACAGTCAGCCTAACTAAGAGGGGAGTTGCATGTTTCTGTCAGTTCAGATGCTTTTATTCATGCAAACCGGGGTGGCTTTCACTATGTTTCAATTGCATAACTGGAAATGTTTGCAAACAAGCATGCTGTTGGAGTGATCAGCTAATGAGGTGAAAATAATTTCTGACCAAATTTTCATGTATTAATTTATTTTCTGCTTGTAGCTAAATGCTTTACATCTGTTCCTTATTATTTCTAAAACCTACCCATGTCTTAAGCAGCTCAATGAAGAATAAAGTGCTGTGGAAGCACAGGCTATGAAACTGGTAATATATATTTGTAGAGAATATATCCTATCATGACATGGTCATTATGGGATACGGGGCTTGTCTTAATTCACGTAAAAGTCATAAGTATATCTGGATTTGCTGAAGGCTAGGATTAGGGGCTGCAGTGTGCCTTAGGCCTGTGGGGATTTGAGAACTTTTTGGGTAGTGTTAATAAACTGCAAATTGGGGGAGGGTATTTGAATGCAGTGGAACCCTTTCCTTAATTTTTGAGGTATTCTGGCAATTTTGAGCATTATAAGACATGGAAAGCCTCATGTCTCTAAACTGCAAAAGTAATTATTGTCAAAAGCGTATCTTATCACGAAGCATAATGTATTGTGGAAATGGAAGTCTGTGTGTGGATTAGACAGCTGATTGGTACAATGCAATGAATCCATTGGAGAATTTAGAGAGGATTTCATGTTGTTTGCAGAGTATGAAGTGTATTTGATGGAATTTGCCTCCGATTTCTATAGTCTGTACAATTATTGGTATGTTAAACTCAGTGCTATTTCTCTAGTGCTATGTAATCTGGTTTTTAAACGTTTAGTTGCATATACTTGTATTTCCTACATATAATTTCCTCTCCTTTCTTGGCTAGCAAAATTAATTTATTTGAAATAGAGCAAATATACTGTAGATTATGCTTCTAGTACATGATTCATGTTTTCTAAAGGGAAACATAATTTTCCTCACACACTTACAAAAGTACTTTGAAACAGAATAAACCAAAAAAAGATAGAAAGTACCTCCCAGCCAAGCAGTGAGAAGCATTGATTCATTTAGCTGCAGTCCGCCTCTGCAAGGTATATGGGTACTATCGATGCCACTTCCAAACTATATCAGAGATGAACTTGGTAACCTGTCTTCCTATAATATGTTTGAAATGCAAAACCTTTCTCCCTATCAGATACTGTTCAGGCTAAACTTAAGACAACCAAACATTTTGGCATCTTCTGATATTCCAGGTTTTTGGCCTGGATATGGCCACATTCTGTACTGGACTAGTGTTGGTGGCATACCCTTTATAATAGACGTTTGCCAACACTGAATGAATTAATAGGTTGTAGAGCCCTTATTTGAAACAATGAGTAGGCCTCTGAGAAAACAGTTTTTGTTGAAACCGGGGAGTTCAGAACAAGTGTATTTTGGGAAGAGATAATTATTTTAAGTCCAAATTGCAGTCAGAAATATATATTATAGCAAAGCCTTGGTCAGAGGCATATTGCTGACTCAAGTGAGTGTCAAGGTTCAAAAATATGCACATTTTCAAATGACAGTGCTGTTCCCCCAAAATATTAGGAGTCTGGGAGGTAAGAAGAGAAAGAAGCTGGTTTGCATTTATTTTTCTGTTAAAAATTGCTAGAAGTCTTCCCTCTATTCTTACGGAACGGGAAAGATTTAGAACAAGTGTTGATATGAAAACTCTGTGTCACCTTCCAACCCCATGGTGATTATCTAGATCTCCATTACAGTTATTTTATTTTGGTTTTGCTGTTTCCATAATGCTCCAGTCGCTCCGTCTTAGATGAAGTAACTATTTAAAAGCCTGAACCATGAATTCTCAGCATCTCACAAGCCAGAGACTTCCAGGGATTTTACAGTGAAACAATCTTCTTGTAGTTACAGCTAAATTGATTAGATCAGAATGGACTTACATGCAATAGAAAGCATGCTCTGAAGGCTAATAAAAACTGCAACAAGAACATTGCAAGCACAGAATGAACAACTTCATAAAGAGGTTTATAGTGTAACTGAAGTTTCCAGGCCATATAATCAGCACTTAGCAAACCTTTTTTGAACTTGTAGATATAGGTGTGCAAACACCTTTGCTAGAGTATCATGGCATAAAATTATATTTTCTTCTGAAGCTACTCATCCTACAAATCATTCTAGTACCAAAACAAGCAGTCTTCATCAGTCTTGCTATCCCTTTTTATAGCACAATTTACTTTCACTCTTCACTTTTTGTTTACAAGGGCCCCGAGTTCCTCGGTTCCTCTCTCTTGACTGTTGTTAATGAGATGTACCACAAGGGAAAAGGTAGAAATTAGTTTGTGAAAACTGAATTTAAGGAAATTGTACTGTGCAATGTGGGAAAATGCAGATAATTTTGTATGATTGTATTGTTTGTGTCTTGTAAGAGCATCTTGCGTGCCATCAGCCAGTGTTGTAACTTGTTGAGCCATCTCAGCATCAATGATGTTAGTAGTAAAACATAGGGGGAATTCTAAGTCTTTCTGCAGAGATTGACTTATGTCTCCCTTTTTGATGGAATTAACAAGTGACAAGGAAAAAAGTGTTTAATTTGTAGTTTTGTGATTTTGAACAGTTTATAACTGGTAAGTCAGTGAAGGAATTTGGAGTGGAGCAGAGGATGTGAAGAAGAATATAACTAGCAATATTTTGATAACTAGAACTAATAGAGATGTGGCAAGATATTGATGGGTATTCTAGTGCTTGGCTACAAAAGTCAAAGAATGGGATTTATTAACATCATACAGTGAGAAATAGTAAGAGCTGGAGCATGGGACACACAAGCCAGGACCCTGCAGAAGGAGCGCCATGGAGTAGGCAATGCACAGAAGGATGACTTGGTGCAAGGGAGAAATGAAAGTGGTGAGTTGTTGTTCTTCAAGCCTGAGTTGGTCTGAGGGCTTCAAGGGTGCATAGATAGGAAGAGAAAGAATGTGAGGCTGTGGGCTGGAAATTTAGAGACAGGTTTAACTCTCAGGGAAGTGCAAAAATCACAAATAGTGCAAGGAAGAGAAAACAGATGGTTTGGGAGAAAGATGATGATGGCTGGAAAAGGGCACGGAAGAGTAGCTGCTGAAGGAAATTATGCACTGGTGTTTTTCCTGGCTTTGAGTGTATTTGGCTTGGAAATAGTAGAACTGCTGCCAAACACACTTTTCAGATCTTCCTCTCTGTAGGAAACAATGAAGAAGTTTGTGACAGACCTGTATCTTTTGTATCATTACTCGAAAGTCAGCAACTTTAAAAAACAATCAGAAAAAAAACAAACAACAAACCCGGGCTTTTAGGTAAAACTCAGTGGCTGTCATTTTAAAGCAAAGAAATAAAACCTGGTAGTGGCCTCTCAGAGTAAAAATACCTCTTATAAATGCAAAGAAGAGACTCAGCTTATCATGAAAAAGACTGAGTTTTCGTGATTGTGGGGGTTTTTGTTTGTTTGTTTAGAAACTTGATGACCCATAAACAGTCAAGTCTGAGCATCTAACTCAACAGAATCATGAGAACTAAATTTCACTCAGTGGTGCCCTGTTACAAACACATCCAGCATTTTTGATCCTTTTTCTCTAGCAGAGGCTCATTATTTCTTGCTTCTCCCAGGTAGGAGTAGGATCATTCAGGGAAGGAATATCCAGTATCTACTGAACGAAGGAATATTTATTCATATTATTAAATCTCTGGGACAGTTGAAATGCTTTGATCTGGCTTATCAGCTGTCATATTTTTCTCTGATTCATCTGTCTTATATGGTCTTCCAAATTATTAATGATAATTATATAAATATCTTCACTTGTTTCTAATGCAGTTATACCACCCTGGTGGAGAGATGCTCTACTTGTGCAAGAACAAAATGTTTCATTTGCTTCTAGTTCTCTTATTGTTATAGTGCATGTAGATAAGATGCTGTTTTCCTATCTTTTAGATGTATTCACACTCAGATATCTGGTGTCATCCCTATAAAGCTGCTTGTAGTAAATAATAACGAGTTGTTAGATTTGACTAGCCGTGTTATCATTTGCAGTGGATTGTGGTAATGTTACATGTTAAGTCTATCACGTAATTGCTTCAGTAATTCTTTGTCACAGGATCAGATGCATTAGCTAATCAATAGCAGTGTCAAATGAGTTATTTGACTTCAGTTAAGAGAGACAAGCTATCTCTAGATCTTAGTAATTTGAAAAAGGCTTGATTGCTAGATGAAGCTTTCCTTCTTAGTGGGGCTTTTCTGTTCAACTGCAGAATCTCTTTCCAAATCCCAGTTTATGGCACGTACAAAACCCAAAATTCCAGAAAGTACTTCTCAATAATGTTTAGACATCCTCTTATTTACAAATGAAATTTAAATGTTTTCAGTAATTTGCTAAATAAGGATTCACTAATTGTTGTTTTGAATATCTTGTTTCTACATCCCTGATTTTCACAGGAATATGATTAGGTAAAGCAAATTCAAACTTCACTGCCAATGTTTTTGTTAGTATTTTGCGCATGGTATAAATCAGTGAAATAAGCTCATAGTTGTTGCTATTTCCTATATCTGTTCCTGGCTTCAAAATAAAGAGATCTAATAGTCCTAAGAGGTTCTGGCAAATATAATTCACAGAGACAATACTGTGTAGTGTAGTTCATAGAATATTTAAGCCAAATTATTTTTAGTTTAACCCAGGTTAATGTTGGTCACGGTAACATAAATTAACACAATTAAAGTAAAACAGGTGGATTAAGAAATGCCAGTGTTTTACCAATGTAAGCATAAATTGCTGCTAGGGCTTCCACTATATCAACTGGCCTTTCAAAAGCTTCCTTTTATGTAGTGTTTGGACAGAAATACTGTCCATCAGGATACCTCTAGGAAGATTAATTACTGTACAGCTCTTAATTTCAGACATTAATTATTAATAGACAAAATATTAAGTATTTTGCTATTTAAAACTCAAAATAGTCATCCCAACTTTCTCTGTTTTGAGGGGTTTTTCAATACGATGATGAGTTCCACCACCACCACCTGATGAATAAGCACTAGCTAAATACGTTGTTTCTTCTCTCAGAGTAATATACATTTGAAGTAGAAGTATACCTTCTTGACATCATCAGAGAAGGTCAATTAACAGTAACAAAAGCACTTTTGTGAAGACTTGCAAAAAGAAATCCTTGAGAGGTAAAGATATGCTCACACAGATCATAATAAAACTCATCATAAGCATGTATCTACATATCAGTTACCTGATGTAATGCTACTGTCCCTTTGCTTTCAGTACTCAGCCACTACCTGGGACTTCTGAAGATTCTTTTCCTCAGAGAAAAAGTCCTGAGTGAAAGCTAGTTACCAACTTATTAGGCATTCTTTCCTGTTTTCTTGATAAGTACTCTTTTTTTTTTTTTTTTTTTTCCCCCCTTTTTTTTTTTTTTCCCACCAGGACACAGAAGGGAACAATAGCAGGCAGTCTGCAAGGCCCACAAATATTACATTTCTATAGTGAGTGTCTCAGTTTTGCCTGAGCATCATGATGGTTTTTCATGGCTCCATGGTAACTTAGTTTCTGACACATGTGCAAGCTATATAACAAACTTCCACATCTTGCAGTTACGTTCCTTATTTCTCACCTGGATCTACCATGTGTTAGTCACATGTTATGGAGTGGGGGTGATAGCCCCCTTTTCTCCAAGTCACCCAAAGGTATGCATTTAAGTAATGTTTTGGTTCTTGTTTAGTATAACTCCTGAGGATGAAGATTGCTTCTTGCAACTACACCTGCGTGTGTCAGTGGGACTGCCTTTTTACAGTCTGTGAAAGTCTGCCTTTTTACTGACTGCAAAGACAGGTTTTACAGCCATGTCAGTAGCTGCCTGCCACGTAGAACTCTAAAACTAGCTGTTGTAGCCTCATCCCTACAGTACTACAAAGGTTTGTGATTATCTTGGGCTTAGAGTCACTAGGTGGCAGGCATAGCCACCTTCCAATATAAAATCATGCTGCTTTAGTCTCCTTCCTCATTTCTTTTCAGTAGTGACGGTTGTGAGATTTCAGTAGCATCCCTATCCCGTGGAGCTCTCTGCCTCTAGCAGTGGGTCAAGCTGCACACCAGCCAGCTTCAGTCCTTTCTGATAATGGATTCTAACAATGTCTGAATGCTTCTGCCTTCCTACTCCTTTCAGTCTCTAGTAACCTCACTCTTTGTCTTTCTATAGTTCATTGTGATACCAGGAGAAGGGCATGCAGTAATGTCATTCAAACCTGGCCATGGCCAGCTGGATTGTCAGTCATGTTGGCCCACAGATGTCAAATAACACTCTGCTGCTTGCTTTTCTTTCCTTTCACTGGTGAGCAGTTCATAAAGGCCTGAATAAAACAGTGTCACTTGCTTGTTCCTGCACTGTTTTCAACCTCTTGGCCACTTCATCAATGTATGCAGATTCATATGTGTCAGAGACACTTCCCCTGAATGTTTTTTAAGTTTTGGGTCAATCAAGTAGGTTTCTGGTTACACTTTATGTTTAGGCATAATCCCTAACCCTGCACACTACATATATATACGCTATATATATGTATACACGCAGACACACATTGGGATTTTTTTTTTTAATATTGCCTATGTTGTAAATCAGTGCAATGAAGTCAGAACAATCAGAAGCACCAAATGACTTGAATTCCTAGATATGGATTCCAGTAGCTGCTAATGTAAAGTTAAGATATGTGGATCTGGTGTATCTATCCAGCTGTCTGGTATTCAGTGTGGCAATAAAAGCCTTCTTCATATTCATTATCTTCACCCATGACTATCACCCAGTTTCATAACTTTATTCATATTGCTGCACTACTATCTCCTAACCTTTGTATACTTGCTTTCTTTTCCATATTCACCATGTCCTTCAGTTCTGTTTCTATCATTTCAGCACAGTATTCTTTAGAGAGGTTTTTTAGCAAATGCATCTACCATCATAGATTTTCAGTAGGTCTTAATCTTTTGCTGACTCACCATGACGTTTGACAGGGTTGGCTACTGAAAATGTAATCCATCATATGCCACTGGAGAGGAGCTGATGCAAGACAGGGTGCCGTTTTTTCAGAGTAAAGTCTAGGCTTTGTCTGGTGTTTGAAACACTGTTACAACAAGTTTTTTGACTTGTAGACAATAGTGATGATCTCAGATTTGTGTATCTCAAAGGGATAAAAATGTTCAGTGCATATACATTTTCCTATGTAGCCTTTTCTTATTGATGTTTCCTGTGATGTTTTCGTGTGTACCACTTCTGAGAACAACAGACATTCCACGTTGCTATGATTGGACCTCTAGCGTATAAATGCAACACACACTTGAAGGCCTCTTTTTGCCTGAGGTGCGAGTGAACAAACCGTATGGAGCTGCAGTTTTATTGCAGTGTGGGCAAGTAATCACACAACCACCATAGTAGCAAAATACACGAATCTGCATGCGATGCTAACCGGATGGTCTTCTTGACAATCTGTCTACGTGAAACCTGCATAATGTTTGGTCTATATAAGAAAAATGCTAGACTGGCAAAAATTGCAGCCATATCACCCTCTGAGGTAACCTTAAAACACTTATTTGAAGGCCTGTTCTTTTATTTATTGAATTCAGATAAGGATTTTATATTTGTGTTTACTTGTGTTGGTTACTAGAAAAGGCCCTAAAGTCTTACAGCATTGTGTTTTTGTTCTTTTTTGGGGGAGGGGAGGGGTGGACAGGGAACATGACTGAAAAGGGGTTGGATAGAATTATGTTACTTAGCATTTTAGTTCATTTTTTGTAAATGTTTTGCAAAGAGGAAGTTTAAGGTTATTACAATACCAAGCAGGTGGTTAAATGCATCTTATCTTGTAGACTGCAGAACTGCACTGTTTGATCTGCGGGGTTTGTATTATTCCTGGGAGAAGAGGAGGAGGGATAGGAGGTGTCCTACTCTGCCTGTACTTTGCAGATGCCATTATTGCTGCTTCCTTATGTCTTGTGAGAGAAAAGGAAGCTAAAACTGCTGGGTTGTTGCCAGTAACGTGACTGATGCACCCTACATTTTCTGCCATTTTCCTAATCTGTAACCTGATGGAATGACTAAGCAAAAGGTAGGGTGTTGGGGTTTTTTCCTTTTCTTTCATGAGTACTGCAACTTCAGGAGGACCGATGCATTTCTGTGTCAGAAGTGGTGACGGATCTCAAGTGTCTGGAGCAATAGTGTTTCATGGGCCATATGGTTTACAAAACAGCTGCCAATAAAAGCCCTGTTGTTTGTATATTACTTGCACATGTAACAAGAGACTCTGTCACACAACATTTTCAGCCCAGGCAAAGGACAGGAGAAGAAACAGAAAGCACAAAGTGTATTATGTGATCAAAATTTCCTGGTGTCTCTGGAAGAGCCAGACCATCTAGATTCCAGATTATTAATCTGTCTGTGAAATTCTCCTTTAGTTGCAGAAAAATCCTTGGGGAAAAAAAAATAATCTATGCAAGTCACAGCCACAACTTGCCTGGAAATTGCAGCTCTTGTTCAGGTGTACAGAAAAGATACAATGTCTTGAGTTCAGAAAGAGCTTTGTTGGCAGTGCCCTTTGTGAATTAACTTCAGATGGATGTGATGATGTTGCTATAAGTGGGGGCTCTGCATGTGAAGAAGTGATGTCTGTTTTGTATATTGCTTTGTAAAACCCTTTGTGAAATCTCGAAGGGAAAACAGAAAAGTGATAGAAATGGTTAAGGTGCCACCAGTTAAATATAATGCTTCTGTAGCACAGTAAAACCATAAAAGAAAGGTGTTAAAATGAGGTGAAATCTCCAGAGGTTGGATGAAATACATCCTCATATCTGAAGCAATCTTCAGTATATCATCTCCTTAATTGCTTCTTTTGACAGAAGATGACAGCCTCTGTGCATTCTAGTTCAAGGAAATTTTCAGTCCTCAGTATGGGTCTAGGTTTTTATTCCTTTCAACTCAACAGAGACTCCCAAAGGAAAATGAGATTGGACATAATTTTTGCTATCAGCCTTTTGTTATTGGCAAAGAGAAAGAATGGTATGTTCCAGCACATTATGGTTGGCTGAAGACTGGAAAGGTGAGTAGCATTTCGCTAGCAGAAATAAAAAATGCTCTGTGCCTTGTGTGTTTATGCCAGCAGTAACTGCTGAGTCTGTAAGCTTCAGTTCTTCATTGCCAAGCATAACATAATTACTAAACTGAGTAAGAATTAGGTGGTCTAGCCCTTATTTCAACAAATAATTTTGCAATTTATTTTGATCCCCAATTCAAGAGTAGCTGCTTTTTCAAAAATTTGGCATAATTTTCTGCAGTTAACATTCCTTACAGAGCAGAAAGCTATTATCTTTGAGAGGACAACATCCTTAAGATTATTTCCAGTGACTAACCTAAAGGAGGCAACAGTGTGCTCTCATGAAGTTAGTAGTTGACACTAAATTTGAGAACAGTGGAGGTGATTGAAGATGGGGCTGCCATTCAGAAGAACCTAGACAGGTTGGAGGCTGGCGTGAACCTTACAAAATTCAGCAAGAACAGATTCAAAGCCCTGCTTCTGGGAAGGAAGAACCTCCTGCAGTAGCACAGGCTGGAGGCAGCTCTGGTGTAAAGGACCTGGGAGCTGTAGGTAGACAGCAAGCTAAGTGTGAGCCAGTAGAGTGCCTTGGCAGCCAAGAAGGCCAACAGCATCTGGGGTTGTATTAACAGGACCGCAGCCAGTATGTGGAAGGAAGGATTATTCCCCCTTTACTGAGCTCTTGTTAGTTGACATCTAGATTACCAATATCCAGCTTTGGGTCTTTCAGCACAGGCAAGACACTGACAAACTGGAGTAAACTTAGCAGAGGACCATCAGATAGTCAAGGGGCTGGAGGGTGTGACCTGTCAGGAGAAGGTCGGTGAATTGTTTTAGCCTGAAGAGGGCTTTGGGGAGACCTAAAGTAGGCTTTCTCAGAGTCTGACTCTTCATAGTGGTGCATGGCAGGAGGCCAAGAGGCAAGAGAAATATATTGAAACAGGAGAGGATCCAGCTGGATACAAGGAAATGTTCTTTTCATCATGAGAATGATTAAGACAGACCAGGCTGCCTGCTGAGGTAGTTCAGTTCCTACCCTATGGGGTTATTAAAACCTGACTGGACAGAGCTCTAAACAGCCTTGTCTGATCTCATAGCTGGCCCTGCTCTGAGCAGCAGGTTGGACTGAATGACCTCCTTAGGTCCCTCCCAACCTAAATTATTCTGTGATTCCATGATATATTTCAGCATTGACCTTGCTGGAAAAAAAAATCCACATACTTGAAATATCCTCAACAGGAAATGGAGTCAGGGTTTCTAGCATTGGTGAATGGGACATGGAAAAGATGAGTGTGCAGTACCTTTTGTAGCTGGTTCTCTGAATGTGAATCATCTTGGTGTAAGCTTTTCACTTGACTCTGATCCAAATGTTGTGAAATATTGTTTGCCAGGTTTTGAAAACCTATTTGAGGAAAAAAACACCCAAACCCAAACCAAACTATTACTAAATATCAGATCATCATCTCCAATTTTAAGAAATGAAAAGCTTTTGAGAGAGTGAATGCAAGGCCCACAGAAATGATTGCTAGAATCATTCCCATTTGTCATAAAATGAGGTGGATATTGATAGCAGAACTCCATCAAGTCTGAGAGATAATAGAATGTAACAGAGAAGGGCTAAGTTGATTATGCTAGATGATAAGGCTTAATCAGGAAGTGCATGTTGACACCAGCAGGCATGACTAGAGCACATGACAATCTCATATCCAGCTGGACGAGGAAAAATAAAAGCCTCCAAAACTATGGGTTGCTCATATTTCAAGCAAATGGACCTTATATTTCATAATGTGCAAATGTTTCCTCCATTATGGAAAAATCCTTTCCCAAGATTTTCATTGGATAGGTGATAGTCTTTGAGGAGAGACAGATATACTGAGAGAAATACAATTTTTGCCTCTTTGTTTTGGGTCTCATTTTGGTCCTGGGAAGAATCATGTGGGCTTCAGGGGAAGGTCAGGAGTTGGGGAAGTGTATGGAGGCATGCGCAACACTAAAAAGGATACAGTGCCTCATCTAATTATCTCAATAAAATATTTGTAATTTTTACAAAGATCCTCTCTTTTTTAGAAAGATGTTACGTGGCCATTGGGCAAGGCCTTTTTAAAATTTGTGACATCGGAGTCATTAGACTTATTTTATTTGCACTGAAAGTAGAAAAAAGTGGTTCTTGGAATCCAAAAGACATAGGGTAGAGCTGAATTTTAATCCTTTTCTTCATTGCTAAATTTCAAATTTGTCCTGGATTGTTTAGTTTAGAATTGCTTGACTTTCTCTTGATGCTAGGAGTGAGATTTAAATAATTCTATTTTATATTTATGTCCATAGAAACATAGTGTAACATGACAAAAAGACTTCCCCAAAGTGTCGTCTTCCAAGTTAGATGAGATTATTTTGATAAATGATAACATGGACCTGTACAGTCTTAGATTTTTCTTATAAGTGAGTTCTTGCTCTAATCAGGGAGAAAAATAGGAAGATGTGCCACAGCTTTTACACATTTGAATTTTCTCCTCTAAAGCCTGTTGAAGACATTGATGGACTTTGTGGTAATTTAAATGCCTGTATATGAGATCAATATTTGTGTTTTTCATAATGAGGTGTCATAATCTAAGGTAGCTACATGAAGTTGAAGTGGTTGTTATGTTGAGAAGTTTAATCGACTTTTTACTCTCTAAGCCAGGAACAGAGCAGATTGACAAGTCAGAAGTTTTCCCCAGAAGAAACTTTGAGAGAAAAAGCCAGTTTTTGGGTTTCCCAAGAAAAGTATTGGCATGATTCATCACAGAAACAGTGAATGTCACCTTAAACTATTAATTAAAAACTGAGAAGAAAAATTTTTAAAAAATAGAGAAGCAGAATGACGTAACAGTGTTATGGCAACAAGAATTACGTTTTCAGATGGGAAAATGATTTTGCAGAAGGGCGTGGACAGATCCTAACTGGCAAATATATGTGCTTCTGACTTGTCATCTTTCGTTACTTAAGAACTAATTAGCTAGTAAAAGAAAATATTGATAAAGTATTTTGTGGCATGTTATGGAACTGTCTGTTTGCCCATAAGTCTGTAGTGTACACTGCTGTTGTTACAAACAGAGCAGTCCTTACAGACCAAGTTCCAGCAGAGGTGTGCCATGGGCTGAAATCAGAGCAGGGAAAGAAGCAGAAAAGTTGACCTGTCTGTGACAGGCTGGAAACAGGAGACAAACCTGCGATTCTGTCTTAGGAGTCAACTCGGGTTCACATCAATACTTGCACAGATGCTGGTGTATTCACTCATTCTCATCTCCTGACATGTTTTAAGCACTGCAATGCAGGGGACATAGGCACCAGTGAAACCAGGGTGAACACACTAACCCATGAGACTTGATAAAAGAGAGAGGGATAGATTAAAAAACTTTCCAACTTTCAGCTCTGTTCATCAATAAAAGACCTGAGCGCAAAGGTCAGCTGCCATGGAAAAGCCCACATCTCTGCTGGTAAACACTCTATTAATATAGAAGTTCATCTGTGTAGGCACTGTTTATCTACAACACTTTGTGATCCTGTTCTCTCATTTCAGTGTGACAGTTGACCTAGCTGGATGCTGCAGTTGAATCCTCTGTCATTACATACTCCTATCTGTCTACTTTTAATTAGGGTTACACCAGGATTTATTATCTCATAGCAGGGATAGTTTTCAGGGAAATTTGTTGTGCTGTGTTACTGTGTGACAATGCTATTCAAATAGTGTTGACTTTTATTCAATGCCGCTTCCTTTTCTTCCTCCAACAGTAATGAATTTATGGGTGGCAGGGATCACGTTAGGAGAATTGTTAACATTTATAACTTTCAGAGGAAAAGTAGGAAGGGACAAAATGAGTCTTCCATACCTGATTAAACAGATTGTTTTCCTGTGGCTTTTGCATTTATTCCTTTTTCTATATTGTGGCCTTTTATTTTTTCTTTGAATATGAATTTAATCTGATCAAGTTAAATTCTCTGCTCATTTGATTTCAAAGAATTAAAAGTTATTAACACATTTTTGTCCTGACAAGTACCAGTAATTTAGGAATCTTCTGTCTATGGCCACTGAGAGTTTTCTAACTGCAAAGTGATTCTTTGGACACAAGGAATTTTTCTGACTTGGTTCTACAAGCGAGAAATCACCTTGAAAATACAAGTAGCATAACAAACTGTTTAAGAAATGTGGTAGAAAAGATGTTGATAGTCTGTCATAAATATTCATGGGTACTGAAAATATAACCACACATCTAACTTCTGAGGTGAACAATAAGGGTGGATTTTGTACAGGGTGACTATAATGAATTCCTGTTTGTTTACATGTCCAGTGTTAGATTACGTCAGAATAAATACATAGTAATGCCAAGAAAGCTGAAAGAGTGGAGTGGTTTGAGGCTACACCAATGTAGCTTGGAACAGGACATCCATTTGAAGTACATAGTTGGGTGTGCTGAGAATTTGGTTGCATAGGGCTAGACTGCCCGAAGACCCTATGTGACCTGGTGTAGCTGTGGAAGAGAAAATTCCTGCTGTACTTTTTCCTTCTAAATCATCACCTTTGTCTTCATCTTGCCTACAGTCTATGCATTCAAATTCTGTGAAGTGCAAAATGATATGCACCTGAGAATATGCCTATGGAAACGTGATTTACAGCCCCAAAGAATTTGAGCGCATTCATTGAGCTTTGGTGCAGGCATCAGAAGGAGGTTAGGAATCAGTCTAATTGGTTACTCTGCCTCCCTGTCTTCCTGATGGTGGGCAGCTCAGCTGTAGTAGTAAGAAGAAATGAAATGGTTTTGAATTGTTGCCGTGAGTAGCAGAGGTATTGTTGGTTACCTGGTCAGCTACAGCTTAGGACCTTCACCTGGCCAGACATCAAGAGAGTCACAGTCTGGACCCCAAGCAGCATAGGAAAATTTCAGAGTTTTTGTTTTCTGAGTACATAATTATCTCTCCAGCCCTCTCAAACCATCTCAGATTTCTTTTTACTCCCCAGGTCTCACCACTGGGATCCTTGGAGAATGAGTTACTTGTCTGCTGGAGAGAAATAGTCAGTAGGTTGTGCTGTTAGATGATTTTAGCATATAACTGTGCCAAGCATGGTAAAAAAGAAAATATGAAGACTGCACAGGAGTATAGTGCTTTATATGTAGTGTCTTCTCCAGGGAAATCTATCTTTCTGTGCCCATTTTCCTCCATAAACCTGAATTAGATGGATGTAAAACAGCACAACTGCATTCCAGGCTTCTTCAGCTCTGTGAATTCTGGGTTGGAAAAAAGGGAGCACAACGATTCTTAATCGTGCTGAATGTTGTTTGGCCACATTTCTGTGCTACGTTGGAGTGAAGTCCCCTTACTTTCCACTGGGAAAAAAAAAAGATAACAGCAGTAAGTGGATGCGGAATCCTCTGTGAAGTGGGAGACTACCTGAGGGTGAGCAGAGCAGGGGTGGATGTGCCATCTCCCAGAGAAACTGCAAAGGCTTTTAAAGAATAAAGTCTAAAGAGTGTGGGGTGAAGACTGTCCCATGTAACATTTTTCATCTACTCAGTGTAGAGACCTAACCTCAAAAGCTGTGTATGTACCCAAAGAAACAGGGACTTGTTTCACATCTATTTTGGAGAGGTTGGTATGTTTAAACAAGGAACACTTCCCAAGTGCAGCTGCTAGTCTTGAACATTCACGACTGCTGAGGTAAGAGCTGTTCACACAGCATTTTCCAATGTGCCTGGCTTTTTTTAGGGCTTTTGATATGGACATCTAGAGGAGCAAAACTGTGGGACACATTCACAAAAGAATGGGAAAGCAGTTTCCATAGAGGAATAGCATGGGAAAAGCAAAAAGCCTACCTGTAAAGGAAAGAGTATAAGTATGAAGAGGGATAAAGATTTTTTTCCTGGAGAAGGAGAATAGAATCTGAGCTCCTTATCACAGAAAGGCTAGGAATGTATTAGTTACCCTGTGAAATGCAGAGAATCTCCAGCTGTGAAATATGTTTCAGTAGGATGCTCTCCAAGAGACCTTTTCTTAGATTATTTAATCAGATTTGAGAAACATTAATAAACTAGATGAGAGGAGACAGCCTGTCCTGGCAGGGGGATGTACTGGCAGGTCTTAGAAATGCTTTGTAAAATGAGTCAAGTGTAGATGGCTGAACTAGGAGTTTAGGCCATCCCACCAGTGGAGCTGGAGGGGTCTGTGTGGTTCAGGGAATGCCCCTGTACTGTTAACTAATAATCCATTTTCCTGTAAGTGGATCATGATTAACAGTGCTGCCTCTGCTACAAGGTACATTCCCCTGCTTCAGAATGTTTCTCTGTGTCCCTTTTATGTCCTAGACCTCACCGGAGCACTAAGGAAGGTAAACCCAGAATGCATGGGGAAGCTGAAGAGGAACTGAAAAGGGACCAGATGTTTTGAGGTGGTAAAAGACAGAGACAGGACAAACGATGCCTCTGAAGGAAGGTGGTGACACTGGGACTGGGATTCAGAGGTGACATGGAATGAAACAGGTACTGGAGTGTTATTTCTGTGAGGATTTAAAGCTTCACACTGCTGAAAAGTTGATCACCCAGGTTTTTTTCCTATTGTGTTTGTCAGCTGTGATTGCAAGCCAAAAGAGACAGACATGTTCCGAATCTAGTTTCCTTGACCAGAAAGTCTAGATTTATCACTCAGACACCTAAGTTGGATGTGTTAACATAAACAGTGTGAATTTTCCCTGTAGACAGCAGTAACCGTATAAAGGTGTAAATAGCAACACTTGTAAGAAGTTATATTAGTTGTCTCATCACCCTACCCCTCCAATTTCCCTACGTGGAGGGCTTTGGCTGAATGCTTCTATATGGGAGGTGGATATTACACAAATCCAGCAAGACTGTTTCCTGTGACCTTATAAGTGTGAAACACTGTCTTCAGGCTGTGTCTTAGCTGCAAAATCCAGCATTCCTCAGTTAGCTGTGGGAACATCAGTGTCCCCAGTACACAGACACAGAGAGCTAATAGTGGGTCACATGACAGCCCCTGTGACATGGATTTCTCTTGATGGAAATTCACAGAATCACAGAATCGTCTAGGTTGGAAAAGACCTTGAAAATCATCTAGTCCAACCATTAACCTAGCACTGACAGTTCCCAACTAAACCGTATCCCTCAGCGCTATGTCGACCCGACTCTTAAACACCTCCAGGGATGGGGACTCCACCACCTCCCTGGGCAGCCCATTCCAACACCTAACAACCCGTTCTGTAAAGAAATGATTCCTGATGTTCAAGCTAACCCTGCCCTTGTGCAAATTGGGACAATTAGTGCCACAGCATGCATGGGAGGGGGAGGCAAGAAAAATTGCCAAATCTCCCATGCATCTCTGTGTTTTCACATGCCAAACACACATATCACTTTTTGCCTGTGAATGGTAGATATTCAAGTGAAACCACAAGCCTCCTGCAACATCTGTTCTGTCATGCTAATGATTATTATTATTATTCATCACCATTCTATCACCACCTACGATCAGCTGTTAGGCCACTAGTATCACTTCTCGTTCTCTTGCTGTCAGGTATGTGACATGGTACTGACAACCAGCTGCAAAACGTTCATTTTGGGCTGCCTACAATTTCTGACAGATAGGCCAGCTTACTTCTGCAGTGGTACCCACCTTACTCTGTCATCAGGAGAAAAAAAGCTTCCAAGGGTTTTTTGGGGAGTTTTTTTAAGTATTGAACAATTTAAATATGATCCTGACAGCAAATTCAGATAACATAACCTAAAATTACCTTTCATGTGAGTGGGACTGTTATCCATTTACTTGAAAAACTGTTTTGTTTCCATCAAATGGCCTTAATAAAGGATAGCTAGCATATGGAAAATATATGGTATTTTACTTGGTTGGAAATGTGTAGAAAAATTAAATCTGGTCTTGTGAAACATCTCGTGTTTAAAACAGAAAATGTGCTGAACTGGATTTAAGAGAAACACTTGGTGCTTAGGTGCTCTTAATCTCAAAGATAATTTGTTGAAATGTGTGGGATGTTTGCGAAGCAGGCAATGCATCTTTTTCAGAGATGAGTATGTTGAGTTTTGCCAAGGTGCAATGAATTGCATGTTTTGAACTCCTGTGTAGCAAATGAATTGCTAATTAGATCAGTATTCAGCTGTCTCTGATCTGAGTTTCTGGCTCTGATCACTAAATGACTTAATTTACTGATTTGTTAGTGTGACAGATCTGGAATTGCAGAGAATAACTTATAAATACTATATGCTGAACAAGTTTTTTGTTTGTGTATGCTGCACATAATATTATCTAACAATTTTGTTGGGAAATAAGTTTGGGATACAATGCATTTATCCTGATATTCACATCTTCTGACAAACAACGAAGACAAATTCAGACATCAGTGTACTGCAGATGTCAAATATCCCCCAGGATGGTTTGGCTGCCATGGCTGTGACAGAGAAGCAAGATGTCTTGGAAAGTTTCAAAGACCTAGCATTCTTCAGAAAAAGTTAGGTAAAGAGGAAGCTGTGGCAGAACCTCACAGGGAGCAGTTTGCACTGCCTTCAGTGGATGGGGAAGGGTGTAAGGGTGAGCCTAGCTGAGCCTATAGGTAATACAGATAAAAACACACTCTTCTGTGGATTCAAAACTCCTGCTCTGTCGGTTCTTATTGTTATGCTAATACATTGTGTCTTATGTAGGATAGTTCAAATAAGACTTAGGATGCTATGCTATGAGAGTCTGGGCCACTCTGATAGCTCCTAGTCACCAAAAAAGGTGAACCTGACACCAGCTCTTCCCAGCCCTTGGCTGCATCCTTCTCCATCTCACACCAATTGGCAAAAAAACCTCTTCACTTTTTTGGTGGTTAGTTTTGCATTTGTTCATTGAGCTCTTTTAACTCCATAGTGGGACGATTAATTGCCAGACCTTGTCCAAGGGAAGGGGTGGAGACTGGGAGTGGTCTTTTCCATACTAGTAAGCCATCAGTTCCTGTCAGCCATCCCATGAAACTCCCTCTGATTCCCAGAGCCTATTCATGGGCTGAAGCTGTTCAAGGCTGAGGCCAGACATTCCTTCCCAGGCCTTGCCCATAGGGAGCTTGCGCTCTTGTTGGACAGACAGCTCGGGCCAGTGTGGTTCAATGGGATTCTGCAAGGCTGTACCAGCATGTCTGAGAAGGAAATTTATTGGGAGGAAGAGAAAGCAGGCTTAACAGTAGCTGAATACCACCTGGGTTTGCTGATGGTATAATCTGAACTGCAACTGGAGGACCATGTTTGAGCACAGCCAACATTAAGCTGGCTGCTTTTACTTAAGGCTGACTACAAATCACTTTTGTGATTTCTTCTGTTGGCTAAGCTGTTGTGGTAGGCATCTGGTGTAGACAATGATGTGCAGCTGAAAAAGATGGATAGAATAAGTTTTCAGTCCACAGCTTGCTCTGACTTTGCTAGTGGTGCAAGCTTTTAACTTAAGGGTGGGATTTTAAAATTTTGTGGTGGAATAATGAAAATTGGGAACACTTTTAATTGATTATTTTCTATTTCATAGCTGTCCTTTGGAAGAGCAACAAAAAATGTATTATTGTAATATTAAGCACTAGATGAGTGCCTATGTTTGGAACAACATTTGTGCTGTTAGAATGATGATATTGGTCTACACGTGTATTTTCCAGCCAGACTTCTTACTCATTCTCTGTGGGGTGGATGGAGTACTATTTGAAATAGAGAGTTTATAGTTGGCACTGGTTTACATCTTACACTGGAAAAATATTAATTAATCAGTATTTCTAAATCAGTCTGTATTTTTTATTATATTGGCCGCTATCTGCTGGCTGGTTGCTTACTTTTACTCTAGCATTTATCTTTCCTCTAAAGAAAACCTATCATACTTTCTACAGAGAGATCTAAAAATCAGTTCAGATGGTCTTCCCCACTAGGCTTCTCATGACAAAGAGATATAAAAGAACCTTAACCTGTGTCTGTTGCTGAACATCCCAGCTAATTTCCTGAGTAGATGTTAACGTCATGTCTGCCCCTGACATTTGAGGGGACAGGAACAGGGAAGTGAAAAATGCAGAGCTAAGAACTTCAGGGCTCTTCTGATGACCCTACACCTGATCTCTTCTATCCGCTTGAGAAAGAATCACTCTGGTTTTCTTTCTTTCAGTTTAATTTCTGTTATGGAGAGAATACTCTTATGGAGGTGAGACAGTTTCTGTGTACATCATCAAGACTGATTAGCAGTATTTTCACAAGGCATTGAAGAGTATGACCAACATTCTTTGTAACTGAGGAATACACAGCTCATGTACACAGCTTGAATACAGCCCCCATGCCACAACTGGCACTTTGCCTGGTTGCACTAGCCAATAATAAATTCATATATCTTGTGTTTTATGTTGCCATCTGCAATCATCCTGAACCAAAAATAATCATGTACTTTTGCTATATAATGAAATATTAAACAGTTTGGAATTTTCCCTTTCCTCTTTCAGGTATGGATAAATTCTCCACAAAAGTAAGATATAAAAAAAAGCACTGTACAGTTCCCACTTGATCCTGCTCTCTAGAAGCTGGGTTTTAAAACCACCAAACTTCTTGAGACCTGAGACAAAAATTCATAAACACCTGGTGGTAGAGTTTGACAAAATATGAAAGAACTGCTAACTTCAGAACTCCAGGAACTCCAGAACTTCAGAACTTTTGTCATGTACATCTTATACCACCACTACAACTGTTGGAGTAGGAGGCAGTGTTTACATCTCACTAGCAGGGCAAATGAGAGGAGGCAGAATAAATCTGAGTGTTCAGTCTAAAATGCAGCACGCAATTAGGAAATTCTTATCTTAGGCTCTTGAGAAATAATATTAGATAAAGTGATATAGTATTGCAGTGTCTGCAGGTTTTTGATGAGTTGAGAGGAAAGCAGGCATTTTCTTGGCCTGAAACAAATTCTGTCCCTCTGTTGCCGGTTAACATATGGGTGAATCTGATTTTTGATGCTCTTACACTGGCATATGCTAGAGAAAGCTTTAAAATAGGTTATGCTATGTGTATCTCTGGAGCAGATGGAGTAAAAGAGCAAACTTGAAGGAGTAAAAACATTACAAAACTTCATGTGGGACTTTTAAAAATCAGTGAAGACTTTGAAAATGCTTGATTTATGAAGATACTGGTCAGAGAAGGCAAGAGATACTTGGACACAGATTTACTAGGTGGCTTAGATTAGTTCGGTTGTGGTCTTTCTTTAAAGATAATGCTAAAGTTTTCATATGGAGATCTATTTGATCTTTTTTACGTTCTCCCATTCAGAATGAATGGATTGTTTTGTGTGAAAAATTTAAAAGTCTCTTTGTTCTGGTATGGAAATATGAATTCCTTTAGAGGAGGAAAGAGCTTGTACTTTGTTCTCAATCTTGTTCTTGGAAAAATGCCTATCCAAAAAGTGGACACAATTTTATTTGTTGCCAGAGGACAGCTATTGCAGTTGTTATGTGCTGCAGGGTTGTCTGGCCGTTTAAGGAAGCTGAGTTCATCCCCTTTGCTAGCCCTCCTTCCTCCCTGTCCCCCAACACCCCCTTATGCCAGTGCTGCTGTAGTCATTTTCTCAAACACATAAAAAGGAGTCTTGATAGGTTTGTTGAGAGAAGGGGAGCTAGTAGTGTGTAAAAGTGCGAGTAGAGGAAAAAAGGTCCTATTTCCACTTATTGATGTTATTTGCAAAAGTCTTGAGGAAGATACCGCACCACATGATTTGAAGGGGGACAGGTGAGCCCATGGAGGAATTAAAAACTTAAACTCAAATAAGAGTCAGAAAATCACAGAATCATAGAATTGTTTAGGCTGGAAAAGACCTTTAAGATCATCACGTCCAACCATTGACCTAACACTGCCAAGCCCACCCCTAACTCATGTCCCTAAGCACCATATCTACATGTCTTTTAAATACCTACAGGGTTGGTGACTCAACCACTTCTCTGTGCTGCCTGTTCCAATGCTTAAAAAAACCTTTCAGTGAAGAAGTTTTTCCTAATATCCAGTCTAAACCTTCCCTGATGCAACTTGAGGCTATTTCCTCTTGTCCTGTCACTTGTTACTTGGGAAAAGAGATGGACACCTTCCTCACTACAACCTCCTTTCAGGTAGTTGTAGAGATCAATAAGGTCTCCCCTCAGCCTCTCTTTCTCCAAGCTAAACCACCCTAGACCCTTCACCAGCTTTTCTTCCGTGGCAGTGATAGGTATTGAAAAACCTAGGAAATAAGAAACTGAGGCAACAGCAAAAGCTGATGTTGAATCATGTAAGACTTGTACAGGATGTCCTTAACTATGAATTGACCTGCTTTTATTTGAGACCTTGAGATAAATTAACCTGATCCTTCTCCATTCCAATCAGTGATCTTGGAAGGAACTGCAACAGAAAGAGTGAACCAATACCTGCAGTCAACCTTATTTGTGGAAATTACATTGATCCATGTTTAATCAGAGAAGCTTCCTCCTTAAATGTGGACATTACCAATTAAAAAAACAGGGTTTTTTTTTGCAGCTGAATTAAGTGCTTCTGGATTTTACTGGCATTCTGAATGCAAAGGTTTTGGATTCCATGTAGAAGAGTGACTGAAATTAAAGCAACTGAAAAAAATGCTACTTAAACTGTATCTAGCTGTCTCCTTTACAGAAGTTTGTAGATGTGACATATGGAAGAACTGGGAGAAACAAACTGACATACGTACTTTGCTTGGGCCAAAGTTTCAGAAATGAAAGCCTGATATGAGTTGGTTTATGTGATACATGGAAGGCTAGGAAAAGAAATTGCCACCTTTGCTATAACTGTTATCTTCCAAATAACTGTCTCCCATACTTCAAAGTAAAACTAAAGTATCTTAAAATGAATTACTTTTCCTCTTTTTTTGTGTGGGGATTGACACTGTGGGGAGTGAGGGAATCTCAGTGTTCCAGTGATTAAAGACTGCCATCTGGAATGACTGAAATGGCCTCATATATATACCTAGTATATAAATTAAATATAAAATAAATTAGTTTGTTTCATTATGGTTAAAGTTCATCTGTTTTTAGAGGAAAGCGGATATAAACATTCCAAGGGAACTAGCATTTAAATTATACCCTATATTTATGAGAGGGAACAGTTGCACTGGTAGAGCGAGGAAAGGATATTTTTTTGTGCTCTTGATTATTTTGGGTTGTATAGGGGTGTTCATGTTTTCCTTTAAAGTCTGAGCAGCAGAAATATATTGATGGGTGCTGTACTAAGTCAGATAAATACTGTAACAAAAACCTCTACATTTGTGTACTCCAAAAACCTCTACATTTGTGTACTCCAAAAACCTGGATTGGATTGGATTGTTTTGTAATGTCTTTTTCCTGAAACTGCCGAATAATACTGCTTCCACCCTTGAATTTCACAGACCTTAAGCTGCCATTTTTAAATACATTGTATTATAAGAAATTGTATCTAGGCTTTGTCTGAGAATTAGTTATTTGCACAAAAAAAAAAAAAAAGAGGAAGAAGTTTAACCCTTGAATCCCATTTCCTAGGTTAGAGCTCTAACAACTGATACTTTAATTTCAGCAGTGTTTCATGCCTTAATTCTCCTGTGCACTAACTCTCTAAAAAGGTGTAATCTGATGGGAAATGGATGTTGAAGAATATCCAGTGAGCTCTGAGATTTGTGACAAGACTGAGCACTTAAGGACTTTAGGCAAAAGACTGTAATTTCTCATTTGTTTTGATGCATGAACAATAGTCCAAGATGCTCAGTCTATTTGAAACTTTTTTGATACTTTTATGGATCTGCAGAAATAACTCTCATGCATCTAAATGTTGCCAGGGTTTGCAGAATTCTTACATATCTATAGTCGGGGGTGTCAGTTGAGCAACGGATTTCAGAATCCCAATTTACTGACTCAGATCTCTGTAAGTAGAACTGGTGGTGGTCACCAGCATTGCAGCAAGCTTCTGTGCCATTCCTTTCACAGAAGTGTCTCCACTACAGCACCATGTACATAAACATTATCATTCATACAAGCAGCAATAAAACCCCACCCTAGTCTTATTTTACATAGTTTCATCAAAAATCAGTCTCCAAGGATGGAAAAAAAAAATTCTTAATTTTCTGTTGCTGAGCCTTGTATCTTCCCTACCTATCCCTTTTTCTTTTTTAGATAAATTCTCTGAAGGAACATCATTGCTAAATTTGTAAAACCTCCATAAGCTAGGTGGCTTAAATATGAAGGATAGAACACATTCCTGCAGCACTGTAGTGTGTGTGTCTCTTTCTTTTGTTGGCCAGGAATCTTTCCCCTGGGAGATAAAATCAGATCTTAGATTTAATCTGAAGATACATAACGCTCTTCAGTAATGGTTTCTAAGTTGTAGTTTTCCCTTTTCATTTTTCTCCTCAAATTGGAGAACTTTTTCCTGAGGTTTTGAGGTAGGTAGATGGGTTGATCAGAATTGGAATATATGTCACTGGGCACAGAGCCTTTCCTCTGTGTGTTAAATCAGAGCAGGACCTTCTAGAAAGCAAAGCATAAACTGTCCAAGTTTGTACCATAAGCCCAAAATAATCAATTATCTTAGTGGGCCTGCTTTTTAATCAATTTTAGGCTTTGGGGTTTGTTTTTTGGTATTTATTTGTTTGTTTAAACCAGTCTACTGTTGTTGTGTTTTGGAAATATTTGTTATTCAGAGGGAAACTTTGAAATCAAATAATCTGTCATCGCCATAACTAAGATAGTTATTTAACCAGCTTTGGTAGAGCAGCACCCCCAAAATGTTCAGGCAATACTGTTGTTGAACTATTCCAGTAAGGTTACTGTTGCAGAATGTGTGACTAGGGAATAAAGATATTACCACACCTATCTCACAGATTATCCCAGTTTCTTGAAGGGAAAGGGACAGCAAAGCAACTGAAATGGAACTAATATGTTGGGTTTAAAACAACATGGAGCCATAGAGCTTGAAACTTTTATAGTTGCAAGAACCTGACAGTATTTTACTAAAAGCCTGACTCATCTGAGACCAAAAGCAATTGTTTCCCTTGTTAATCCCAGTTTGATCTGTCTGTGCTCTTCTATTTATATGTATATAAGTGTGGAGCTGAAAAAATGTTGTGTACGTGATGCTTGTCTTGAAGTGGGAGGAGCACATCTAGAAAAAGCTGTACGTTTTTGAATTTGTTTTGGTCATTAATCCTCAGGAAGCAGGTAGTAAAGATGAGACCATGGGTTGTATCATACCAAAGAGTAGGGATGAAATCTTAGGGGTGAAATTAAGCTATATTTTATTTTTTTCTTGACACAAGGTATTTCTTGTTCTGAACACGAAAACTGTAGTTGTCATGGGTATGCAGGAGATAAAAAAGACTTTTTTCTACATGGTACTGGGTGAGGAAAAAAAATTTCAGTGTCTGGAAGATCAATATAGAAATAGTTATTTAAGATAGTAGTTCTGTAAGACATGTCTTTCTCTGTTTGCAGTCTGGTCAGAAATAATGGAGGACATTGAATTGAAGAGCTGTGGTGAATGGAGTTAAATCCAGTTGGCGGCCGGTCATGAGTGGTGTCCCCCAGGGCTCGGTTTTGGGGCCACTCCTGTTTAACATCTTTATTGATGATCTAGACGAGGGGATCGAGGGCACCCTCAGTCAGTTTGCAGATGACACCAGGTTGGGTGGGAGTGTTGATCTGCTCGAGGGCAGGGAGGCTCTGCAGAGAGACCTGGACAGGCTGGAGCCATGGGCTGAGCCCAACTGGAGGAGTTTCCATAAGGCCAAATGCCGGGGGGCTGCCCTTGGGCCACAACAACCCCCAGCAGCGCTACAGGCTTGGGGAGGAGTGGCTGGAGAGCTGCCAGTCAGAGAGGGACCTGGGGGGGTTGACTGACAGCCGGCTGAGCAGGAGCCAGCAGTGTGCCCAGGGGGCCAAGAAGGCCAATGGCATCCTGGCTTGTGTCAGCAATAGCGTGGCCAGCAGGGACAGGGAAGGGATCTGACCCCTGTACTCGGCACTGGTGAGGCCGCCCCTCGATTCCTGTGTTCAGTTTTGGGCCCCTCACTACAAAAAGGACATTGAATGACTCGAGCGTGTCCAGAGAAGGGCAACGGAGCTGGTGCAGGGTCTGGAGCACAGGTCGTACGGGGAGCGGCTGAGGGAACTGGGGGTGTTTAGTCTGGAGAAGAGGAGGCTGAGGGGAGACCTCATCGCCCTCTGCAGCTACCTGAAAGGAGGGTGCAGAGAGCTGGGGATGAGTCTCTTTAACCAAGTAATAAGCGATAGAACAAGAAGAAATGGCCTCAAATTGCACCAGTGAAGGTTTAGACTAGATATCAGGAAGCATTTCTTTACAGAACAGGTTGTTGGGTGTTGGAATGGGCTGCCCAGGGAGGTGGTGGAGTCCCCATCCCTGGAGGTGTTCAAGAGTCGAGTCAACATAGCGCTGAGGGATCTGGTGTAGTTGGGAACTGTCAGTGTTAGGTTAAGGATTGACTGGATGATCTTCAAGGTCTTTTCCAACCTAGATGATTCTGTGAATGAAATCCCTGTATTGTTCTTTTTTAAAAAAACCCACATTTTTGTAATGAAAAAGATATTAGAATTTAATCAGAAGCTGGTAAGTTTGCTGTGTATATGACTAAGGGTACTGAATATCCTGAAGTGGAAGAAAATAAGATGCAGCTGTTGTGACATTACAGCAGTTTTGAAGGAGTTGAAGGGAAGTGAAGAGTTGTCTGCTGTAACCCAGGAGATTAAATACTCTCTCCCCCTTTTGAATGGAAATTTATTTGTCCAAGTCAGAAGAGAGGCAAAATGCCAGAAGCACATATAAATTGGTGAGAGTCATCGGGAAGAAGAAACCATACCTATAAGCTGTGGAATAATGTTTTCCCTCAATTCCCAGGAGTAAGCTGTGTCCCTAAGCCTATTAGCAGAGTCTGTGGGATGAAGCATTGCCTGTTACAGAGAATACAGTTAGGGGGTGGGTAAACCCAGCAGGCAAGCACCAGTCCAAGTGATGAAAGGGGGCTGCATTCAAGGGTGCTGATGGAGTTGGTGGAAGTCACTGTGAGGGCTTCTGTCTATCACCTTAAAGGTCATGACAATAAGGGAAAGTTACCTAAGCATTAGAAAAAGGCAGCCATTGGGCCCACCTTCAAGACTGGCAAATAAGAGTATCCCAGAAACAACCAGCTGATCAACCTCCCTTCATTCTCTGGGAAGATTAGGGATGATATCTGCCAGAAGATCATTGTCTTGAGGTGCCAAGCCTTGCTAGTGAAAAGCCAGTCTCTCTTTCAGTGCTTTGTATTATATCTGTGCGTGCTTTAGTTTCCTTTACATGGTGTAGCTATATGTTTTCCCGTGTTGTCATGTTGTCTGCACCTCAGTATCTCACAGACTACTTCTGGTCTGCAAGCCTTGCTTTTCTAGGCAAGTACTTAAGACAGATTTGATCTCTGCCAGGTGTTCTCCAGCAGAGTGCTTAAGGTGGAGGGGTGTGGGTGCCTGCATATCTCTGCCCTGATGGCTAATTCCCAAGTACCTCATGCAGTATAAAAGCCATTCATTGCATAACATCAGCTGAAGATAAAGTGAAGGATTTCTCTTGCTTCTGTGCAGTAATTGAATTGCAACCTGTAAAAAAAGCCACCAACAACAACCAAAAAAGCCCAAACAAACAAAACCCAACCTAAAACAGCCAAAAAGACCCCAAACAACTTGCTGGCTGCTGTTGAGACAATGAGAACCGAGGCTGCTGAGAAGAGAAGGTGTGAGTGGTGTGCCTGCATTGCCATGGTGACGGCTAGTCCCCGGATGCCCCTTTCTCCTCTGTGGCTCCATTCCTTGCTCTCATGATTCATACAGAAAGGGAAGGGAATACCTATTGGTAAGCTGTCCACCAGACTAATGAGGAAAGGTGTCATCTCTCAGCTATTTGATAGCTTCTTTTCTCCTCGTGGCTCATGCTTTTTTATCAAGGCTGCTGTGCAGACCACATCCTTAGAGGATTGGTTGTCATTTCTTTGGGTTATATCCTGACTGGCTTTTAGGTGACAGAGAGAGAGGTGGTGCAGTTGAGGAGGAGGTGATGATGAGCATTGTCATTTTCACATCATGAAACCGTCCTGGATGAAGGAGATCTCAGGATACCTTTTTCATACTTCTACCATACCTCTTTTCATGATGCCATGTAACCAGAAATAAAACATAAGCTAGGTTTAGCTAGCAATGGTCAGAGAACAGATTGTCTCTAGGATATTTTCTTGGCATGATTTGACAGGCAGGTTATCTTTATGGGAAAATGTTCTCCTATGATTATGCTTCTGAATACTTAGATGCTCCAACTGTGAGTCTCTGGAGGGGATCAACTCAAGGGTATGTGGGGCTGTCAGCACACTTTTTACATATCTTGAATTAGGTTGTCCACTGACAGGAGGATGTTCTGTGCAAATGTTGAGAGGTGCTGTATGGTTTCTGTGGCTGCTGCTCTCAAAGTGAGCAGTTAGAAAGATTGTCTACTACTTTTTGTTTAAATGAACAGTTTAATTCACAGAAAAAGTTCTTTAGTTTTGCACAGAGTTGCATTGCAGTGTTCTGGGGAAAAAAAAAATAAATTTCCATAACTAAGGTGCTTTCCTACTGAAATAAAGATCAAGTACAATGTTGCTGCTCTGGCTAGCAAGGCTGTTATGACTGATTTAATTAATCTTTTTATGATATTAGAAGTACCAACTGCAATCCAAAACCAAAATTAAAAAGAACACAACAAAGATGCAATACCAGAAGAAAGAAAGCTTCAGTGTGAGACAGAAAGTGGTCAACCCTCAGTTTTGTTGCCTGTTACAGGAAAGTTGTTTTACTGCTTGAGAGAGAAGGATTTGTCACAGGTCTGCTTTCAAAAATGAGAATAGAAAGGGGGCAGCCACTGCGACTGTGTGTCTGATGTGTTGTGCAAGGACAAGGCAAGAGTACAAGACACCTCGTCTATGAGGTTGGTACTCTAGATGCCACACCTTATAGGCCAGGTAGTTGTCAGAAAGCTGGAACAAAAGAGTGCAAAGATAGCAGTTTTTAATAGTGCCTTGCTGTTTGCTGGTAGAACTGAGTAAAAAAGAAAGTTAGCCATTTGAAAATCTGTGCTAGCTTCAAAAGAGCATAGAAGGGTTACACACACAAACTCTGACAGCAAGTTAGCTATGGACACAGCTGTAGCTTTAGAAGTACGTTTCTAGCCAAATTATTTGCCAAGGGCTTGGTATATCAACACACAGCTGGAGGGATTTGTGGCACAAAGAGCAGAAGATGCAAAGCTACAGAAAGGAATCTTTAATTTACAGCATGAGCAGTCCTGTGGCTAATGTAAGGAGCAAAATCCATTCCAGGGTGATCTAGCATTAGAGGAAAAAATAACATTGCAGAGAGCAGGCAATCCTGAGTTTTGGCAGTAACAAGTGCTAGAGAATTCATTAGCCTCTGAGTTATAGCTGGATTTGGGTTTGCAAGCTTTCTTGGACTAGGCAGGAGCTAACAGATGCTTGGCTCGAAGGAGCTGTCAAGTATGCTAGCTCCAGGAGGGAGAACCCACTGGACACTGGGATGCTATTTTGTGAAGCTGTCTATATACTTATAATCTCCTGGCTGTTCCCCCAACACACTCCCTCTCATGCCAGAGGGGCTGCTCTATGAGGTGGGCTGAGCCAGGGTGACCCCATTGTGGGCCATGCCCTTGCTGATGGGTTGCCATGCCCTGGGGTCTGAGCCAGGCAGGCAGAGCTGGGGGCAGGTGACAGGCTCCAACAGCAGCCCCGACACAGCTGGGGCTGAGCCGGGTCCAGGGTCCAGCTGGGAGCAGCAGGAGACAGGGCTGGAGCTGGATCCTCCAGCACACTGTGTCCAAAGTCTGTTGAGGAGAAAGGACCTGAGGGAAGGTTGGAGGCAAGCTGCCTCAGTGAGGGTCTGATATAGGGTAGGGCTGGATGAGCTGACCTGAGCTGGACCCCCTGGGCCTATGCCAGGGGCTGAGTGGGAGTTCCCAGCCAGGTTGCCCAGGGCCATTAAGTCCCTGCGAGCCCTGACTAGAAAGTGAAGGCTGGGGCACATTTGAGCAGCACAGTCACAAAAAGGCAGGGCTTTCCATGCTGTGGCTACACAGCCTATGGAAGAGATGAGGTGTTGGTTCAATGATTCCCTATCCAAAAGGAGAATGCAACCCATGTCCTCTGCTAACTTTGGAATGGAAGGACAAGGTGGTAAAAGATGGTGGTAACAGAAGGAAGCAGCAAGACCCAGTTCCTGGGTCCCTAATCTTCACTGATGCTTCATTTTGGTACCGCACTGCTGTGGGAGCACTGAGTGGGCTGTTAGCTCATCTGTAGGCATTGCAATTACTTTTGTCTGTCCAGACGCTGTTCAGGTGGGACTTGCACCTTTTTTGCTTGCTGAGCAGTGGAAAGAGGAGCATGGGAGGAGAGGTCATTGGAGCACTGCGCACATTTTGCATTTGTGTGTTTTGGTTGTATTATGTGGTAAAATTAGTTTATGGACATTTTTTGCACATGTAACTATTTGGAATATGTTTTTTATTATTACATTCTTGTAGATCGAACGCCATTTGTGTTACATTAATAGTGGTGTTCAGAGAGCAGCAGGAGGCAAAATATTTTGACAAATTAGTTGGTTCGCCTATATGACTGAAGAAATGGAAACAGTGCACTGGGAAGAAAAATGTCAAAAACCTCCCATTTCTGAGACAAAGTAGCAGCTGGGTTATGTGATACTGTGAACAAAAATGGAAGCTTTCACAGATGAAGTAGGAGATGTGTTGTGAAAACAAAATGGGTCATCAGTGTGAGCCAGAGTGGCATATGCACTGCTTTCATATGCTCAGGGTTTATATCAGAAACATAGGCAAAAGTAATGATAAATACTGCACTCTGATTGTTGGATAGCAATGAAAAAATGCCACTAGCTCTGAGAAAGGGGTTGAATAAGTTTTCAAGAACTGAAACAATTACCGTGGTGGAAAAATGATAAATATAACTGGGATGGGAGAGGTATTGTTAATGCTTCTACCAGAAGACTGATGTTAACAGCTGCAGAGTGAAACTCTTAAATACATCTTGTATATCAGAAGAAACTCCATCTCCTGATTCATTATGTAGTGGTCCAGATGTATTTGGTAAAGTTTAGGTTTCCATTTTGCACAAAGATGTAGGGCTGATACTTCATTTGGGTAAGGTCACATCTAATTAATGGCTTTTTCTGTCTCTGCCCCCATTGGGGTTCTGTCTTTTGAAGATCTTGGATTCTTATCTCTGTGTTCACTCTTTGCTGGATGTTAGTGACCTTGTGGAGTTTATTTGATCTTTCCTTTCTTGGTTTCCTTCTATGGAGACTCTGACAGTTCCAAGGATATGTTGATGATTCAGAATCTGACAATGTAGATCTTTGTTGTCAGGTTTTCTGTAAAGAAACTAGGAGTGTAATGGGTGATATGAACAGCAAGCTACCTTGATAACATGCCACTGCAGTATAATTTCTTCCTGTTGCATAAGGTCAAAACCAAGTCTTTTCTATTGCTGTAGCTAACAGGATAGTTCTGACCGATCACTAATCTTTACAGTGACCTTTCAAGAGCCTTGATTTAGTCAGCTGCTACTTGCCTAACCATGTTGAGGGGCTGAAAGTTCCCTGACTGATGGAAGATCCAGCAGTAGCTCATGTAACTTGGTAGGGGAAGGTTTTAATGCAACTGTGACATCTTTTTGATAGGAGAGGGAGAAGTGTGTAGCTGGGTGACACAGTTTTAATAGAACGGTAGTGTAGCTGCACTGAGGGATGGGATTTAGATATCAGATTGCAAGCATAGAGCACATATTTAATCAAAAACTGCAGAAAGTGAGAGGGGGAGGGGAAGAGGTGAGGGGGATATTGAATATTTCCTAAGATTATACACAGAGAACCAGAGCTAAAATGGTACACAGAGGGTGTGCTCTCAGCTGCAGATCCGTCACAGTGTTGGCACTTCTATTTTTATGGAACAACCGTTGTCTCATCACAGGATGAAAATTGCACAGCCCTCATCTTTTCCATACTGGTAGAGTTATGACTCTATCAGTCATATGGTCTAAGAAAAAAATCACAGCTTTAGTCAGACTAAAGGAGTATTTGATATTACATAATATGGAACTACATATCACTTGCATTTTCTTTAAGCCTGGAACTGGGAGACCAGCAGATTCTATAGGAATGCTCATTTATTTGTTTACCAAGAATTTTTTATCTGAAAAGGAGAAAATTAAGGAAGAAGTACTGAGGGATGCTGACATCCTAGCAAAAAAAAACAAGGTGTCTGATTGAGGAACCTTTTTTTTCCTCTTTTTAGAACATGCTAGTACCCATGAGATATTCTGGGTGTCTCAATCCATTTCTGTTGTGATAGAAATCTACTATATAAAAGTGAATTTCCAAGAAGCAGTCAATTTTCTTTTCAACATACTTTCTCTGAGCACTCAAAAAGAAAGCTGGTTTACTGTTTTACTGAGAGCTACATGTGGCATTTGGTATGTGCATCACTAAATGTAAATCACTAAATGCTGTAAGGGGAGCAGCAGCGCTAGACTGATGTTTTCTTTGTATATCTTGAAATGGGGTAATGCTGAAAGAAATGTACCTGGAGCTTCCCTCTTTCTAGGGATCTGATCCTTCTGAGTACAGAAATTACATGAGAATGGATGGGGAAAAGCAGAGCAGGTCACACACAAAGGGACAAGTAACCATTTTTGGGATCCTCCATTGTGAGGGTACAGGAGAAGGGAAACGGAAAGTCTCAATTTAATTGTCTTTTTCAGAGCAACTTTTAAGTTGTGTGCATTTTAGATAACAACAGGTCGGCATCCTATTTAAATTCTAGTCTAAACTATGAACTTGTAGAGGCAAAGTCCACAGGTGTGGAAATAAAGCAGGGTGAAGGAGCATCTATGAATTACTTTACTGCTGTCATGCTACTTAGGTAAGAGTCATCATATATGTAGGTCTATTTAAAGGAAATATAGCTAACCATTGTATTTTAATGTAATAGTGCAACATATACTGATGTGGTTGCCAAGACCATAAAGGTAGAAGTGATTAGTTCCAACCTCTGAGAAGTCACATGAAAATGAGCACACAATGTCGCTGCTTGCTCAACAGAAACAAAATGGGACACAAATTGTCTTGTCGAATACAGAGAAACAAAGTAGCCATGTTAACAAAAACCACAGTGTATTAGCAGGTTTGCTATTTTATCACACTTTCATCTTCCTGGACTTGGCAGGAATGAATGAACAACAGGTGTAGATCATCATGGGTTGGGGGATTGAAGTAAAAAGGAGAAGGGGAAAATATCAAAAACTTATATCTCCTTTTTTTTTTTTTTTTTAAACTTCCTAAATAATCTCATTTATACATAAGTTTTAAAAATTGCCTGGTTGTTTATCTCCAGGGCATATTTAGGGTACCCTATTCTGTTTGCAAGTTCCCTCACATCACTAGAGCCCTGGCACTGTTATCTGGACTCTTGCATGATGTTTGTAAATGATACCTGATCAAGATGCTTGATGCGAAGCTGTGCATACTCTGATCTGTCAGCCTAGTTCTTTGTATGGCTTTATTGCCCAATAGACACAAAGCAAGTGCCACCTTCTGTGCTAAAGGGACAGTGTTGAATGCATTAACTGGCCAACAACTCAATTAATTTAGGTCACCTAGCCAACTGCTTAAATTATTAGTTCCTTCAAGGATTTAATTCTTTATTTTTTTTTTATTTTTATTTTTTTTTATTCACAGAAAACCTCAATATTGTCAATGGTGTATTGAAAAGCAACCACTTAACCTTGCAGTGCTATGCAGAAGAAATTGGTTAGTAAACATGAGCAGTACCTGGCTTTTTGGTAATTAACGACACTGATTACATTAAAGACTCCAGCCTTCAGTGAATATGCTGGAATAGTTCAGCCTTTTCTGAAAACAGTGTGTGTATATTCTCTATAGAAAGCAAGTGAAATAAGTGATCTTCCATGTGTGTTCCAGGCTTATTTTGGCATTGTCTCAGGTGATGCCAGGTGGCTAAAACAGGTGTCCAAAAGGAGAGGACTGAGGGAACTGAAGAAAGGGGAGATTGAACTTTTCACTCCCCTGATGTAATTGGGGCCTGCAGAAAGTTCAGCTCTTCATCTCTTTCAACTTTTGTTCTGGTATTCACTTGTAAGAAAACTTGCTGAGCTTCTGAATATTTTCCCAGCTGATGTCCCGCTGTATGCACTGCCCTAAAGATGGTGTTTCTGTTATGTGGAGAACCTCAATCAAGGGATGATGTGGGTGTTGCTGGAAATGCAGCATGATTTATCCACATCCATTGCAGCAAACAACTTGGTTGCCTGGGTTGCTTCTGTGACTAAGGTAATTTCTCCAAATGTTTAGATCTAGCAGCCTAGAACCATTACATGTCTGAAAGTTGCTCTTCCTGCTAATCTTTTCTATGCTTGTAAAACCTGGCATTTCCCTGACAATATACTACAGTTCTATACTTCTCTATGGTCTTAGCTGTATAAAGTCACTGGTTTGACATTGTCAGCTGCTCCTATGCAAATTAAGACCCTGCTTAAACAGTTTAGTTGGAGTCTGGTCTAGCCCAAAATGAATTTTAAGATGGTTAAGTAAAGGCTGAATTAGAAGGCTTTTTATAATTCCTTGCCATATTACATCTTCAATATGCACCTCTTAAATTACCTAAACCTTCAGCCAGTTCCACCAGGTCATCAGCTCTACTATTCTGGAGCTCCCCCGCCCCACCTTGGATTTGATCTGGTCTTTTACTCTGGCACAAACTGTCCAGATAATATCACAATGTAAAAAACCATCTCCCTGGTTTAGCTGCCATTCATGTGAGTCTCTTGTCCTTGTGGTCCAGTTTAGACCCGAGCTTTTCCAATACTGTATTCTCTCAAAGCATGATGAAATAAGAGAGGATCCCTTCTCTTTCTCATGTCATATATTAGGGGGTTACTATGGAAGGACACCTCTGTGAATATGTGAGGAAGAGGAAGAAGGAATGGAAGGGAGATTATTTTTTCTCTAGTTTTCAATGTGTATTTCAAAGCAGCCAGGCCGGTTTTAGTGTAGCTCACAAAAGTTCTTGAAGATTCTGGCTGGAAATGAAGAGAAGATGAGGGTGGGCTTTACCTCTCTCACTTTTCTCTGATGCCACCTATGGTTTTGCTTGCAAAAAGGGACAGGTGTATGAGTGCTTAAACAAATAATTTCTGTGCATACTCTGGTGAAGCTTGGATAGAGCCCCCTTTTCTATTTGTGTGGTGGCTGAGATGACTACTGTTTGCCCTCCATAGTGCTTGAGATTGGAAGGGATAATATTCTGCTTCTACTTGGTAATGGTGCATGTGTCAGGCACTTTGCACTTTTTTATTTAATGTAGGAATTGCTGATATAGTTCAATACAGTTGAGTTTCTTGCTTGCTGACGTCATTATGCAATCCTGTTTCTAGTCCAGTCCCACTTCTGTCCTCAATATGGACTGCTCACAGCTGTTGGGCAGATGGCACTCTGAATGTGCTGAAACGTCAGACCAGAGATTTCTTCCTGGTCCCTAGAAGGACCTGTTCAGAAGTCTGCTATTCAGACTTTCCTCTGCATTTGTTGCTTGAGAGAATTCCTGATCCAGGATTGCTCAATAGCATGGACTTGAAAACAGATCTGGAAATCCCAGTTCACCTGCTCAGCAACACAAAGGAAGTTCAGCCTTCTAGTGGGCAGGAAAAGATAGGAAGCTAGCCAAACACAGGTGCTACTGCTGGATATATTAACTCTTCCTGAACACACTGACTCCTGAAGCTGTGATCCATCATCTCTTTAACAGCAGATGGTGATAAGCAGCTAATACATTATTATTACTGCTCATGGAAAGAGGAAATTAGCTACAATGTATAACTGGCTTGAGAAAGAAATAAATAAGAAACCAAAAGAAGTAACAGAATTTTTGCAGTTTATCCGTTAGAAACACTCAAAAATATGTATATGAAATCTTTAAATGAGAAATGTCCTTTGGGATCCCAGCAGCTTTTGACTAAGACAGTTTTTTTGACAGTTTCAGTGTTGTCCTTCTCTAAAACTTAGGGGTAACACAGGACTGGTACAGCTGTGATGGCAGTAATGAGACTAAGAATTATTCTGAGTTCACACAGATGCTGCTGTCTGGATTCTCAAAGCCAATTTTCTTTGGGAAAAAGCTCCACCACCCTCTGCATTTACAAAATGAAATTACTATCCTAGTGATCTTTCATATAGTTGTTTCAGTTTTTGAGGATTTTTTGTATTTGTCTCAGCATTCTTTGATGTCAATTTGATTTTTATTTTAATTCAAAACTACTGCAGGATGGACATTTGGTTTATGGAGTGAGCTTTGCTTTCACAGAAGGAATAAAGTGACCATGCTGGTTTATGTGAGTAGTGAAGTGCAAACAACTGTGCTCTGGAGAGGCCTTACAAGCACATTTCAGGAACCATAGCTGCGTCTGAAGACTCCTTTGTCTGAGCACAAGTGGAGGGAGCACTGTATTTGCAAACACGTTTAGTTGTTGTGTAATGAGAAGTGTCTTTACTTGATAAATACTCCAGTGAGGACATGTGCAACTGGTACTGCTTGGTTTAATTCCCAGACTGCTCTGCTGTGGCCAGAGAATCAAGCATTATAAGCCTGATGTTCCAGCATAAATTTTTAGAAAGCCAAAGCGCATTATCTAGTGTAAGGTAGTAGAAGAAATATTACAGGATGGTTTTAAGAGAAAGAGCTACATGAGTGGCAGTTTAGCAAATGTGAATAACGATTGTAGACAGCATATGTCCAGTTTAGTTTCATTTTTGCTAGTGGGAAATGGGATGACTGGAAAATTCTAGAGGTAAGAAGATGAAGAAATAAGAAATGAGGCAAAACTCCCCTTGGACAGAAGTCACAAATCAGATCACAAACCAGCTAATAAATATTTTTGTTACCAGGTAGAAGAACAAAAGTCATTTTATCTACTGCTAACATTGGTACCTTACCCCGTTACCCCATGTAGACTGAGATAACTTTGTATTAGGGATAATTTCATTTAAAAAATAATAATCCTGTTCCTCTGGTGGTGCACTTGTATTCTTAACTGAGGTCCCCATCTGCAGATGCCCTGAAACTTTCTTCAGTTAAAGCAGAAGAACTTGGGTGTCTGAATTTAGGAAGACTTCTTTTCCCTTAACTACCTACTAGTATTCTTCAAATAAACATTTTTGTTAAAAAAAAATCTATTTTTTTCAATGCTTTTTCCCCCCTTACCTTAAAATCACAAATTTTGTGCATTCGATGTCCCTGTAATACATGGATCTCTTGCATCCTGAGGTTTTTTTTCATTTTTTATTTCATGTATTGTATGCTAAAACTTTAATTAACATTCTATTTCATCTACAGTGAGAGCCTTGTTTCTCTGGGAGTGATTCCATGAACACTCTATTTATGTCCCTATTGATATCTGGGGGGGAGAAAAGGATCCATAACTGACACTTCAACCAGATTTGTGCTCTTCTGTTCAGGGTAATTGTACAGAACTTGCTTGTTACTTGGTAATTTTGTACCCACCTTGTGACAGTGCGCATCTTTCCAGACGGAGTTAGAGTTACAGTCATTACAGTCTGTAGAGGGGCTAGGAAGAGAAACGTATACTCTTATAGGGCTCTGGTGAGGATACTTTCTACTTTCTTGCCATCTGGGTTTATTTTCCCATCCTAGTAAAGTACCAGAAGTTTGATAGTAAAGCACAGTTTCTTATGCAGTGACCCTAGAAATATTGTGTTAAAGTGTATGATGTGATCTGTTACCAGCAGGAGTTACTTAACAGGATGAGAGCAGACTCCACTTTGCTGAGTTAAATACTCAGAAAAGAGGTGATGGGATCTGTGTCTGCATGGCTTTCACTTCCCTGGTTAGGGAAGTGGGAGTGGCTCCCCCTAACCAGGTAGGGCCAGCTGGATGTCCCCGCTGGTGAGCTTTGGCATGGAGACTCTGCTGGTGCTGGGGCAGGCCGTGTAATTCCACATCAGACTCCCTCATGTAAATACAGCTTTCTGCTGTTGCACGTGGCTTTTGTACAGCCTTTTATTTCTAATGGGTTAGGCAGCAAGTGCTGCGCTCCTGTGGGAAGCTGTTGTGTCCACTACTCCCAATAAGCATTCTTTGCATGCTCCCGCACTGCAAAATGCCCATGTGCTGTGATCCCCTCCTTTTTCCCCAGAGTTTCAGATGTTCCCTGACATGTTGCTGAACCCCCTCTCCAGTGGGCAACTCTGTGTGTCTCTGCATTTGCCTTGCCCCAAAACCCACCTCTGTCCCACCTTCAAGATTGCAGCTTTCTGTGGCTCTGTTGCAAGATGGGTGCCCTTTGTTGTGTGCCTGTAGCCATGGTCATCTGGCGTGCACCAAGGCCATGCTCTACTCATATCACAGGGTGAGACCTAAGTACACATCACCCCCTTGCATGGCCATACTTCTTGAAGCAAAAGTGAGCAGAAGGGGACCCACAGCCTACACAGCCGCTGTCCTTACTGACAGATTGGCAAAGCAGGCCTGTGAGGTGCATCCCAAATGTTATCTGCCTTCAGAGTGGACATATCTCTCTGTGTGTCCTCTTTTGTGCACTGTGAGACAATGTGTCCTCTGCTAGCTGGTGTCCCCGTGACCTGCATGGTAGGGATGCTGCAGGACATGTTGTGGTGCACAATATACAAAGAAGTCAGCTTGGCTTTGGATGCACTTGTTATTAACTGAGAGGTGGCAGATCTCTGCTTTTCTTCTCTACTGCTCCTTTTCAAATGACTCCTCAGGTCTGGTGCTGAATATGCAGCTTCAGACCTCTTACTGTGCTGACTCTGTCCGGAACAACTGAGTCACTATATGTTCCTGCTTCTTATAATCCAACGCTGACACTGCGATCTCAGCCAATGTCCTATGAAGAGGTAAAGTGTTAAACTCAATGCAACACATCAGGATTGCTGTACACCAGACAGTTTCTGACTTAAATGTTTACCCTCTAAGAGGATTGGACTGAGGGGACCATCTGACTGATTTGACTGTTCTTGGTTTTATATCCTTATAGGCACACATCATTTAAGAGAAACAGGAGTGCAGCATAACATGGTGGACTGGGTTTGGGAAGAGTGTTCTCTGTATGTAGGATGGTGCAGAAGAAACCAGAATGAATGGGCATCAAAGCTGAAAATATTACCAATACAAAGAAAGAACAAAAAGAGAGGCCAAGAAAGTTTTGTGAAGAGTTTTGAAGTTGAAGACATGAGTCTTGTATTTGATCCACATGCACTGAAAAATGTTAATTAGGGCCAGGAAACTGGAGAAGAAAACTCAGGGGATAGGCTTTGCTCTGTTGGAAAGGGATAACGTTGAGGGAAAGCTTCAGGGAAGGCTAATATTGGAAGCAGAGAAGAGTAACATTGCAAACAGAACTTCACACTCTTGTTTGATGCTCCTTAACACATCACTGCATTTTAGGATATTGCTGATGTATGGTTCAGACATCCCCAGTTTAGGAGAAAAGTTGCTGTGTCTTATCTAGGAATAATAAGTCTCTGCTCTGAGGACCACACAAAATGGCACAATGCCATTATTGAATATGCTTTAAATGTTCTTTTAGCTCTTTGTTTAGTCTTTTCTGTTCCTTTCCAGTTTTTGAAACACACCTGTGAAAGCTATGCCTCTCTGCTGCATTTCAGATAATGGTCAGTGATGCTGAAAGAAATACAAGCAGGAAAAAGAAAGCAAGGGCTGTTGAGAGAGGTACATTAAGAATGTGCATTTATATATACAGAATCTTCTGACTAATTAGTCAAAACAGAAAGCAAAGTGAACATGGTGCTTGCCTGAAACCGTGCATCTGCTCCACTTTGTAAGAATAAGTTATGAATTCTAATGGTAGAGTCTGTTCCTCCATCCCCTGCTTAGATATTGGCATGATGTCTACCACAATGTTTTATCCCTGTACTGGGACTGAACCTACTCAGATGAATTTTATCCTATAATAAAGCCCGAAACCCAGAGATTTCTGTTTTAAGATTATCACATTACCTAAGTAGTGGCAGCCTTGGAGGAGAGAGGTGCAAAAGGCATTTTAACAAGGCTTTAGTCATAACACATTTTTGGGAGAGGAAACCCTGTCTAGCCACACAGCTGCTTCACTGCTAAAGAATTATTTATTATGAGCAGGCACATTGTCCTATTGCTGACTGTTGGGCTGGGTTCAGCGTGGCACATTGTATATCACATTGGTTTCAGTCAGAGAGGGGGAGACAGTTTTAAAGTTGTTGTGCAATAAGGATGCCATCTGAGGACCCTGAGTGAGAGTTTTGAGTGGCGTAACCTGAGATAACTGTAGTAGTTCTTGTTTTCAGCTGTCTTTACTACTCTGAAGAAGTTCCCACTTGCACAGGATGGCTCCCTATGGTTGTATCTAGTTCCTGAGCCTCTGTAGTTCAGAGCTCTAGGGAAGTGAACTGAAACTCAAGTGAGGTTATCTAAACATGCCCAGCTGTAAATTGCTGCTCAAACACAAGCAGCTTGAGGTGTTGCTTAATGAGAAATGAAAAGCTGGGAGAGGTGAAATACAAAGAGGACAAGATCTCTTACAGCCACTCAATTGTGATTCCAAGTCCACTTGTACCTTTCAATCTGTTTTGTGGCTGGGGGAGCATTTTTTTTCCTTGCTGCTTGCTTTCTGACCTAGTTACAGCCCAGGAGGTGATTCTGAGCTCAACTACAGTTGTACATATCTAAACTACCTTCCCTAGAATCTGTGGCAACCAGTTCTCCCTGAGAATGAAGGGGATATCCAGTGGTGTGTACCATCCTGATGTTTTTAAGCAATGACATGCAATTCAGATGTGAATTACAGTGGTTACTTGCTCTATCCCCTGAGGTTCTTTGATGGCAATGTGCAGTGGCTGGAAATTCGTTCCACTGCACAGACGGATCTCAGCGTAAGCTACAGACACCCATTTCTGGGACCTGTCTTGCCACCAGTGCCAAAGGAGATCATGGTCTCTAACAGATTTTCTGCAGGCAAGGGAGCTGCTGTTTTGTCCCAGGTAAATAAAAGTCATTTCCAGCTCTGACAAAGTTCACAGTGATGAGTCAGAAATTGCTTACGCGACAAGCATTTTTCTCTGCTTTTTACTGACAGCTGATTTTACTGAGGCTAATAGTGTAAGTTCTTATTACCATTGTTAAACTGTTACTGCAGTATGAAATTTGTCCCATTACACAGATAAATAGTGTACTTGAGCTGAGACACATTGAGGGGAAAAACGTTGGTCTTGGCAGTTCATTCTGTTACAGTCTGACATTTCTTTTGCTGTTTTTGCTGGCTAAAGGAGATGTGTGATGGTGGATAATTTGTTATATAGTTTTCAGCTTTGCAAAGTTCCCTATATAACTAATGTCAGTGTCAATCCTTGTTACAGGCTCACCAAAGAAACCAAAGTTTATTGGGATACTTAGCTTTTAAGAGCCTTTTACTTGTTTTTACATCTGTAGATAGTGAATAAATTCTACAGCCATTTTAAGTACATAGTTTCTGTGTTCACCTATAGGAAGGCTTGTGTTTAAATAAATCTAAGCTCAAAAAACTTTTTCAAGTGCAAATTTGATGCTAGTAACAATTTCTGTCACCAGTGTGAATGGACAACTTCCTTTCTAGCAGGCATTATTGGGTTGTATGTCCTCATATAAACTGAGTGTGTTACTAGATTCATGTGGGTTTGGCAGCAGGGTAGGAATCCTTTATCTTGAGCCAGGCTTAATGTGCATCCTCTGCAACTGCTTTCAATCTTAGCATCATCAGTTTATTAGCTGCTTTCCTGTAGTGTTCTTAGTACTTTCTAGAGTGATAACTTTTAGCTTAATATTCTCAGATCGTTATTGATGGGAACATTTCCCATAGTGTTCTTAGTACTTTCTAGAGTGATAATTTTTAGCTCAGTACTCTCAGATAGTTATTGATGGGAACATTTTAGAGTCCATAAGCCTATTTATTGGCTGTCACGTTCTTCTTCCTCAATCTCCCATCTCACTTGTCACATTCCTTTTCCTCAGTCTCTCTCTGCTTGACCTATTAATTTTTATTTTTTATTTGAATACATAAATGATGAACTGAAGCCAATCAAGGAGTACCCAGAAAAGATCTGGGGAAGGTTTTCTGGGGTTATGTTGCTTTGTTCACATAAGAGTAATTTCTAATGCAGCTGCTTTTTCAGCTGCTGCATCTGTTTCTGGGTGAACTAACTAACTTGGCAATGCACGGGGAGAAAAAACACGTATCAGCTATTTTTCACTTTTTTAATGTGCAGTAGGATTAATCTGTATTTGCCTAGTTGTAACACCTGCTATTTGTGGGAACTCATGGGCCTTAAATTAGGTGTGATAGCTTCTTCTTGCTCCAAAGCTGTAATAGATTTTAATGTGAAACACAAAGAATGAAACAAAGACAAATAAGAGTGATTTCAAGTTTGTAATACCTTCCATATGACTGCCAAATTGCTTGAAGATTAAACTTGAAGCTGTCAGCTCAATCCTTCATTACCTTCCTTTTCATTTTATGAGTTATATGTAATGGAAGTGGTTGTAAATTGCTGCTGCTAGTGTAACTGCGTGGGGAATTTTCATCTGGGGCCATGTCTGACCTGCATGAAGTTCCTGGAAATGACGGAGTGCACTGCAGGGTGGAAGAGAACTGGGTATGGTGTGTTCTGTCTTACTGCTGCAGAAAACAAAAGTTTCCAGATTTTCTCTCCTTATGTTGTTTATATTATTTCTGATGAGATTTATTCTAATCTGTAAGAGGGAGCCCAGATTAGGAAGTTACCACACTTGCCAGAAAGACTTGGGGATTTTTTTGTCTGGATTGTTTTAAAAATATGTCTCTTCTGTGCAGGCAAAAGGCAAGGTGTGTTTGTTGGGTTTTTTTTAAGCAGAGGTGGACTGTTCTCTCTTCTCACAGCTTTTGATAGGAGTATAAGTAATTCTTTGGACACACATTTTTGGGTTGGGATTTGAAGGTTTTGGGAAGGGGGTGTGTGGTACTTTTATTAACTTTCTATTCTAGAGGAGGTTTCTATGAAACAGCAAACAAAGTCTGGACAAGCTGGTGGACTGAGATTGTGTTTTGCCTGCTTGATTTTACTGTTTGTTTTCCCTCTTTAGTCCATTCACATTTTATTACTCTCCACAGTGTGTCCCTTGGGCTCTGTTCCTTACAGCAACTGGATGGTTTTAGGAACTGTTATACTATATTTCCCTGTGGTACCCAGTGTTTCGTGGAAGTTATGATTTAGTTCAGTGCTTTGAGCACTGGCTCATTCTCCTGCAGATACGGAGACAGTCCTGGCACACCTAAATCCCATAGGTTTACTACTGATCCAGTTTGGGGATGGGGGAGTTATGCCCTTTTCTTATCTGTCTTTGAACACCAGATTTTCAACTCCTCTGGGGAAAACATTGGGATGGGAACTAGTCAGCAGATTCTCTTAACAGCTTAAACTTCTGTGGCTATATAAAAATGTCAGCACAGGAACCAAGTCTTCATAGCTGATGAACTTGCAATGAATCCCACCCCACCTCTGAGGATAGGTGGCTAAAAGAGTTTGAAAGGATAGAAAATGCACTCAAACCTGCCAAAGAGAGAAGAAACAGAATGAATGGCAGCAGGGGGAGTTGTTAGAGAAGTGAACTCCAGGTCAGTGTGACCTGTAAGCCTGGATAGAGAGACGCAGAGATGACTTCGGGGGAAATGACACTGGCAACTCAAAATCTAGTGCTGGGATCTGCTAATAGTGTTCATGAGTTGTGACCCCAGCAGAAGGGCCACCGTACAACTGTTAGGTCATACTTTTGGAGTGAATGTTGCAGTGCTGATAGGTTTTTAATGGATGAGAATTTCTGTCTTCTGACCAGAGTGCAGCCACAATAGCAGGAAGTGTGTGTGTCTGGAAACTTGACTCCCATTCCAGTTTCAAAAAACAGCTAAATAGGAGGGGGAGAAATGGGCAATGGATTAAAATTTCAAGGACGTTTATCAACACTGGCTTAAACAACAGCTTCTGCATAGGAAGCCGAAATTAAATCTTACTCTGTCATTCTTGGGTTTTGCCCTTCCTTATAAAAAAAAAAGAAAAAGCTCTGCTGTTTCTGGATACTTTCACCTAGTTGCTTCAAAGCTTTCAATGAAGCAGATCTGGAACAGTTGTTCCACAGTAGGTTCTTCTGCCTTCTGAAATAAGGATAAAATCACCTAACATTTTTCAAAAACTTAATTGACATTATAAGGTCCTAGGGTACCTTATATATATAGGGTACCTTATACATATAAGGTACTAGTTATTTGAAAGGTATCTGGGGAGGTAAGGTCCACCATTGCCCTCAGATTTTGATTTTGGGGTCCTTCTGTCAGCTAAGTCTCTCTGATTTATTATTCTGAGTAGGAGGTCCACCTCAAAGCATTGTACTTGGCTATCTGCATATTTAAGCTCATTTGGAAAATCAGCCTTTCATCTCTGCAGCCTTTTGAGCAATTTCTTTCTGTCCTGTTTTGTTTCTTTCCTCCTTTTCTTCTTTCTTTCTTAGATACAGTATACCACCTTTGCCTTCTTGATTTCCTTCTATACCTATACTTTTATCCAGCTATCTACCCCACAGTCACAGCTTTGATTGTGTAAAGAATTATTGTGTTTTCCTGGGTTATTCACCATGGTCCTGGTATTTGTGTTCAATCTTTAAAGGCTTTCATCAAATTGTCCAGTTATTCTCCTATATATCTCCTTCACCCTACTGTAATTTATCTTTCCTCTCTTACCTCTGATTCCAGTGTTTTATCAAGATCAAGTTATCCTTTTAAGACCTCTGTGGGCTTTTATTCCTGTCCTCCAACAGATATTAAAGTAAGTTATTTTGCTAATCACAGAGGAAATTGATGCAACAAATAAAAACAAGAGCTCCTTTAAGGGTTAACATTTTACTGGGAAAGGAATGGGGTGAGAGTTATACAAATACATTTCTGGCATACGTTTCTTAAAATAGAAGGAAATTTGCCAGAGGAAGATGTATACATATTCATATATAATCAACCAATGGGTGCAACAAGAATTTTTTTTATTTTGCTTGCTTGAAAAGTGAACAGCAGACTTCAGCTAGCTAAGACAGATTGCTTTGATAAATCTTTGGGAACTTTGGTATTTTTTTTGTCTCAGTTGCATTCTCTGGCAAGCACACGAAAGAGATGTCCCCTCTAGCACCCAGCAGCTCAGCTTGCCTTTTGTATGTGGATACGATTCTCCTTTCTGAGTCTGCAAAACCTCTAAAATCTCCATTAAAATGCACTGTAAACTTCCTCTCTTTGGGAGTACTATGGACCTATGAAAAGAAAGCCATAAAAATGAAGCCAGAGTAAATAAACCTTATTCTAAATGAGTGTGGGTTGGCAAGCTTAAGAATCATTAGTTTTGTCTTAGTGAAAAAGGAGGAAGATGGAAATACACAGGAGAGAATTAGGTTGGTTCAAGCAATACACCAGTACTGTAACCCTACTCGAGATCTGTTTGCAATACACCCAGAGGGAAATAAGGCTTTACAGCTTGAAGATTTTATCAGCATGCATTTCTGTGACAGTCGGAGTGCTTGTGAGTGGATGAAGCCAGCAGGAATTACTTCTGTTGTTCCAAATGAGTGTCACCAAGATCTTTGTGCCATACCTGTCCAGCCTCTATGTGCCACATATGACAAATGTGTATCTATGAAGGAGGTGTCTGTATTTTCGGACAGAAACCTGCTGCTAGCAAAACTGGGCTCCAGAGCACCGTGACTTCTGTCACAAGCATTTCAGTGAGAGAAGAAAATTAGAAGCTAGGGTTGGCCACCCATAAAAAGAAAGCAAAGATTAACTGTCTCCATGCCCCTGTCCTACTGTCAGTGCTTGGTCACCCTATGGGAAGGGGAAGAGAGGAGGTAGCCAAACAGCTTTATGAATTTCAAATGTGCTCACTTTTGCAAAGACGATGACCTTGAATTAGAATATCTCAGGACTCCCCTTAACGAAAAACATGTTTTGCTTATCACAGGAGGAAACTGAAAGTTTCTCTTTCCCATTATCTAAGCTTCCACTTCCACCCTTGAACGAAACTGAAATTCGTGACTATGGATGGTTGTAGGTCCCGGAAAAACTGTTTCCTGATCTTTGTTTCTGGCTAGTGGAGCAGTTTGTTTGCTTGTTTAATCATATTGGGAGTAGATTTACTGGGAAGATTTGTATTTAGCCGAAAGTTTTAGATAAGTGGGTCTTATAATATGTTTTTGTAGGAAAACAAGTTGTATTCATCCTCATAAGGGACCCAGATTTTCTGCTCTGACTTTTTCCATGATGTGCATGGCACAATTAGTCTTTCTCATTGACTCTGAGTGTCAGTTTTTGAAGGGTCTTTATTTACCAGTCTCTAAAAAACAGATCCTGTCTATGGATCACTCTAGGACCTCATCTTGCGTACAGCTCAACAGATGACCATAAGCCATACTTGTGTGTGTGCAAAGCAGTGGTTAAAGGAAGAGTGAAATTAGAAATGCATTTGGGACTCTGAAGAAGCAGGAGAATCCCAGCATCTGTTTCCTAATGATGTTTCTTTGTTTGACTCTCATTGACTTTAGTGAGATGCTGCTTGTAATATTTTACAGTCTACAGTCTCTTACCTCTCTTAGAAACACTGGTGGTATAGTATTTCTTTTCTCATGTGATTTTAAATACATTATTTAAAATTTTTAATAGAACTTTTATTTGTTCTCAATCCAGTGCAGTTGAGAAATTAAAATCCCCAAGCATTTCACTTTCCATATTTTTCTTGCAATGATTTTTTTACTCACCATCTGTAAGGACCTGAAAAAATAAGAAATGTCCTTTCTCAATTTGAGAACTCTTATTTCTGTTTGGTTCCTTAAAAGATCCAATCTTTTGCTCTCCAGCATGGTGTGATTAAGTGATTTGAAGTCTAAAATTAATGAAACAATAATAGATTTTTTCCCTACATTTGTGTTTAATACATAATGCAACTTATATATTACTATTAATATTAAATAAATTTAGTCTGGTTTTTGGCAGGTACGAATCATGTCAGTTGTATTTTATTACCTGGGTAAAAAAGTGAGCTGTATTAGCTTCCCACAGAAATATATGGGAGGGAGAAATATGCGTTCGATCTTCCTTCCTGTTGTAAGGCATTCTCCCAAACTTAGCCACAAGATGCATCTGTAGTAGTGCAAAGAACCTGAGGGGAGGAAAAAAAAAAAAAAGGAGGGGGGAAAAACACCCCCATATTAGATGCCTGGGAGAAATCCATGTAGTACAGTGTGTTGTGTAAGCACATCATTGCTCGCCTCTCTGATTGCAGAGGTTGCTGGAAGAGCATGTGCAGGGAGCGCAGCACTAGCCACAAGTCACACGGCCACCTGGGAACAGGCCCAGGCAAGCTGCTTCCACTCTACTGAACTCAGACCCAAGGCACCAAAGCTGGCTTTCCGCCCTCTTGGATGATGTCTCTGTCTCTGTGTGGCTATTTGTACTGTGGAGCTTGCAGTGGTAAAGAACTGGGGTTTGTATCGTGCTTAAGAAAGAGCCCTCAGACTTGCATACCTGTTACAGGTCTTGAACGTATGTTCAGGATGAAAAGTCATTGGCTGTGTAGTGCAAAGAATCTACCTGCTGATACAGGTCCAGGTTGGTCTGCACCTTGCTCTTACCAGGGTGATCAGAGAAGTTGTCCCAGGACATCCATCCATTTTACCAGGGGAGGGGCAGGGGCTTTGTGCAAGTGTGGAAATGTTGTTTACAACAGGCCATTAGACTGATGGGCTAACTAGGAGCACAACTTGTGGATGGTCCTCTCTAACAGCTATCTGTGATGCCAAAAACTACTGTTCCTGGCCCGTGGAGAGGAGCACCAAAGTAGCAATTCATAAAGATAACACTTAAATGGGGGAAGTTGATGGGCTGAGACAGAGTCTGCAGATGGTGCTGAACTCTTCCCTGTGGTCTTTTACCAGGTCAGCAATTTCTAGATGTATAGTTTGTTTGAGGCCTAGGCCATTTGGCAGTCTTATTTCTGCTTAATTAGCTTCATGATTTAAAACTATTTGTGGCCTCCTAATGTACTGGGGAAAACCCAGCAGTTGTTAGCAGCTGGCTGGGATTTTAACAGCAGCCATGTGTGTTCAGCAGAACAGCAATAAAGTAGTGAAAAGAAAAGTCTGACAGTGCTGCCAGGGGTCAGGACATGCAAGGGCTATCCTCACTCCTGTTGATGATCACCATTAGTGCAATACAGAATTTCAGCTAGACATAAACAGCCTTGTTGACTGACAGTGACAATGAAGACTTTGACAGAAAGCCTGGGTTTGTGCAAAGCCCCATATCCTGTGAAGGAGGATTTGAACTACAGTGCTGGACATGGACTGGAGTAGCTGAGAAATAAGGGCATGTTCCCATTGGACTTTCAACAACTTCCCAGCCCTGCCAAGGTTTGCCAGGGAAAATGTTTCAAAACCTTGAGGCACTCAGTTGGCCAGCTCCATCACACCGCCCTGTGGGACTTTTCTGAGAGATGGATGTGACCGTTGCTGGGTGGTGGTATTTCTACTACTTTTGGTTATGCACTGTGCCTTAGGGCTCAGCCCTCTGAGCTTGTTACGCTCATCAACAGTCTGATGCTTTTTCAGGCAAGGCAACAGCCTGTATCCCAATTTCCCTGTGCACTAGAGAAGGTGTCCCCCAGTCTTTAACATCCAGGTGACAACCTCCCATGACTACAGTCTATTCCTTCTGATATTCCTCCTTCTTATAGTGGTTCTCAGTTATTTCTGTGATGCAGATTTTCACAGAATTATTTTGGCTGCTCCTGAAGCAACAGATCACAAATCTGCTCTATCTCTCATCAGCACTTGTGTGGACAAAGGTTATAACATACCCTTATAGTTAAGATAGGTATATTGAGGTGTAGTCTATAACACTTAATGCTCCATTTTTGCCAGTGTGCAATTTAAAAAAAACCTAAATATAGATCACAGTCTCAGCACGCATACTTTTTGTAGCTGCCTCTCCTGTTTTGATCATATTTTCCTAAGTTTGGAGATAATGGAAAGCACTTACAATATTGCTGAGTGTGTGCTTCAGTGATAACTACTTTAGGAAAAGAAGCAATATGTATGAAAGAAACTATGTTGTCAGGTGAAAACTCTGTTCAGATGCATAAATGCTTGGCTAGCTCATGTACCTGCAGGAAGGCTGGCACCAGCAGCTATGAGCATTCTCTTAGATTTTCCAGCTCTTCAAGAAACCTGTCCCATCTTTGCTCTGGATAAAGATTATTTTTTTTTTTAACCTGTATCACAAACATGAATTCTTTTGTGAGAGATTACATTTTGGATGTATGTGATAAAAGGTAAAGAGTTTCCTTAATGTCTGTTAGGGCGCCTTTGAGACCATTACGAAGTATGTCTGTCTCTGGCTTTAGGTTTTTCTAATCCATAAATGGTCCTCACATGTCCTTTTAACCAGTATTTGTGAGATATTTTGGTGCCTTTGAACAAAATCCTCTCTGGAGATCTGTACACACTTACTTTTGCTATCTCAGATGCTAATCATATTGTGTGGAGTGTCCTCTCGGGTTTAGCGCTGATGTTTTATTTTATGGCTGGATGGATTTCTTGTATTCTGTTTTAATCAGGTTGATATGCACATAATACAGTGACCTTTACTTCACTATGTTTTTTGTCAAGTGCTCTGAAAAATGTGTCTGCAGCCACAAAATAATGCCCTGGTGTTGTTTTGTTATGAAAATGGTACCTAATAGAAACAGCAAAGAATAACCGCATCACCATGGGAATTTAAGTGTATCTATTCTAGGTAGGATTTCCTAGCTCAGGCCAGAATTTCTTTGCTCTGTTTCCTTGAGTTATTTTCTGGGATTTGAGATCAACAGAGCCCCTTGCTAAAGCAGAGAAGGTATCATAAGAAAACAAAGCCATGTGCAGGGTTTTTAACCTGTGAGCTACTTCAATCAAAGACATGTGGAAACTGAGAATTTTAGTTGGTCCCTTTGATCTCCTGACAATGTGATTGGGGGTGCACCTCTCACCCACAGGAACCAAAGGTCTATCAGATGAGTCTTCTAGTCTTCTCTGCAAAACTAAGACTGCTCCTTCTGAGCACCTTCTCTTTTCCACCGTGGTTTGCTGTTCCTGGAGGGTGACAGCCCTAATGACCTCCAGAGGTAACAGCAGTTGCTGCTTTTTTGATGTGGCAGTCACAGAAGATTTGTATTGTAATATCAAAACTAAGACACTTAAAATCTGTTTTTTCCTTGCTGCATCCAGAAATGGTCTTGACTGAACTAGCTGCCTATCTTCTATTCATCCAGGGGTCCTTGAGTCTTGAGAGGCAAGCTGAGAAAGCTGACCTGAATCTCCCACCCTCTTTCAGAGGCCCACTTGGTATTGCTGAATAGCCCTGCTAAAAGACTTGACAAATTTTTCATGCACTTGAGTGTTTTTCTCCTCTTCTGCTGCCACATTTTGTATCTTTCCCTTGTTTATCTGGCTAGTCTGGCAACAGACTTCATTAATGAGGGGAAAACTTCACTACTAGAGGATCTCTAGAGGATCTTCACCTTTTATTGCCTGTGGTTTTGTTTTTCTTTCTCCTGTCCTCTCCCACTCCCCATGCTTTAGTATACATCTTTCTGACAGTTCCTGACTTACCTATGTACACTTTGAAAGTAAGTTGAACTTTAAGAAATGTCTTTTGGCTTTCAGTGATGATAGTCTAATAGACCTTGGCTGCTTATTTTCTCCATTGTTCCTCCAGACAGTTGTGTTGTCTTTATCTTTTTATCCATGGTGAGTATTTCTGGGTTTTGTAGAGTGAGAGTATCCATTGCACATCTTCATCCTTTTCAGACTATTGGCATCTGCCAGCTGATCTGACTGAGCCATTTCTGGGAGAGACAGCTCAATGGAGAGAATTTCTTATGGAAATGACTTTTCAGAGACGTTTCTGTTGAACTGGGATAAACCACCTACAGCAAAAGCTTTTTACTTCTGAGATCTAATTGTCTTCCACACCTCCTTCTGGAGCCTTTCTTTTGTAAAGTGGTTCTTTGGCCTGACATTGGCCAAAAGTATAGCCCAACTTTTCCCTCTTTTTTTTTTTTTCTGTTTCCCTTCCAGAGAGAACTCTCATATACTGTCATAGATTTCCTTTTTCTATGGAGTGCAAGGCTCCGCAGCTTTCTGTAATACAGCTTCATAGTCAGTCTCTAAGGAAACTGAAAACAGTTTTAAAAGCCCTCCTACAAGTGTTGTTGTCAGAAATTACCTTATCTTCAAACAACTCTGTGTGTGTTGTATCATCCTTTACAAATCCAAAGTGTCTGTTTTTAAATCTCTCTCTCCCCAACTTTGAGAGTATTTCAGCTCTGTTGGGACTTTGAACCATTCTGGGTTTGTTAGTTCACTTTAGTGGATTTTGTGGCAGTATGTAATCTTTGAAAGTCTAAGAGAAGCCTGCTTCATTTCTGCACAGTACAGCAGCTAACTCCAACTGGCATTTATGTCAGCCTTCAGAAATACAGCTCCTCACAAATGTTACGTTTTGCTCTTTTATTTTTACTTGTCTGACAGTGAAGTCACCCTAACAATTCTTCTTTCCTGAAAATCACATATATAAATGGAATTTTAAAACATAGTTAATAGCTGTCCTGAGAGTGTCTTTCCTCTGTTGCTGAGACATAGCTGGTAAGGCTGGGGGACCATTACAGCTCTGGAATGTGACTAAACTCCTATATTAATGTCAATAACTTGTTATAGGATGCAGATATATTACTGTAGGCCAGCTTAAACCTCTTTGTAACCAGTGGGTTAACTTCTGCCCTTTTTTGATACTCTCAAGTATAACAAACAGTGCATCTTCTTCACTGAACAAAACTGTTGAAACGATAACATCTTCCATACAAAGCACAAGTATATGTCATTGCTTGTGCAAATGCATATGCTCTTAAAATAGTGTGTTTCACCATGAAAAAGAAGCAATTGTAACTCCAGACCACTGGACAGAAAAAAAGCAAGAAGTCAAGCAAGGCAAGCATTAAGTGAAAACCCTGAGGGATGGATGAGAAGTTACAAAGAGAGGTTTTTTGAATCCATTGTCAGCTAGATGGAAGCTGAGCACTGTGAGCAAATAAGCTATCTCCAACTGTGTTCATGGGAATAGATTTTTCTTGTAAACAAGACCATGTAAGAGATGTGCATCCTCTGTATCAACTTCTTTTTTGGAACAAAATGACACTTTGACCCTGAATTTCTGCTAACTTCTTGGGTCAGAAAGGAGTAACAGTATTTCTGCTTAAACAATCTGGTCTTGATCTTAAACATATTTACTGCTGGAAAATCTGACACCTTGTGATAGACTGTTCAAATCATTACATATCCCCACTGTTTAAAAACATGTACTGTAGTTTTAGAATTTCAAAGGGAATTGGGAATAGCCTGAGGGAAGAGCTAATGAGAAGGCTGTAGTTAGCTGCATTTCGAAACAAATGAAACTTTGGAAGCCTTTTGCCAGTACTGTTTCCCTTTCCTGCATGCATTTTTTTTTTTTCAAGTTATAATTTTTTTCTTGGAAAACCTAACTCTTTATTTAACAGGCTGCCTCTCACCCACCTTCCCCAAAAAGTGAAGCATTAACACCTTCTCTTTTGTTCTTAGTTATAGCCAAAAATGTTTAGATTAAGCTTTTGACAGTAGTCAAGAAATTTTGAAGATGGCAGACACTTTCCATGAAAACAGTTATTTCTGTAAACCTGTTTATTTCAGTCTAAGGCTTACTGAGTAGTATCAGAGTTCATTTTCATCACTGCCAAAATCTGAAGTCTGGAGGTGTCACTAAGCACATCTCTTATCACAGTTTTATTTCCATGTTATTTGATTTCTTAAATCATTCCAAACACATTAAGGTGGAGAAAGAACAAGTTTGGAAAGGTAAAAACAGAGCAAGGAGAGCGAAATTGACAGAGGAAGGAAAAAATGCTTTCTGCAAAATAGTAGAAACAGTTAATTTGTTTATCTGCAGCATGATAGATTGGCTTTAGTTTGTGGTCAGTAAAAGGCTACTCCTTTTTGGTTTTAATAATCTGTTTCTCTTTTGTGTTTTTAAATTCTTTCTTCCCATACCCTTTATGTCTTATTTGCTTACTTTTCATTCCCTGTCCCTCCTCTTTTCTTGGAAAGTAATTGTAGATGCAGTTCTTCACTGATGGCTTGCCAGACTCTTAGCCTTTGGCAAGTTCTTCAAAGTCAAATATATATTTACAGTGAGTAATACAATGCTGGTGTAGAGGGAGGTTTGCCTCTGATTTTATTATTTTATATTTTTTTTTAGCTTCCAGATTACAGGTGCACTTCTTGTCTGTACTTTCCGAACTCACGGTTCATTTGTGGTTGTAAATCAGTGTGTGTTAGTTGGTTTGTGCTGGTAATTAAACTATTCTACATTCTCTACAGATTTGATATTAGAAAGAGTTGTCCCCAGTTTTCATCTTGGCTAATGGAGTCTTTCATTGCCAATGAATAGCTGAAATGTTCCATAAAAACTTTGTTACACCTTTATGAGAGGACATGCTAATGACTTTAGGTGGAGTGAAAGTTCACATATTTTCTAGGCCACACTCACTATCAGTATCAGAGGTTTCTTTTATTCCTTCTGTTCCCCCCTCTCAATTCCCTGTGTGCTTCTCACTCAACTTTGTCTCTTCCTTGGGCTCTCTGCCATCCCTCAGTCTGTGCCAGAAGCTCTGTGTTATCATGTCATCATGTTTGCTAATCTTTTCTCAGCCATCTGGAAGATGGGTTTTTTTGCTGAGTATCTAAACAAAATGCTCCCCTCCTCCTGCTGTCCAATCAGTGACATCTCAAGTGAAATCCTTCCTTGGTTTATCTTGGGCCTGATCCTCCAGAGTCTCTCCTGTTAAGAATTTGGATAATAGAACAGAAAATGCACTGAAGTTTTTATGATGGTTTGCTTTACTAAATAAATAAAAAAATAATTTAAAAAAAAAAAAAAAGCAGGGGAGATCAAACTTTCTCCAGAGGTAGTATGATAGGAGATTACTTACCCCTTTCCTGTGAGATCCCAGTTGCAGTACTGTGCGCAGCTTTCTCCAGCACTGTGACAAAGATGTAGAACAGAGAAGACCAAGAGTGCAGCAGTAGGAATGACAGAATGACAGATTTAGAGAAAGTGACCTCTGAGGAGCTTTTCTTTTTTTCCCTTTTCCCTAAGAAAAAAAAAAAGAGAGAGAGAGAAGATTGTCTACACTAATGGCCTCCAGTATAGCATGGCCTGATATAAAGAGGTCAGTAATGACTTGTTCTCCAGGTTTGCTGATCATAGGGAAAAAATCCCAGCAAGTCTGTGGCAGAGATTAGGTCCTATATTAGAAAAACTGTATTTATATGGATAGCAAAGTGGTAGAATAAACTGACTAGAAGACTGTGGACTTGTCTCAGGAAGGATGGGTGTAAGACAGGCTTGTCACAGATACCTTAAGAACTGTTTTGTCTGCTTTGTGTCAGGGGATCTTTTCCAGCTCAGTGGTTCTGTGAGGAGGGGAGAGTGGTTATGCTGGAGGCAGCGTGCTAGTAGTGGTTGCCATCAGCCAGTTCTTTGATCTGCAGGCAATTCCTGTACTGGCTGAAGCTGATGGCATTACTGACAAGATGCCATGAGCCTCACTTCCCGCACCAATGTTAACAGGCTGCTGGTCTCTCCTGCATGGAGTATCCCCTTACTTTCTGTGTTGTTCAAATATGGCTCTGTTACTGCTAAGCGAACAAAGAAGTGCTGTTAGGGTAAAGAGAAGACTTAATTTTGTTCCCCTTCTAGTAGTTAGTAATCATCATCATTATCACAGGACTTGGTGTCAACATGTAGCTCATTCAGTGAGGAACACTGAAATATGTTCTGGCCTGGATTCAGATGGATGAAATGCTACCGTGGTCCCAGAGCCAACCAGTAGGATAGAAGGACAGTGGCAGCATTCAGGCTGTCTGATTCCATGGTCCTGTGTCTCTGCCAAAGACATCCTGGTATCTTGACTTTAGCAAACCTTGTGAAGTTCTAGAATCACTGATTCAGTAAGATTTCTCTATGAATAAAAATGCCTGTTTCTCCTCAGGGTTCATTTCTTCTAATTATTTTTTCTTTCCTGCCTCTGCTTGAAGGATAGGATTGCAGAAAGATTTTCGCTGGAAAAAAGTGCTGAATCAAGTACTGCTTTTTTGTAATAAGTAGTGAGTGCTCAAGATTTATACCCTACTGGTGTGGTAAACTTTAGCTCTCCAGTTATTGAACATTTGCCCTTTATTCTCTAATACTGATTTGCTTAGGAATGATGCTGTTTGGATCTTGTTTCCCCTTGGTCTGCTACTATTAAAACTGTGCTTCTAATGAAAGTAAGATTTTTCTTATCTGCAGACCTAAGGTGTTAATGTTTTACCTCTTTAATTTTATCAGAGGAGGAAATAATGTGAATGTTTTAGTCCTTGACATTCATTACAAAGCCTGTGGCTGTGGTTTTCCCATCTTTTATGGCTACTTAGTTGGGCAGGATGATGTTACGGTCCCTTTCTCTCAATGGACTCCACCAAATAGACTCTCTTCAAAACCTTCTCATTCTGGCACCTTACTTAGGGGTCCCTGTGGATCAACGGCCAGCCCACTGGCTACCTACTTGGTGTCTACGTTACTGTGCATGTGATCATACAATCCTGGTTGGCCTAGAGAAGAGCTGATCCATTTGCCTTGTCTGCAGGCATGAGTGAGAGCTTCCTGCAGAGCTGTGAAACCTTGCGGGAGAAATTGCCATCAGCACTCCCAGAAAGTCCTCCCTGTCACATTTTTCATCGTCACAGTGAGACATTTTTCATTGGGAGAAGCAGTGAAAATGTGTTGCCCTGTTTAAAGCAGCTGTTGCTCACAGAGGATGACTTCCATGACTAATGAACATAAGAAGTCAGTTCCAGCCTTGCTTTCCATGTCAGAAGTGCAGACATTGGAGGGAAACAAAGATTAGCGGAGATGGACAGCAGAGTGGAAAAGTGAATTCAGAGAGTTGGTGGGAAGATGTATAATCTGTGGGAAGGGGAAGGTGGCAGAGATGCTTGTGAGAAGAAGAGAACTAAGAGGAGAACATGAGTGAAAGCCAGGGAGACGAGGAAAAAAATTAGGGAACTGACTGACAGCTAGAACCATGGTACACTCCCAAACAAATTTAACTATTAATATGTTGTTTAAATGCTATGTTTCTGGATTGCCTATCCTGATATCTTCTGGGTATAAACTCAACTTTTAGGAGTTTTCTTTGGGAAAAAGAGTAAAACAAGTAACCAACAATTAAGTCATGTTTTTAGAAGGAAAAAATCATCAGCTTTCCATAACCTATTTCACAGGTGAAAATATTTTAAAACAAGCATATTTTTTATTTGTCTTTTTAGATGCCTTGTTCACCTTACACTCCTTCCTTGAAAGTGGATCTCCAGCCAAACGTTACCTGCTTCCCTAGCATTCTTCCCAGTGTTTCTAAGCCCTGGCACTTTTCCAGTTCAGTTCTCCTATTTTAAAAAAGTTACTTCTGTGGTTACATATGCAGAAAAGTAATCCTTCTGATACCAAACTGCATTTTCAGGGATGGCTGTTTAACTGCTTCAAAAGCAACAGTCCACATTTCACCATCACTTTAAAAAAAATAAATTTTTTTTTTTGTAAGCAGATCTTCATGGTTATTATTTTTTTGGAACAATCTAGAACATGATAATTTGTATATTTGTCTTTTATCACTACTCAAGGAATCATCAAGTTTGCAAAACCCACATTAAAAACTTTAGCTAATGAAATGGTGAAAAAGCAAGACTGTGAGGGTAAAAAGCTGAGCAGGTGAGCTGAGAGGCCAAGAAACTGTGTGGTTTGGCAAAATGGTTTGATAGCTGGAAATTTCAAGACAACTTAGGAGAAGCTCTGGGATCTAGACATGCAGTCTGTACAGAATATCTTTGTCTCCTCTTCTCCCACCCTGCAGATGAGTAATCTCTAGTGATGTCAGTGGGCGTTATCCCCATGTCCTGAGGGTAATAGATTGGGCCCCTGTCATGTAAGTTATGTTTCATTTTTCCCTTGAGCTGGAAAATGATCTGAGTTTCCCTTAAATGTTTCACAAGGGATCTGAGAGGGAGGAAGAGAGGTTTAATATTCCTTTCTAGTTGCATCACTTGCATGTTTCACAGTTGAACTACAGAGTGCAAACCCAGATTTTGGAATTGTTTAAATGACAACAAAGTTATTGCTTAGCTTCTCAAATATTTTGGCTGCTCACATACTCAGTCAAGCTGCAGTACTCCCCCCGACAAATGCACTCACGGGAGAACAAGTGACAAAGAACATGAGCAGCCTGAAATAGTGTCAGTGCTTTTGGTGGGGAGGTGCCAGCTGTCACTGGAAACAAGTTCAGAATTTGCTGCAAGGATCTTTCTAAGGAAAGTGAGTCTTCAGAAAGGTTATAAAAGGGATGAAGCCCGGGGCAACAAATCAGCAGTGTTTACTAATTACATTTATGATATTTTATACTGTAAAAAAGGTTAGTTCAAAAATTACTTCTGTCAAAGAAGTTCCTTGTTTTATATAAAGATACACACACAATTTTGGAGAAAGAAAAGTTGTCCTCATTCTTTAGCTTCATGAACATTGAGTGAATTTAATTAAAAAGGAAAAAACCCAGCTTGTGCTCAGAGAACATGAAAGCCTAAACATGTGAAACTTTTATGAGCTATGAACATGGGAGCTGTGCTGTACGAAACTTCCAAAGAAGTTCTGTAGCTTTCTAGTTGAAATCTAGCACAGAGCTATTTCTGATGTTTAAAGGTCTGTCCTTTCTTCAAGTAAATGTTTGTTTTCATTTTAAAAGTAAGAAAGTGAAGGCTGGGAAAGATGGGGAGAAATGACTAGAACAAATGTTAACTTTGCAGATGTCGGGTGGAAGCAATCCAGTCGGAGTAATTTCAGAGCTGGCTCTTCCAGGACCTGCAGCTCTGCCCTGTGCTTGACAGAATATCAGCCCTGGTACTTGCAGGGTGATGTGCCATGTGGCAGTGAAATTAGGAAGGGCTCAGGGCAGCCCATTGCTTCCCCTTTTTCGCTGAATGACCTCCTTCAAGAGCTGAAGACTCCATGTTAAACTTGACTCTGTTCTAACTGTCCTAGTTTTGGCTTGAGTTTACCAGAGCTGACTCTAAGTAAAAGTATTTCTCTTTGATGTGTGTAAAGCAGATCCATAGCCCATGCATACTGAAGTGTAATAAAGGATGTATTTTATTCATAACTGCCTTTCCAGCATGGCTGCAGCAATTCAGATTTAATTTTTGGGTTGGAATGATTTGCATGCAAAGAACAAGTACTTTGAAGTATTTGAAGATAAGGGACTTACGTAAAAACTAAACAGTCCATGGGATAACTGCAGTAGCTTTTTCATCCCAGTCAGAAACCTCAGAGAAGTACCAGAATGAGAGAGCACTCCAACTGGAACAGCACAAAACAAGCCTTTAATGAAAGCAATTGGAATAACACTAAATAAACTGTTTTAATGGAGTTCCAAAGAGATTTGTAAAAGCTGCTAGTAAAGTCAACTGAAGGCCTGTCACGGTGCCTCAGAAGTCCCTTCACAGCCCTCCTGCTGGCAGCAGTTCAAGTCTCTCTACAGTACATTAGAGGTAAGCACAGCAGTATTATACCAGGCTCTTTGAAAAACTAATAAAAATGTTCTCCCTGGGAGAGAAGCCCACTACTGCTAGGAGAGAAACTGTGTGCCCTTCAGTCTGGGAGTCATTTGTTTCTTCAGCTGTGATAAAGAAAGGTCTTTAATAAATCGCAAAGCCATTGTTAATAGTCGTATTCCCTGCACTTGTCTCCTAGTAGCAAGAGACCTCCATTAAAATATGTTGCTCAAAACCAGGTCTAAACAATACAGCTCAGTGCCCCAAGAGTCCTTTTTCAAATTCTGGCCTGCATTGGGTAGATTAAACTGTAGCTTATGCCATGTAGCAGCACCTTGCTGGGAGACTGTGCTCCAAAGTTCTCATGCAGAAACCCTTTCAGCTTGGACGATTGTCTCTTACTCTGTGAGGATGTGAGCATGGGTGTAAGTGTACCAGGTGGAACTGTGGTCCTTTTTTGTCAGCACCACACCAGTGCTGGAGGGAATCTTCTGTGGAAGTGCAGTGCGATGAGGTGCAGGGGGTAGTGTCTGTCTGTGGTGATGGCTCACCTAGGAGAGCATACTTTCTGCAGGACCTATGAATCAGAATTTCTCTGAATGGGTGACCACCTTAAAATTTAACAATATATTGCCTCTGCTAAGGAAAGTGTTGTTCTCCCTTGCCATGTGCTGTGGACCTAGACCCCTAGGAAACTTATCTAAGGGGATTTTTGCCAAGGCCCACAAAACAAATGAAGCAGCATTAAGTCTTCTTTCTCCCAGGTGTACTGGAACCAGGTTCTGTAACTGGAGAGAAGATAACCCTAGAACAGGTGTGAACGCAAAAGCTGTTAAAAATACACCTCTATACTGAGACTGCATATGAATCACTACATTGTATGTAGAATATGAGAAGATTCATGTTGTCTTTGAAAGAGAAATTTTGAACTAACAGAGTTTGCACTGAGGACAAAAAGACCAATTCTTAGAATATTTTAAGTAAAATATTCTGAAAAACTATTTTTATTACTAATTTCATTTTTACTTTATCGTCAGTGTTTTACATTTGATTTTGATTTTACTATTCTGATATTTTATGGTGCAAAATATTTTTAACTGTCATAATTAAATGATCATTTCCTTCCAAAACCGAAAAGGAATTAATATTTTCTCTAAATGTTCTAATTCCTATCAGAGCAGCATTTTTTAATATGAAGTTGTTCAGATGGGTAGGTTTCAGCTGGCCCTCTTGTCAGTTGTTTGGAATGGGTACCAAAAAGTGAAAAAGTTTTGGAAGAATTACCCTGGTCGTCTTATATAAGGTCCAAAAAATCCTTTATGCCATAGTCACTGTGTTCTGTACATGTCATCTATTTTAGAAATAAGTTTTTTAAGATATGGTTCAGAGGCTATTTTAAAGAATAATTTTTAAATCCCTCCCTGTAAATCTATGCTCTGCTTAATACCATAAGCATAGCTGCATAACCTTAACAGGAAGGAGGATATCAAACAAGCTAATTTTAAACTTCTCAAAGTTATTTTCAACAGAAAAGAAATTTTAAGATGCTAGACATTAGTCCAAGCTAAAAGCAAGGATACTTGGATATGTTATGAGATATGGGGCATGGGAAGTAGATGCTGGGCTGTAATTATTCTGTCTAATGTCTGACCTGTGTCTGATGGCAGGGGATTAGTGTTTGTGATTCCAGTAAAAACGTTTATCTTCTAGCGAGGTAAGAGAGACAATGCCGTGGCCAAAAGGATGGCAGGCATTGGATTGCCCAGAGCCCTGTGTCGACCACAGGGTAACTTTCTCACAGACACTGGATTAGCAGGATTGCATTGAGAAGAGTGAAACAATTCGTGTGTACTGTAAATGCATTCATCTCATGGCTGATGCTGTTTTAGTTCTGAATTGGTATGCACGCACAATTCTGTTTACATTCAGACAGATGGAGAAAACTTTAGCTGTCATTTTTGTTACATTTTAGACAATCAAAGTATCTCCCTGTGGCCTCTTTTCCTGCACCCAGCCTAGGATATGGATCACTAGTGACACATAAAGATACATGTCTATGCTGTGTGATTCTGCATCTTTGTTTTTACTATCTGCCATAACCAGTAGCAAAGAGATTTGCACAGATGTCTATCAACAGTTGCTGGAAATTAAAAGAAAGAGAAGCCCCAAAGTATTAGTAAAACCAGTATCTTCCCTAGCAGGTTGGCTGAGTTTGAGCTGTGATCTCGTTTCCTCTTCTCTGAGTGCACAACATGTAAGCTGATTAACTGAGTGGTTGGCATTGCCACCACCTCTTAAGGCCCTCCATGTTTTATGTTCACAACAGATCCTCTTGCTAGAAATAGGAGGTAAGAAGGGACTAGTAGACATCTGTTTGTGTTTTGTAATGCCTTGTGTGAAGATGTCATGCTCCCTTCACTTTTGCAGTGATGATCATCCATTTGATTGTACTGTGATGTACCACTGCAGGGAAAAGAGGTGTGAGATATCTGCATATTTGGAAAATGAGGATTAAATCATGAAATAGTTTAAGAATCTAAATATATGTACCTGCTGGCGCTACCTACTGCTTTTGAGCTGCATCTGTTGGCATGTCTGGATCTATAATTCATTGTGATCTTAAAAAGGGCAGGAGGACCTTAAAACCTGTAGGTGTTGAAGAAAATGTCCCACGGTAGTGATGCAACAGTTCAGAAAATGTCTCAAACTACTTTTTTGTCTGTGTTTATATTATCATTCAAGAAGGAAGTGGAACAGTATTAAGATATAAATTGGCAAAGGGACTGAGAGAGCGCAGATTTGGACTGGGCTTTGGAGGTCCTTTGATTTTGACAGCTGGGGTGTAGGATCCTGCCATTGCACTGCCTGACACCGGGTCATGTGTGTTGCAGACAGATACAAGCACACCATTGCTTTTGTGGTCTGCTAGCAAATGCTCAGTGCCTCTCTACTGTAACACTGCAAAAGCCTTGTGCTCTGGCAACCATTCTTCTGTGAGAAATACTTTTGAGATTCTCAGAATAATTGGATGGGAGGATTACATGTTTAAGATGAACTTGGATTTTTCCCATTTGAACTGTAAATGCAGTGGATGTTTAATGGTCCTATGTTGAAAACGACCTATTACCTTGTAGCTATTGTACAGGCAAGCCCCTACAAGATAAAATACGAGAGAGCTGAAGGAAAGCTTAGATGATTCATAGGCTCAGGTGATTAATAACGTGAATAGTTTAAAAAAATACAAATGTGATTTGGAAAACTCACTCTCAAATGCACCTTTTGAATGTCTGATGCTGGCAAAGTAGGTTGTGAGAGTTATTCTTCCTGCTGTTCTTCCCTCTTCCCTTTGATTTTTGAGCCTCCTTTTCCTCATGAAGTCTTGACAGGCTAAAGACTGATGAACTTCCTGCTTGGCTCTTTTGATGCTGATTCCCCTCACACTATTGCTTTGCTCATTTCAGACTTGAATCATTCCTAGTCAAATGCCAAATTCTATGGAAACAAGCTCAGCTCTCATGTAATGGGCTTGACCATTAGCCTCTTGTGTCTTAATGACTTCTCAGCAGAAGGAATTGAGAACTTGAGCCATCCTAAAGCACCAAAAGCAGGAAAGGACAAGTATTGAAGGTACTTTTAAATGCTATTCTGCTGACAATTAACACAATGAAGACTAAAGGAAAAAAGTCTTTTATCACCTCAGCTGAGGATATACCAGAAATGCCAGGTTAGTTGAATCTTGCTTGCTGCTTTCAAAGCAGTTTTTTCCCTGACGACAGGCTCTTTTTTTTTTTTTTTTTTTTTTTTTTTTCTTTACTTGGGCCATCAGCTATGCATGAGCAGCCACATCAGTTCTGGAATCTCACTGAGTATAACTGCTCATTTTGGTCCAACAGCAGTACTGAATTAAACCCTCCAGAACAAAGTTTAAAAACTTATTTTCTAATGTACTATATATAAAAAAAATCTGTATGTAGTAATTATAGTTAGGGCTGTAAGTTCTTGAAGGTTAATAACAAATAATTATTAAGGAATGGATTTAGGGGGGAGTCATATGGGCAACCTAAGGTTTACAATCCATAATAGACTGCAGATGCCAAATGGGAGCTTGCACTGTAGTGTACATACTTAGTTTCTTAAAATACTTGACAGAAATTTGCTGAATTGATCAAGTTGAATGACTAGTGCCCTTTTGGATTATGACTTAGATAATGAATCCATCTTTCAGAGACCAAAGCTCTGTTCTTTTTGTCTGCATAGCTTCCTGCCCCCTTTTTCAGTCTTCACCTGACATTTCTCCTTTTTATGTATATTTCATCTGTGAGTGCATTGCAGGGGCTCTGGTTTTTAACCTCTGTCCTTGTTCTTTGTGCAAGAACAAAAATTGAATCATCTTTTCTCTTCAAGAGAAAAATGCTTTGAAGACAGAAACATCTTCTGGTTCTTCAGGAGTCAGACAAATCTTGCAAAAGATAGATTATCTCCAACCAGGTCAGAAGTGATTTGATATCTAAAAACTGATTTTAAAAAAAAAAAAAGACATACTGAATTTTCATTAGGAGTGACACACATGTCTTTATATACTTGAAATCAGTAATGCAATAGAGTAAGTTGCCTACTAAATAAACATCTTGAAGGAGAGGAAAGACCAATCTATTCCCTACTTTCTCAACTGCTATGATGTCTGTGGGCTGTCTACCTAGATGATTGTTGTATGTGTTGTATAAGTAGCCATATATGTGTGCATACTTAGTGGGTCACAGAAATAAGCCTCTCTGGTGCAATTTCTTTCTGTTGTTTAAAGCATCATTGGTATCATTGCACATTTAACTCTGGAGATCAGAATGTAAAATTCAAGTTTTCAGATCAGGTTATAAAGCTTCAGCCTCTCCCAGATCCTTATTTTATCTTATTAATGAAACCATGGATTTTGGGGCCACTCTTCTCAATAGCTTTCCCACATCCCAACTTATGTCCCGAGAAGAAATAACTTCCCTAATAAATACCCTGAGTGGGCACTTTCAGCTTCCACTAGGCACAAATACACAAGCCCTCTGCCTTGCCTATTTTTAGATTATTTTGATGTGTATCTTAGTGATCACAATACACACTCATTTAGAGTCCTGTCTCGTTGTTTGGACTGAGTTGTTTTCCTGTACTAAACTACTGTAGTTGAAATAACATGATGTAGGGGGAAGCATGAGCATGCCCTGATCTTTGTACAGTATGCTTGGAGATGAAAGAGGAATATGTCTGAGAAGGTACAGAATGAAGCAAGACTTCAAAGCTAGCAAATGGTGCAAAACCCCACCATTTTCTAAATACATTAAAAATCAGTACTCTTTAATGTAGTCTATGGGGTTTTCTGTCATGGGATGTTACTGAGGAAAAGAGTTAGCAAGATTGAAAAAAAAAAAAAAAAAGGTTTAGGCATTTGTATAAATAGTAGCACTTGGAGCTTTATTGGCTAGACCAAAGGTTTACAAGGATTGCGGCAAGTCTTTCTTTCCAAGGAACAAACTGAGAAGAAAGGATCTTCTGCTTCTTTGTGTAGCATAGGTTAGTTAGCCAGAGGCATGGAAATGTGATCTAATCCAAAGACCCAGTCCTCTGAAGCACCAGCAGAAATTGGTGTCACAGACAAGCCCATGAACTGGTTGGGCTAGTTGCTTGCTTAAGTACATCATTCCCCGTTTCCCTCTAAGTGGTTTTGTGACAGAAGGCCATGGGATGGCTTGAAATTGGAGTGCTCATGAACAAGGATGGACAGGTTGTACCTTAACATGGTTGTATGCATTTATAGCCAAGTTGTACCTTAAGCACAGTCGTACGCCAAAGGCTAGTTTGGCAGTGCAATGCCAGATAGGTGCAAACTAAAGTTATGATAGTTGTGACCAGAAATGAACAGGAGAATCTTGATGTGTTTGTCTGTAGGATGGAAATTCCAATTTCACTGCCTCACCACCTTGTCTCCATCACTTCTTCAAACCTAATACGGAGTTGTTGGAAAAGAAGGATGTTCCATTCTCTAGTTACTCATTTAGTTTGCCATAAACTTATTCTCATAAAGAACTAGAGGTTTATACCTAAATTTGAGCCTGGCTGAGACACAGCTTTCCTTTGTTTCTTTGTATGCAGAAGTGAGCTTGCAGGGTGCTGTAAGTGCAGAGATAATGTCCTTGTCTCCTCCAGTGCAGTTACCTACTTCTAGAAGAATTGAATTAATTGAATTTTTGAATAATTGCTTAACTGTGTATTTAAAGTTGACTGTCAGGGTCCTTAAGGTATGCAAATCACGTCAACCATTCCTGATAACAGAGTGCCTTGGGCCTGGTGGACTGGGGAGAATAGCCTGGAAAGGTGGCAAGGTACAGTTAAAAGTCACATCCTCAGACTGCGAGTATAATCTGCTGCAAAGATGTGGAAATGCAAACATAAATCATTCCTGTAGTTTCTTTTCTCAGAGGAACGTGAGTGCTGTACAAAGAACAACTAACATGTTTGTAACTGGATGTTTTTATCTAATATGTTCACAGTATGTACATTATGTATGTAATGTTAAACAGCTTTCTATATAATGATTTATGAGAAACCTGTGTCTTTAGAGAGTTGTGATTATTTATTTCACTGTGATGTGTTGCAATATATTAAAAAACTAAAGTATGATGTATATCAAGATGATATTAATTTTTTTGTTGTTCACTTGCAACAACTATTCATTACACAGCTAACTCCTCTGTGGACACATACAAACTGAAACAAACCCATCTGCAAATTCACAGAAAATTTGAAGCAAATTAGACAAAGTATTTACATTGTATGAAAGTTTGAAAATTACGTCATTTTTTCAGTGTTTCCCTAACTCTTTTTTTGGCTCATTATAATTATGGAATGGCTTGTCCTAGAACTTTACATTCATTTAATCTGTTGGTTTGGCAAAGACTGATGTCTTGACTAGTTGCAGAGGCCTTGTTGGCAGAATTAATTAGCACTAATAGCATCAATATCATGGTTTCTGCATACCTCGAGGGCTTCACAGTGCTGATGATTTCCACATGGTCCTAAAAAAAAAGGAATTAAGCACTGGAGCAAATAGAAAGGGGGTATAGAGTCCCATTCTTGCTTGTTGACATACATTCTTGAAAACCAAAATCATAAACAGTTTTCTAGAACATAGCTCACTGGGAAATTTATGCTGACAAAATTTTAGTGCATTTTAGGGGCCTATAGGGTATGGGCTATTTAGCTGTGATGAACAGGTAAACTCTGAGCATTAGTGGGACAGGAGCAGAGTCAAGGACACAGAAATGACCCTAATTATGTCTCTTCTTGACTCATAATATTTGAGTTCATGAGTAAGTGTGCAGATGAATGTTGGATTTTAAGTTTGCTACACTTTTCCGAATATTTTCACTTGAATGATATTTAAATTTTTGGACATTTTAGTAGCTTTTTCTCTGCATTTATCCACATGTAGGTGAAACAGAAGACAGGCTAGTTGATAAAATGATATTTAGTCTCGCTGTGTAACCTAGGGCACATCCTTTTGCTTTTCTGTGCATCTGTTTATTCCTTTTCTAACTTGCTTTGTGATTTCGTTATGGAGATTTATTCACCCACAATTCGATGTTTCTTTAGTACCCTGAACACCAGGGTACTGTAGCAGAGCAGCATAATGCAACTTTTTAAAACATATTTCCTTCAGTATTTCTGTGATAGGGCTTTAAGTTAATGCAATGCCATGAAGACCTTTAAAAGGTGGAAGACTAGTTAATGGTGCTGTGCAACTCAGGTAGTAAGTTTAAAGTGTGACATGAACAATTAGATGCTGCCCTAATAAGTAGGCTGTCTCTGGTTTAGCTAAGGGCTATTAAAGGTCTACCCAAGGCTCCAGAACAGTTATGCAGATTGGGAACGTCTAAGAACAGCCCTAAAAGGGAAAACTCTGAACCAAGCCAATAGTACTGCTAATGACTGGGACTTGTGCTTGGTATGAAGGTGAAGTAACTTCTCAGCTAGAAAGCTCAAGGTAGAGGATAACTGCTTCACAGTGTGTTGTGTAAGGAACTGCCAAAATGTTTATAAGGGACAGTCAGAGATGGAAATACTTGAATTCTAGCTGCAGGACCATTAAACCCTATAATATACAGTTTGATTGCTGTCATGCAAGGCTGGCCTAGTGTTGAGCCTGGTTGTGTGGCTGGGTGAGCTGACTAAGATTGGTTCCTGAAGACAAGAGGACTGGAAACGGCCTCTGGAGCAGTCAGTTGTGGTGTGTGGATCAGCTGTATCCTGACATGCCGTTATGGGTTAGCAGAAAAGTCAAAGAGAGACCTTGGAAGATGCAGTGAATGATAGAGATAGCCAGAATGTGTCTAATATAACATTTTTTGCAGTACCATCCAGGTTTGGGTAGAGGTGAGAGAAAGAATGGTCTCCTGATGTGCTTCAGAGTGTGCTTTTAGTGTTAAAAAAAGCAGCGTTACTGCCTTTCCTGTAAGTGTCTGGCCAGCTCAGATGCTAACTACCATGTGGGCTAGAAGGACTAATTTTAAGTCCCAAAAAAGGAGTTCTTGAGTTTACTGAACTACAGAGCTGCACTTGTGCAAAATCAGATCTGAAGTGGAAATTCTTTCATTTCACATTAACAAATATCTTGATTTTTCTGATGCTAATTGAGGCATTTCAGATAGAAGCTTCTGAAGAACTGCACACAAAGTATAATTCAATCCATGCTCAAGAAAGTTTTGCAAGTAGGGGCTTTGCATTTTGTTTTGAGCCCAGGGCCAAACATAAAACCTGAAATGCCAAGTGTACAATAATTTGCCTTGACAATCAAACTGTCTCTTAATTATGAGATGATGTGGTGACCTGATGAACTGTGGAAAAGCATTTTCACAAAAGACCTCCAGAATATGCTGTTGTAGCCTGTGGGTCACTAAGCTCCAGCTTTGCACAGTTGGAGGAAATTAATAGTTTTCTTTACAGAAAGAACTGAAGCCTGTTTATACTATTTATTGTTGCTTTGAGGGAAAGCGTGTTTATTATCTGGCAATGATCCTAGCTCTTGCTCAATTCACTCTACTAATAGTATTTTTCCTACCTGCCCATGCGGTGAACTCGGTGCTGGAGTCAGACAGTAAAACTGTTGTTTCTGCCTCATGCCTCATCCTGAGTAGCAAAAGAGAGGGCTTTCAGCAAAGTGAACTGATCAGAAGTGTCATCAGCTAGGAAGGCAATACACAAAATACATCCACAGTACAAAGCCTGCAATTGTCTAACCATCTCTGCACAAGCATCACAGAAAGAGTACTGGAGAAAAGCAGTGAGGTAGAGTGACCTTCTTACACTGGCTAAGACCCGAGTCTACAGCCTTTTTTTTTTTTTGTCAACAGTCAGCAACACACTTCAGTGCCTTTCATCAGGATTGATTAATCATGTTCTAAGAAAAATTGTGTTAAGACAGCAGGGGGTAGGGTAGTATTATTTTAATCTATGTCCTCTGTAGGCTTTCATTAATGAAACCAGCTTTCATACAGTGGTGAAAACTTAAGAGCATCATAAGAATATTTGTAAGTATCAAACAAACAACACATTTCTTCTGGCAGCATCCTCAGAAGCTTTTAATCCATGCTGGTCACTGTGCTGCATATCAGCTGTTACCTGGTGGGAGACACCAGCTCCTGTTCCAAAGCACTGGGAATGGTATCTCTGGATGCAGCTCTCCCTGGCCAGGTCATGGGCAGCACTGGTGACAGGGCTGTATCCTTCCAGTTCAAAGATTGTCCCTGCTGAGGGATATGCCAAGCCTCTGGAAGGAGTAGAGGCCCCCAGCAGTATCGTTGGCTTACTTTTGTTTAGGATTTTCCCTCTTTTTATGAGCACTGTTGAATGGAGATGACTTTTTGGTGTGTTGAATGGGCCTAGGGAACAATAGTTTATGCAAGCATACCAGACTCATGCCAGTGTTCCCAGTACCAGTATGGGGAGTTGGTAAGAGGGCAGAGTTGACAATGTTCTTTTCTATCCTTGAAACGCTCTCCCTCTGTTTTTGGCATTTTTATAAAGAAGCGTTTCACAAAGGATAATTATACTCCTAAACCACATGTCTGTCACTAAGGTAGGATCTTCCATTGGTTGGGAGGAAATAGGATAAAACTGTTGGGAACAGAGTAAAAAGGCAGAGCAAAAATTCAGAGATCTGAATGCAGTCAGACCTTTGCCAGTTGGAGAATGATCTTCTTGAAAAGCTTTTATTTCAACAGGGTGACAGATCCAGAGAAGACAAAAGATTTGTTCATTTTTTTTTTCTAAGCAATTATTGTTGTTTTCCTCTATTTTTTCCATGATTCCCCTCTTTGTCCCCCACCACTGGCCTATATAGTTAACCAGGAAATCATCAAGTCAGGAGACGGGAAATGTGGTATACTTTCTGCAAATACCACAGATTAGAAATTGAGGTTGAGGGTGCAGTGTCAGCAAACTTTTGTGAAAACTTACAGGCTAATGACTGATTTTGGTGGATGTTTTCATTTTGGGGATTATTTGTAAGCACAAAGGCCAGTAACATTTGATTTTGAAGAAAATAGGGGTTAACCTTTTAATGTTGCCTGAAGTAGGCTGACCCATCACCTGACAGGCCTCCATGTTTACCTGTGTGTTTCCATGAATCTGTCACCAACAGCCAAACCACTTTTACTCCTTGAGGATTCTGAAGGTCTACATGCTGCACTTCGCTCTTCAACTATTACTCCCCCAGCATTAAATGGAAACTTTTAAAATTCAAGATTCCATTAGGGGTTTTTTTTAAGCCACTAACCAAGTGTTGTTTGGTTTGGTATTTTTTCCCCTTGCCTTTTCTCTCACCAAAATTTGTAACTATAAAGCAACACTACAAAAGTAAGTAAGGAAGAGGTTCTCTTCCTTCTCACAGGATTTTTCCCTGATTTGAGTGCCTAGGGGATTGTTTTCTCCTGCCTGCCCCCCTAGCAACTTCAGTAGTTAGTGTCATGGATATGCAATCTCTATGCAAAGGTCTTTGCCAAGAGATCTTTCCTTGAAAGACTACACAGCAGGAGGGTGAAAACCCCTTCTTAATTACTTCCTGGCTGATCTTGTAAAGTAAAAAAAATAAAAAAAATTAAAAAAAAAATCATATCACTGCAATAAATGCATTTCATTTATAGGTTTCTTATACCTTCAGTTGCTGTTCTGCCATTTATATTCACACCTGTAGCAATGCAGTTGTCAGATTACTGTGAAAGTAAAATGCGACAGTAAGTTTTCTTGCTCAATATGTGTTAAAATACTATCTGGAATTTGTGAGTGTCTGTCTAAATGGTTGTACCAAAAAATGGGAGAAAAGAGGTATATTCTCATTCTTGAGCAGTTATTCTATCAGGGGTTATTGTGGTATTTGCACAATTAGTAGAATAGTCCTGGTTTTACTGTTTCCACTCTTTTGTTATTGTACTGACTGTACTTGGGTATTTTAGAAAATCGACAGTGGTAGAGTTGAACTGTCAGATCAGAGCTCAGTTCTGCTGTTTAAATTCCAGCTCAGATTCAAGACCTCCTTAACTGAGTTTTGGGTCCAAAGTCTAGTCTAAACCTAGTTATGTATGTACATTCCTTACTGTAGCTCTAGTTTGAATAGATTTATTTATGATTTCCAGAAAGGAGACACTTAGGAAGCACAGTAGATGAACAGTAGATCATAGCTTTGTAAAATTGTATCTTCTTGGTTTTCAGTGACAGGCAACATGTAGCTTTAGATTTTCTTTTGTTCATGTCAAAGTGAGCAGGAAATCTGCCATGGATTTAAATTAGTAAAATCAGGTCAGAAAAAGCAGTTTTGTTGTAAGACTTGTAGAGACCAGGGCATTAATTTTCCCATGTGGAATATGGTTAAGCTGCACCCGTGGAAATGTAAATAGAAAATATGCTGGTGTGACTGAAATAGTGACACTAACATCCTTATTAAATTATTCACATTGAGCTGAAGCCTGTTGTTTTTATTTTCATTCATATCCAAGGGTTTTAAGAAAAATTCACTACTACCTAGTGTCTGAATCTTTTTGCTGCATTACCAAACAATTAACTGCTTGCATTTATAAAAGACTTCTGAACAGAACTGATATGTCTCTCTATGTGGTAAGAGAAGGGTACCGGTACTAGGATCCACACTGGGGTGGTATCGTTGTGAGATGTAGGGTGGTGCTCTTCCCCCCTTCCCAGACAGATCACATTCACTAGTACTAGTGCATGAATCATGTCTCTTACAACTGCATGCTCCTGGTAGATCTCCTGTGTCCTGCTTTGGGTTATGTTGAATGTTAAACATTTATTACTGTACAATGTATTTTAACAACATTAATCCATATGGATATGAAATCCAGAAGACAAGGTGCTTTCAGACATTATATTAATGACTGTGGCATTTATTCTCTATCAGACCCGTAATGTGGTTTGACAAACTGCTCTTGCTTTAATGATGACTCGGTACTGTGCTGGTTTTGTGGCTCCTTGTAGCAGTCAGTATACCAACTGGCTAAACATGTGCCCGAAGGCAGTAGAGCAGACACAGAGTACACAAGCCCTAGGTCATTTGGGGCCAAGTTTCTAAAGGTTTCCATAATTTTAAATGGGAGCCAGGCACCTAAGTACTTAGAAAAAAAATCTAGTCCTTGCTTCTTAGTGTGCCCAATCACATATAGCAAGCACTCATTTTCCCTAAATCTTGAAAATGCAAGACAAGCTCTGTGGATAAAGTAATGCTAGTGATGTGTTTGGAACAAAAATAATTTACAACTGGCATTTAAGCCACTGCTGGCAACGGCCATCTAGTTGAAGAGACCTCATTTGTTACACAAGCCATAGAGGAGCTCATTGCAACAGACTGTAAACTAATTGCTACCCTTGTGTAAAAATTAGGGAAATAATTAGGGCTTTGTTTTATTTTGGATGCTTCTACTTTTGTGTGCCCCATTTGAGAGGGACAGCCATGAGAAGGTCAAAAGACTGAGGGAGAAGCAGAGACTTGGATGGAGTAATCTGTCCTCTAAACTACAGACATACTGGTGTAAGAGGATCTTGCCAAAGCCTTAGATAATATGAGCGGGAATCCATGGTTGCATGGTTGGAATTTTTTTCTCCTGTTGTGCTGAGCTCTGTTGCATTTAAAATATATATTACATCTTCAACAGAATGGTTGTGGATCCCTACGTGAAAGAAAGAAGTGTAGGTAGGTGAGCCTTGTAGATGGCATGTATGGTTAGTTTTTAAGGTTCTTGCCCTGGAACTAAAATTTGACTCAAGGAAGAGAAGAGTCAGGGCCTGAAACCACAACGGTGTGCATTCAAACCAGACCAGAAAGAGGGACTAGGGGTTCAGCTCCCTCTATCTCATGACAGGTTGCTTGATGCAAGGATGCCTCAAGGAAGATAGCAGTTGCCCCTGCTGCCACATTCATCCCGGAGAGTCTCATGTTTAAACACACTCTAGGCAGTTGTTTCGCCAAGAGGGAGATCTGTCCTTCATGTTTGGATAAAACCTTGTAGCTCTTCTCAAGGTATTCCTTTTTCTGGATAAATGACATATGCTGAGACCCAGCTGGGCAAACTAGGTCTTTTGCTGGGTAGGTGGTAGGAAGAAAACAACAAACCTTTCCGAGGTACTGGTCATTCTCCAGGGAAAAGGGTGATACTGCTGCAGGCTGGTTTTCTTATTCAGGCTTTTGCCAGCCTCTTCAGAGATGGGACTAGCCCAGTTCAGCAGTACTGCTGTCATTTTGTTTAATACAGGTCAGTGTTGAGATGCACCTGACAGCTTTTCACATTTGGCCCCTGGAAGTTCTAGTAATGTTCACAAAGCTGGTGAAAGTTGGTATCAAGCCTGGGACAGATCAATCAAAATGGGAAGCCTGTTTCTGCTTTTTATCAGAGTTGCTTTGGAGGAACTGAACTCCTTCCCCAACTAAAAAAATAAATAAAATTTCCCTTGGAAGGATTTTTTATGGACACTGCAGTGATTAAATTATACAGCCATATCCTTTGGTCTGGAATCAGAAAGCTTCTCAGCATGCTGAATACAAGAATAGATCCTAGGTAGTGTTGCTTTGTGCTACAGCACAGGTACCCTTGTTATTAATCTGTAATTACATAACCAACACTTGGCAGAGGTGGCACCTACTTCTGGTGATTACACAGTAATTACACTCAGCTGATTCCAAATTAAAAAAAAAAAAAGTTCTTTGCAAGACTAATCAAAAGTTAATAATAATTCTGTAATTTACGTGTGATAAGAGTGTACACTGAGGGTCAGTTTGTGTTGCTGCTTATTGGGTTTTGGCTCATAAAATGAAATGGTATGACTATATCAGGTCTCATCTGTTTTTTAGGATTCATTGCACTGGAATCTGGTTTCTTTTCCCTTAAAATAATTACTGGGAATTACATAGTTTGATGGCGTTAGTCAGATGCTGATGTAACTGAGATCAGTTTCAAGCTCAAAGGTTTGCAATTACACCAGGAAGGGATGTAGAAGTATCTGTGGGTTGATTACTTACTACATGGTTTGTTGTCAGCCTCTCCTTGTAGGCTGACAGTGACAGATCGCACTGTCAGACAGAAGCTCAAGACTGAGTGAGTCAAGGAGTCTGGACTTGCAATGACAGATTTCTCAAGCAAAAGTTTGGGTAGTAATGACGAGGTTACTGTGTGCTATTTCAATATGTGTTCCTATCAGGGAGAAGACACCAAGAGACACTAACTGAATTACAAGCCACATTAAATACATGAAGTTTCCTTGACTGTAACGTTGTCTAATCTTGCATACACTTGAACATTTTGAAGACACTTTTTGTTTGCTTTACCACTGGTGGCTTTTGGCAGGAATTATATTCTCTTTGTGTATGCTTCTACGCAAAGATATGGCAGAATGTCAGCATCCCAACAGGATACTGTCTGAACACAACAGAAAAGCAGTGTCTTGGAAGGGATTGGGAGGAAAAGAAGAGGCTGAATGCAACTGAATGATGATTAAAATTCCCCTGGCTTCTGAAATGGGTATAAAACTTGTTGTTAACTGAAGGCACATGTCCATTTTTTAAGACAGCTGAGTGAAAATGGCCGTTCATATCTCTGACTAGCATTGCAGATATGCATACCTGTGAGTGCTAGTGAATCTTCTATCACTTTCCCATTTAGAAAAAAAAAACAAAAAACAACATAAAACCAAAATCAAAATACTACCTGTATTATCAGTCCAGAGGTTCATTGTTCTCTTTTTACTCTGGTATAAATCTGTAAAGTAGAAATAAATGTGGTTGTCAACATAAAAAAGAAAAACCTAACTCTCTGCAGAAGGATTAAGCTCTAAGGCACAACAGCTATTTGTATGTCTCATAATACAGTAGACCTGCATTTCTTCTCCAATACATTCTTTTATATTAGTTTTATTGGGAAAAAATAACTTTTAGTTAAAAATAAGGCATTCTATTTCATGTAGTAAAGCAAATGAGAAAAGGTTTCATGGTGCTACAGCAATTTCTCATTTAGAGCCCATAATACTATGAGACATCTGGATACTTTTTTTCTCTATATAGGTTGACCCTTCTGCAGTTCTCTTGGGTGAAATCCTGGCTTCATTAAAATCAAAAGCAAAATTCTTATTGACTTCTGTGGGTCAGGATTTTGTCTTGGCACACTTTCCATAAGAACCTTTCCTCTTTCAGACCATGGCTCTGTGGAGCACTTAAACATATGGTTACCTCTCAGAATGTCTATTTGTTAGCAGAAAAATGCTCTTGAAAATATGTTCATCATCAAGATAGGTAATGCTAGCACCACTCAAAGATATCAGCTGAGAGAAAATGTATTTTGAAAAAAATGTTCCAGTTTTATTCATTTTATCCTGTGAACGTTTAGCCTGCTTGTGAGAATCCAATGGGCGCAGTTTTCCTTTAGATTTGTCTAGTAACTTTTCAACCCTGCCTTCCATAGAAGCAGGAGTTCTTTGATGAATATTGCTGTGGAGATAATTAATTCCAGTATTTCATGAACTATGTATTAAAAGTAGAAGAAAGAAGGAAGGCCAAATAATCAGAAAAGGGAGTAGCCAGTTTAAAAGCATGTGGCTCGTAAAAGGGTTGTGCTGCTGCTGCTGTTCTGGTGCTGTTGTTCTTCTAAGGAAGAATTTAATTAGTTGCCTGTTCACTACTTGCTTGTTTATGCTGTTCAGATTTATAAGATCAAAAAGGTGAAAATATATCTACTTGCTTATACCTTAAATATTCTGCTCAAAAAAAAAAAAAAAGGAACATATAGGTCAAAGGGTATTGTTCTGCTGAAGAAAGGGAATTTCAGATTGCTGAGGGCATCTCATTAGTATCAGTATCTGCTTCTCTGAATGAGCAGCAATATGTGGATGTCACAGCCGAAGAACAAATGAGAACATACTGCACCTTAAATGAATCATCCTAAATATCCCCTTCCTTGGCTGCCGCTTTTCAGCTCTGGTGAAAGCCTGGTGACTAGTGATTTCTAGAACTTCCTTTCTGACAAATCACGGGCTGTTGTTTTGCAGCCCTTGCAAAGGAGTGTTCAGGAGAATTCAGCATGATGCAAAACCAAGGGCAGTCACAGACCTAGCTACTAGAGACACAGAGATCACTAGACATTGCTCAGCTCTGTAAGCGGTTGGGAAAACTGACACTTGTGTGAGTCGTAGAGCAACTGCAGAATAGCCATTGTGAGTAGCACGTACCTGTCTGAGGAACACAGTTAGAGCTGACCCCAAGGAGCTGTTGTGGAGAAAGTCACTTAATACCATCAAAGGTCCACCACTTGTCACTAAGTTTTTAATTTAAAAATATGTGTATGTGAGTATAGACAAAGTAACAAGCAAAATTTTAATTGTACATCTTTTGGAAGAAACATGAGTATTTTATTTAAATCAACAAAATCTGCAGCCCTGATTTGGAAACATAACTTCACATATCCCTTCTGCACATACAGGCCTTTACATCGGGAAGGATGCGGTAGAAAGAATGGCTGCCATAATTTGCATTCATCTCATTAGTTTGTTTATAGAATGCCCTAAAGAGAGACTTTTTCTGTGAGCCAGTATGAGCAGATGGAAACAAGAGGCTTAGTAATAAAATGTGTGCTTAAGGAAGACATAAAACTTTAACATGGAGGCAGAGCAAATTGAACATGGACCCCAGGTAGTTTTAAGACAGGAACAGTTGTACCAGTGTGAACAAAGGAAGAATTTGGCCTGGTGGATATTGCTAATGTGGTTTTATGTACAAATTCAGAGATGCTGGGAGCATGCAGTATTGATAATTAGGGCTTCAGGGTACTGGATAGGCTACGTACCTCCTTAGAGCTATGGAGTGCATACATGTTGTAACCAACAGTTAAAATGATACGACCAGTGAGAAAATTTGTGCCATTTTTTAAAAAAAAAATCCAGTTCCCTGTAATAACATGCCATTTAAATTCTAAGAAAACACTCCCCTGATATATTTCCATTAACTGAACCCTGTGTCCCAGGAGAAGGTGAAAGGGAGGAGAATGGGTGTTCACTTTTCCTGTCTACAGTGAAGCATTTTCTCATACCTATGACTAAGGAGGGAATTTTGCAGCTGAGACTGTTTTTCCTTTCTGTCTACTATGTTTCTTAATACAGCCATAGGATAAAACTTTGGTCACTTGACCAGGGGAGAAAAGGGAGAGGGAAGCTGTGAATCTTGGCCCAGCATCTGGTGCGAGGGACAGACTTGTGTCCTTGCAAAACTTGTCCAAGGAGACTCAACCCACGTTTGAGTCCTCCTATATTCAGTCTGGCTTTTAACTTCCTTTTAAAGGAGTGATTGTGTAAGAATTTTCTATATCTTGGCTTCCTACTCATCCTTTTCCTGTGGTCCTGAGTTAGCACAGTCTATGACAACCTTTTCAGTGCTTCCTTGGCTGCTGCACTTCCCCTAGACCCTTCCTGGGATCTTCCCATGTCTTTCCTACTGCCTGGACCCCCTGAACCTGCATGCAGAGCCCTGACAGGGTGAGTACGGACCCCTCAAAAGCTCAGCTGCTTTTGAGAGCCTCTTTGCACTTGTTGAAGGCATCTCTGGTCTTCCCTGATGCCAAAAGTAACGGACCTCACAGTCTTAAGCCAGTGTAGTGCTCAGGTTGTCTTGGTTGGTCTTAATGGTGGCATAGACACACCAGTAAACTCTACATCATATGTAGGCTGTTTGAACACAAACTTGAAGGATTTATCTGTATAAGAAGATAAACAGAAGAAAGCAAGCTTTTGAAATGTGATAAACCTTAAAACATGGCGACTTGTAAGCCTCAGACTGTATTTAACTCTTGAGCTTTTGAATCTAAACTGGGGCAGGTTGCCCAGCATGGTGAAGTGTCTGCTCTTTGGTATAAGATCAGCTATTTTACAGCCTGATATAAAAAGAGGTAATATGGTCTATTCTTAGTGATGGAATCACTTTTAAAAGTAAAAAAAATCATGAGCAACCCAACAAGTTTTGCTTACGTGTGGCTCACAGCGCAGCTCATGTCTTAATAGACAGATTGTCTCCTGGATACTTTACAACCCATTCAAGATTATTTATATCCCCTCCCACATGAGATTACAACATTTCCCTGATGGCAATTACAGCAGTGGCCTACCGGGAATAGCAGTATGAAAGAGTATCTGATCTTTCAATTCACAGGCAGCAGCCAGAGGTGAAGAGCAGAGCCAGCTAGCTGGTCCAGGGGACCTGTCTCCACTTGGTCCACGGAACCTGCTTTAGAGGTTCTGTTTTGCACAGTGTTCTTAAGTGTGCACAAACATGAGGGAAGCAAACCTGTTTGTTATTGGACTTTGAGCACAGGGAAATAGGCAGACTTGAAAGAAATTGTACCTTCTGGTGAATTTAAATAAGATAAATATTGCATAAACCTCCTGGCTACCTTAGTTATTTATGAACTCACAGAACAGTTTAATTCCTGAAACAGGAAGGACTCAAACCTCAGAGCTTTCTGTACCTGAGCCCTGCAACTTAAGGTCATTGAATAATTGACCTATAGATATTTCCCCTTGACTGCAGAATATACATGCAAAATTCTGAAAGTCTTATCAGGGAGAACTTGTAGATATGGTATATGTGTCTGGGCATTGAACACACTTGTAAATACTGGGTATTTAACATTGTCTGCTCCAGCTATGGTTAGTCTTGAAGAAAAGATGTGTTCTAAGGGTCTCTAACTCAAAGTCAGAAATGGTGAAGCAGGCAAAGTACAATTATTTGAAAATCTACCAAGAACCATTTCAGGCATAAAACTGTATCTCAGATTCAAGAATATTTTTTAAACAAAAGACAAGCTCTTCCATATGTTTTAAATAATTCTGAAAATGTTTTTTAGAAACTAATTTCAGAATATTCTGCTTACTCTTTGGAATTCTTTATACAAAATTTGTTTCAAAAAATATTACTGTTTACAGAGAGAACCATATGGAAAGAGTTTCACATACTTTTTTTCTGTATCATAGCTGGGATTGATTAGTGTGACTTGGGTTTTCAAAAAAACCCAACAACCAGGTACTTTACAGTAGCAGTTACTTCCAAATGAATGGATCTGATTTCCTTTCTAATATTTGCAGGGTGAGAAATAACTATTCTGTTTGTTTTAAGAATCTTCCCTCTTGTTCAAGTTTTAGGTTTTGTGATTCCAAAAATAGTGTTCTGGTTCCTTGAGTTACAACTCCTTATTGAACTTTATAGTAGGGTAATAGATTTTTATTCTGCTTTCCACAGTGTGCTTTTATCAGATCTCACTTCAGAACTGTGACTTCTGTTCTGTGAGGTCTTGCCCTTTTTTTAGCCTTCAAGGAGGCACAAGGAGCAGGAGCATGACCGTCTAAACCCTCAGCTTATGTCTCACAGCATTGTAACACATGGCTTCATTATTCTTTCATAATGTATATACTGCTGTCATCAGAGCTTGACCTTAGGTTGACTTTCAAGATTACAGTATTTATATCTAAAGAAAGCTGAATCAAAGTAGGATTGAGACATAAAAGTAGACAAGCTGACATAACCTAGAAGGACTTCTAAATATCCTGACTCATGAAGCACCCCATTAAGAACAAGTGAATAGAAGTAGAATTTTCTGCCTTAAAAACCTTTTCAGAGGTTATTTTCCTTAAATTCTGTCTTCACAGTCAAGCTCGGTACTGTATTGACTTTAAAAAAGATATAACTTTCAAACTTGGCCAGAAGAGAGAGATGAAATTCTCATTTTTTCTTTGTAAAACACAAAGCTTTAGAATATAATAAACCAAACCTCTTAAGTCAGCAAGCAATAGAACTTGTGAAGTAGACTAAATTTAGACCTTGAGCTGTTCATAAAAGCAAATTTTAAAAGTTTAAAAATAAACCAAAAAAAAAACCCAAACCAAACAAACCAAAATCACTCCACCACTGTATATATCAGGAGTTCCTAAACTGTTCTGTACCACGTTGCCCCCATCCTGCTAGTCTGAGAAGTGCTTTTGTTGTGGTGTGGAAGTTGCTGGGCAGGTCCCATGTGCAAGGCTGGTTCCTTCAACCATCATCTTTGCTCAGCTGCAATGGCTGCACGGGGTCTGGTGCAGAATCCTAGTGGAGATGCCCAGCGTTGACTTGTTCATATGCACCAGTCAAGAGTTTATTAAGTGGAGCACGGTTTTGGGTTGTTAGTTTTCAGTGCATTGCTTTTATGAAGCAAAGATGTAGGAGGTGGTGCTGAGCTGACTGACAAAGAAGATGGAGATCCTAACGCAGCAGCTGGGATATGGACAAGGAAAGTGGTTACACTTCCTGAACTTCTGACCAAAGTTTGTCTGTGCTTTGTGCCCAGCAGGGTTTGTATCCCTTGAAATTACTTACAAGCTGAGGCCTTTGACCTAGGCTGAGCTCATCTTGGGAGGTATTTGCATAATCAAAGACTATTCTAACCAAATGATCTGTTGGAAGATGTGGGGTTGCTAGTCTGTACCTTATGAGCTCAGTGCAGATTCAGAAACCTAGTAATGGTAGGCTTAAGTTTGAAAAGTTCAGCTATTAATTGTTGCCATGTTCCCGAGTTGTCCTTTAAGGAACATTTTGTCACAGCAGATATCAGACTTCACTGCAGTCAAGGGTTCAATTAAGAATGGGGTAGTCTGAGTTTAATGTAACTCTCAGCCTATCTATTTCTATTATCTGAGCAGTTTTTAAGTCTCATTATTACATTGTACATCTAGACAGGTTTCCTGGATCTTGGTGAGATTTCATACCTCAATTTACATGGTACAGGAGATGTCTGAGATGTAATTATTGAATTAATGAGAAACCAGTTTTTAAAATTGGAAGCATTTAAGTCAAACAGAGTTAGTGATATGAAAAATGAAAGGCAGTATGTTGCCAAAGCCATATCAATGACTGAGGATTTCAACCGCTGTTTAAAAATTATAGTCCTGGTGCTTACACTGTAAGTGTATATTATAGACATACCCTGTATAAGTAATATATACTTAGAAGCAGGATATAAGTACTTCAGTAATGTAGAATGAAAATGTGCCAGTTGAAACTGCTTCACTTGTCATCCCTTGGCTGATGTATGCTTCTGTAATAAAAAGTGCATAAAAAGAGGTTCAGCGTACAGCTTTCCTTGTGCTCCAAGCTTGGCAGCTGACAACAGATTAGATTTTTGGGAAAACTAGAGGAAAAGTTGGGTTTAGGCACAGTAATATCAGGAAATATCAAACTCATAGGTATGACTTAGAACACTTCAGTTGGCAGCAGAGGAAGAGAATGGTTCAGAAGGAAATTCAAAATGAGTGAGCAGCCAAAATGGAGAGGGAGACTAAGGGGGAAGCAATTTAAATAGATCAGGAGCATTATGTGAGAGCAAGAAAGTATCTTTTAGACAGCAAAACCTTTTTTTTTTCCCCCTCCATTAGTCTTCTGCAATACAGTATCTCTTGTCAACTAGTGAGAGAAGGAGGAGGTGGTAATGAAAATGGCTATTTTAGTTTTTATTTTCTCTTTAGATTTTTGATTCCTGCAGCATTGCCTGGCTCATGGAAATTGGTACTGAAAGGCTGAGCAACACCGAGGGAACAGAAGTTAATCTCTTGACTGACCTTTTAACTCAGGCATTGCCAATACAGAAATTAGAGGTCTTTCAAGCAATTGAGATCCATTACTATTACTTAATAGACCACAGTGCACAGAAATCCTTCATTTTTTCTTTAACTAATAAGGTACGTGTTCCTATGAATCATTTATATGGCACCATAAATATACGCTCCGTGTGCCAAACGGCGCTGGCTCAGGTGCCGGTGGTGTGCTCCCAGGGAGGCGAGAGCCTGCCCTCCTGTCTACAGCCAGCATGGGCAGCGTGGCACTGGGGCTCTGGGCAGCCTTTTCAGCAGCATGTCTTTTGTTGAAGGACTGCCTGCGTAGCCAAAAAAAAGCTGTAGGTATTAGATGTGATCCTGCCTTTGGCTATGTTAGCTAGCCACGGTGGTTGCCCCTGTGTAACTGCCCCTCAGTCTCATGTACTGGAAGACGAGGCACTGCAAGCTGCATCCTGTATGTGTGTTTCCTGCCTTGGAGATTTTAGGAACTGTATAAATGACAACATTTAGCAGTTAGACAGCACTTTCTACCTTCCAAACTTTGTATGAACATTAAGTAGTAAACATGTTGCCGCAAACATGACAAATGGAGGTGGAAATAGCATAGTTCGGGTGCAATTGATAAGTGACTAAGCTAGAAACTTTCATGAGCAGGGAGATGATCCAAGCTCAAGCTCTACTGACTAAGAAAGATGCAAAATGGGATCAATAAGAAACAGCAGACTGCTATTCTGCAGTTAGATTGCTTCTAATTCAGTGTCAAATTTTGTTCTCAAATGTGCCACTCAAATGTGTAGGGGTAGATGGGATTGGTATTTAGCTCTTGGTCCTTGCTCATTAAGTGCTTCAGGACAGTGGTATTAGGAGATCACTCTTGTTACTTGTTATGTCAGTGTGGGACTTTCCACCGCTATGGACTGTACCCCAGAAGGAAATCTGTGATTCTTTACCCATTTTAGGTAGAAGTGGGGTACTGGAGACAAGAATTGTATTTGCAATCAGTATAGCTAGTGCAGTGCCCACAGACCTGAGCTGTGATCTGGAAGCAGTGACACTGTGGCACTGTAGAGCTTCAAAGGAGCTGCAAAACTCACTGGGGAAGCTCTGCGAATAATCAAACAGTCTGAAGTTCAGGCTGTGGCTGAACTTCTGTCAGGACTTACTGGTGGGTTTAAAGCTGGCTCTGACATGTTTGCATTGCATTTCCCATCTCAGGGAAGTGACTCATTGTAGACCTGGAGAATTTCACAGAATCACATAATCAACTAGGTTGGAAAGGACCTTGAAGATCATCCAGTCCAACCATTCACCTAACACTGACAGTTCCCAACTACACCAGATCCCTCAGCGCTATAACAACCCGACTCTTAAACACCTCCAGGGATGGGGACTCCACCACCTCCCTGGGCAGCTCATTCCAACACCCAACAACCCCTTCTGTAAAGAAATGCTTCCTAATATCCAGTCTAAACCTTCCCTGGTGCAACTTGAGGCCATTCCCTCTTGTCCTATTGCTTGTTAGTTGGTTAAAGAGGCTCATCCCCAGCTCTCTGCACCCTCCTTTCAGGTAGCTGTAGAGGGCGATGAGGTCTCCCCTCAGCCTCCTCTTCTCCAGACTAAACACCCCCAGTTCCCTCAGCTGCTCCTCGTACGACCTGTGCTCCAGACCCTTCAACTTAATGAAGGTTGTTGTAAATGCATAGAGTTTCCATGGGTTTCAAGAGAACTTGGTGAATAATTGGAAGAGTACTCCACTATAAAACTTCGGGGGTTTAAAAAGTAGACAGACCACATTAGCTTCAGGAAATTTTCTGAACTAGTAAGAGCTGAAAGTTGGAAAACCCCACAGGAAAATGAGCATATATGCATACCCTGTTCTTTTCCTTCCCTTGGTGGCCGTAAGTGTCAGAGTTAGGATGCTGGGTTAAATGGACTGTTGGTCTGAACTCTTACAGCCATTCTTTTGCTTTGGTGTCAGGGGATCACTGTAGCAATGAAATTATGTGTTAAAGGGCCTAGCTAGTCAAAAGGTGGCCGCAGCTGAGCTATTTGGGATTTTTCAGTCATTTTCAGTTACCAGAGGTGAGGAATGAGAATTCCCTGTCTCCCCAAACTTAGCAACCTTTCTTTTTTTCTCCAAAGACTCCTTCTTTCCAAAGGAGCCCTAGGGATGTTGTTTTCAAATATTTTGTAATGACTTTGTCTATTACTGGCTTCTGTACATCTCTGGTACCATTGCTTATGTGCCTCTCAAGTAATAAACCTGTAAGACAGAAGGGTTTGATTCAGAAAGATAATGTTCCAGAAGAGACAGTGATGTATCTGAGGGACCAGAACTGGGGTGAGTGTTTATGTTAGTTCCAGCTTTCAAGGATATGTTTAAAATGCCAGTTGTGTCCCTAAGATTTCAGAAGAATGGGGATCCAGTAGCTGGCGTTTCTGGCAATAACTTGGTGGCTGTTAACAAGTGGTGTACAGCCAGATTTGGTGTTTGTTTGTGGTTTTTTTTCCACAAATAGCACTCGTGTTTCTCCAGACCATTCATAGAACACGTTAAAAACATACATCCAAGAGCAAAGCTGTGCAGAATTCCCTCTGACATGGCTCTGGCTTATGGTTCCATTTCCAGCTGACTCTCAAGAACTTTACTTAGGCTTTAATCAAAGTAGCGTGATATTTTTTCTGTTTTGTCCTTCAGTGTGCTCAATTTATCTAAGGAACTTACTGATGACAGACCATTAGGACTGGATTTATCAGATCTTAGGGTTTATCACCAAGATCCTGGAATTCAGGAAGTTTACCTTGTGAAGGTAGACATTTTTGGTTCAAAGCCATATTTTGCCATAGGCGAAGTAGATTTATATTTGTCTCCCATCTCTTAATAGCAAGTCCTTAATAATCAGGAAATATGTACTTCAGAACTTCCTTCCTTCAATTTCTATTGATGGAGCTGGTCTGTTTTGTGTGACATTTCTAAATAGTCATGGAGACAGAAAGCAACTGAGTGAGGATTACTTTGTTGCCTGGAGTTCAGACATTCCCTTGAGGAAGAAAGGATGTGGGTTGAAGCTCTCCACGGCAGAGGGGAAATACCCCCGAACCAGTTGACATGTTAGAAAAGGCAACTAATAAATTAATATCACCGGTTAAAATCTTTCTCAAGACTGAAAGTATTTGGCAGTGTCAACACAAATGCGTAAATTTGAAACAGCTTTTTTTTCTCCCAGTAAATTTTCTAGGTTTGGGGTTTTTTTTGTCGTTTTTTTTTTTAACATAGTTCTAATGTGAAAATTGATGTAAATGCTCAGTGAGTGAGAAATTCTTGTTACTACCCATTAGCATTTGATTTGTACATTTCTAAGTAAGTCCTGTACTATTACAAACGATTCAGACTAATTAGCAGACAGGGAGTTTGAAAAGCAGATGTTATTTACAAAAGGCGATAGACAGGAACTTATGGAGAATAGTTTGGAACAGAAGAATAGAAGCAGAGAAACCAACAAACAATCTGTTTTTTTTTCTTCTTCTACTACTAAATTTAGAAGTCAAAGCTGCATTTTTTCCAGTGCTGTCAAAAGTGAAGTGCTTTATAAAATGGAAGAGATTTAAAGTAACTCACAAATAAATAGCTGCTGTAGCTAGAAGGAAGGAATAGCTTAGAAAAGAAAGAAAAAGAAATCCTGCAGTCTGAAAGAGACTTAGCTGAGTCTGAATATGAACTTTAATGTCACTGAGACTTTTTTTCCTGAAACCATACATCCAATCCTGTGGAAACCAGAAAAGGGAAATCCACTCCAAATCCATAATGCTGTGAGGGTGTTCCTTCAGCATTTTAATTGAGTCTTGATCACAATCATGTAGCAAATCAAGTTCACTGAATCAGATTTCTGCCATGAATAGAAGTGTTGAGTGATATGCTTCAATATTTCTGATTAAAAATTAAAACATCTTTGAAAGATCTTTGGAGGAAAGCATGTAGACTGGATTTTGGAGTTGCCATTTCATTATCTGTCACAAGCATTGAATCAATTATTCTTTATTTAGGTATTTTTAATTATGGAATTTTGAACTATGACTTTTATTCCCCACATCTTCTCAAAGTTTCAAAATTAAGAAGATGCAAGGCTAGCAGAGTAGTCATTGTCATGGATGTGTCTGTCATAACAAAGACAGGGACAGAACCAAAATGTTATGAGGCTTTTTGAGCAAGGAAGTGTGCAGATGCCTGATGAGAAAGGGCTTGACTAACTTAGAATTTGCTAGGTAGGAGGAAAAGTATAGCTTTTGCAGTGGACCAAAACAGATTGCCCCAAAGATGATGGCTTTCCTTATGCTATGAAAAAAGTTTTCAATGGATCAAGTTTTACAGAGGCATGAGAATCCACTTGACCCATTAAAATGTTGTTTTGTTCTGTCTGTCTTTCCACAGAATTCAAATTTTAAACTTAACAAAGTGGAAGCAAGCCTGCATTTTCCCCTGTTGATTGAAATGGACCTTCATTTTGTGACTCAGACAAGTCTGGACTAATAGAAGCTACAGTCATGTACATTTATAGCAAAGGTCAGAAGCTGAATTGTTAATACACATAATTAAAGAACCTAAGTTAAATTTGGTAAGGGAATCTCATCTCCTACCTTGCTGCAGCAGCTAAGCTTTGTTGAAAAGCCTAATGCAGTTTATATCACTACTGAAAATCATAGCTTGAAGTTTTGATTCATGTCTTGAGCTTAGTTTGCGATTAGAAATCCTTAGACAATGTACTGCAAATCTTTCTAATAAACCCACAGAGCTTGTTTTTTTGTGAAAGCACTGGGTTGATAGAAGGCTGTTTCCCTCAATGCTAGTGCTTTTACAAGCTGCATATGCCATAAAAATGTTGTTAATGTGACAAAACTGTTTACTTGCTCATTAAGGAACCGCACACTAATGACTGGGAGAACCAGTGGTGTGTTACAGTTGAGTCAACAACAGGGCCCAGAATGTGAAAGAAGTAGGTTTACAGTACATTAGTCTGAAGAGACACACTACCACGCAGATCATAAGACACGGCTGGCTCATGAAAGGCTTCTTTCATGGATTTCTGTAGTAAGTGGGTAGTTAGGATACAAAAAGGTGGGTATGACAGAGCACCGCTGGTGCTGGCTTGTAGGTCTATACTAAACTACTGGAAGGAGGGGTGTTTTGTAATTTTGTGTCTCCTTTAAAGGGAAGTTGAAGTACAAACAAGTTGACTGAGAACATGCCTTAGTGGAAGACACAAGACTTTTTGTAGACCTCCAGGTCTTTCCATCTGTAAGAAGAAGGAAAGCACTGGTATCTACCATGGTGGGGACTGCAACTTCTGCTGCCTCTTGTGCATCTGTCACACATCCCTGCTTGTCTATGGCAGGAGAGTTTGCCACTCAGACTGCAGAAGCAGCTTTGTGAAATTGGGTTTCATATCAGGGTTGTACCCTGGAAATCTCATCTCCTTTCTTCACCTATATCACTGTCAAGTAAGGTACTACCTCTCCTTGCAAACTTTCCTTCTGTGAAAACCAGGTCATAGTCATCCTGATAATACTGAAGTGAGAAATGCTCCAATGAGCAAATTATCAGAAAGACAAAATCCATTTTGGCAAGTATCCCTTGAAATCTGTGGATTTCTTAAACTGACCCTGGCACAAGTATTTGAAGCAAATACTATCCAAGGAAAAATAAAAATTACCTCTAATTTATCATTCTGTAGTAATTCCAATCGACTTCAGTGACAGCATAATAGTGAAAGTGATTAACATGTCACTCTACCAAACAAAAACATAAATTTTGCTGACTGGCAGGAAAGAATAGTACTATTAATAGATGGGAAAACAGATCTGGTGCATTTGTAGAACTGGCCTGAAATCTGCACACAGTGTGTACGAGGGTAACCACACAAGCTGTCAGAAAAGGGCCATTTCCTGGGCCCCCTGAAAACAAAAAGACCTTTTTCAGTTACTGATATTTGGTCAAAATGGGCTGACTCACCATTCTGCTTTTGTAGTGTTTCATACCATTTTTACATTTTTGCAAGTCTTCAGCTTAAGGAAGCCTTTTCTTTCAGTGATTTGCCCTACTTCAGACCCTACCAGGAAAGAAAGTGAGAAATCCTCAGGTGTCCCCTTGGCACTAGAAGACAGTTACCCAATATGTTGTTTGTCCTGGATAGATGCCTGCTCAAGCCACAGAGACACCTGCTGACCAAGTAGTTGTCCTGTGACAGAAGTGCATAGGATATAACCCTAGAGATAGCACAACCCAGATGTTTGATCACTTAATGTCACTCAGGTATGCTCTTATACAAGACTGTGTCAGAAATAGCAATAAGATGTGGAGCATGAACAGGGTTTCTGTGACCTCATGAAGTGGATCTCCGTGAAGCTTGACATCCTATAGGTTTGTGTCCTGAGTAACACATAAACCTGTTCCCTCCTGAATAACCCCCACTCACCCTTGAGGCTTCATGGTCATCTCTCACTGCTACAGTCTGTAGCATTACAGAGTCCTGAATGCTACTTTCTGCAATACCTCTCTTTTCCATCTTACCCATTAATCTCTCTTTTTCTGGAGACCTTCTCTGGAGGTACATGTGCAAACAGCAGTTCTTCCCTTTGTTCCTACATGTTTTACTGTATGAATCTGTGTGTGCTGGTTAATTCTGTAAAGTGTTCTAGCCTTCTACTTATTAGGGACACACATACCTCTGAGTTTCCCATAACTTTCAGAATTTTCACATCTTCAGGAACTCACCTGTCTTTCCAATCTGACTGATATTGATCAGTGGGCTAAAAAATTACTAGGAGGATGGATTTACAAACAATATGACTGAAGACACCTTTTTCCTCGGGAAAACAGACCAAAAAGCAGATACACAAAAGCTTTTGAGATGTCTCTTGAATAACAAAGGTGCACACAGCATTCTGGGGTAGTCAACAAAAAAGCATAAGGACCATCCAACTAAGTATAGAAAATGAATATATGAAATAAATCTGAAAAAACATTAGAGAACAGCTTCATTTTCCATTTACCTGTCAGCTCTGTGAGCAGGGAGTGCTAGCAAGGCACTGCAGCCCTGACTGCACCTGTGTGATTCGAATAGTATCAGTTACAACCCAGATGTTAAAAATACAGGGCTCTGTGCATTTATAGATTGATGGACTTGAGAGTAGGGGACTGTAGGATGTTAGGGTTGGGGATTTTTTTCACCCTCCATGAGCTTATGTTTTCATTTTAAGCTTGGGAATGAAAAGGGAGAGAGGAAAGAAAGAGAAACCAAGCTTCAGCTACATCAAAGAATGAATGTGGGTTCCTGGGAGGACTTCCCACCACTGAGTATGGATGGAGTGGACCACAAAAGCTAGGAGGAATTTCATGAGAGCTGAGGACCAAGTATTTACTGCCAGCAAGCCCCCAGAGTTGATGAGACACATTGATTTTGATGTCCTCAGAACTAAAAATACTTGTTTCATCAATTTTGAGGAAGCAGTATAAAACTTGCAGATAGAAACAACGTTAGTAAAACTTTATTATACAGTGGTGGTGAAAGTTTGGCTTAGCAAAGAAATAGTACATATTAGGTAAGGTGAAAAATGGAGGCATACCTCCAACAAGTCTCAAGTTCTTATGTGGTCTTTAAGCTAACTTCATGTCAAAGGGAGAAATGAAGCTTTTTAAAATCATTTTTGCTCTGCAAGTTTCACCTTTCATGAAGCCAAATTGAGATAAATCTGAAAATGTATATAACTTTAAAAGAGCACTTACTAAAATGTTCCTGTCATTCGCAGTAATATGGAGTGAGTCAACTTGTTCCACACAGTGACCTTAACTTTTTTCATATTCCAGCAAATTTTGTACAGTCCCAGGAGTGTTGGTACAGTCTTGTGTATCATTGATATTCTGTCCCACAACTCTGATTTCTGGCAAAGTAACACTTTCTGAATACTGTGTCTGCTAATTCTTTCTTTGTGTAAGAGGTAGGTAACATATTGTCTAGTTTGTTGTAGAGAATCAATGAAGTACAGTTTTATTTGTATTCGCAGAGACAACAAAATCAAAGAAGATAGCAGCTTGGTGACTCCAATTGCGATAATAATTAAGATAAAACAGTGATGTTTCTGGCATATTTTAAGAAGCCTGGAGGAATTAGTATAGCTTGCAGGAAACTGTGGACTGGAAAGAGATATTCTTTAAGAGAAAACATGAAAATATTGTATTTTTACCAAGTATGATGGAGAACTGATATGTCTGTCCTATGTATGGGTAGGTAAGTGGGGTGGGTGAGTTAAGAGAAGCTAAGAATAGACTTTGTAGGGCAACTGGAAAATGAATGAGATCATTTAACCTCTTTTACAAACAAGCATTTTTAAAAATCTCATATTTCTGTTGTTATCCAAAATTTTTAACATATCTCTTTAACTAGTTCGGTTTTATGGATAGCAGATAACTATAAAAAGTAATAATAGTCTGAAGTGTCCTTAACTGTATCTTTCTGTCTATTCTCTAAGAAGATGCCCGGGATTTAAATACTATGTGTAGTAAAACACATAAGAGAAGAAACAGGGCTTTTTTCTGACACTTGCACTCCTTTCCTTTAGCTTGTGCAGAAAGCTGACAGCTCATCTCATTCCCATCAGTGGTATCCCACCAGCTTCCATGGGAATTCAGCACTGTAGCTGGCCTATTCTACCGTTCTTCCTGAGCTTGTCTCTGAGCTGCAATCCCACCATCCGTAAGAAGTCAGGTACAAGCTGAAGTCATTTGACAGTGCTAAATTATTAAGCCTCGACTGTCAGTTTTAGCCATTTGTCCTCCAGGTTATGTCCTCCTGGATAATGGTTAAAATTTTGGATTTGTAATATGATCTTTAGAGGTTATTTTAAGCTTCCACTAGAATACTAGAAAAGTAAGTACCCACCTTCCTTCAGAGGAGCTGTGCTGGTTTTAGATGATGTTTGCGTATTTTAGCTATCACACTCTGGTGTGGGGCATTTTAAGATTCTCATACTCATGCATCAGCTGATTCTTCTACAAGCAGATCCAAATTAAGGGCCAAGATGTATCTTTTTTATTACCCAGAATGTGCTATTTGTGTATCTCATTTATTTTGTCTATTAACTGACCTCTTACATCGTGTCACCCCATTAATAGCAGCTGTTGTACCCAGCACCACCTTGGGGCTGTTTGGAAAACTGACAGAGGGGAGCAGAGCCACTGAGGGACAGCCACTTTGTGGCTAAGAAGAAATTTCCTTGTTATTTGAAAAAAAAACCTGCTTGAGATGGTTATGGGAGAGCTTACAGAGAAAATTATTGTGCCCATTTGCTCTGTGATAATTGCTGTTGAGGAGGCCTTGGGATCAGTGGTTTGCTTTCCTCCCATCTATGTGGTTGTTTCACAGACAGTCTATGGGAAGTCCACAGAAAAGTGCCCCAGCAGCAAGTTAAACCTCTGGGTGTGCTCAGCTACATGATACTGGAAATGCTCTGGAGAGCAGTGCCTGAAGAGTCTAGCAGGCTCGCTAGATGTCTGGTTTGAGACCAGAAAGACACAAGACACAATCAGTGGGTTGATTCCCTCTCCCTAACTCCCCCTCCCCACTCCTAACCCCAGTTTGATAACAGTTTGACCCAGAAGAGCTTTCTGCGAGAGTGTAAAAAGTTGCCCCAAAATGTTTTATTGTAAGGATGAATATATTGTGAGATTGTAAAAGAAACACAGTACCTCATCAACAATGCCCAAGGACTCTGCATCCATTACTGTAGCTGCTGCAGGTTTGATTCCCAAGTCTCACTGAAATGTTTGCTCAAAGGATGAATCAGTTACTATTAGTGGAAGTTACACTTTCCAGTCTGAATCATATATCTGCACCTCTGAGATCTCACTGGGCAATCAGGTAGAAAAGCCACTGATGCATGAGCAACAGTAGGAAATCATGGGATTGCAAAACTGACCCATTTAGAGAAAATGAACTGCTTATAGCTAAAATAGGCCAACCTGAAAACAAAATGTGAGACTAAACTACCAGAATAAATAGTATGTCTCAAACTAATCATTCAGACACTTCTAGCAAATTGCTCCAGCTCCCATTCATGTTAGCTTGCCCCAGTATGATTCTTATAGTCCTTTGCTCTCTACAACTTCCTGAGGAGGGGGGAGCGTAGAGGGAGGTGCTGATCTCTCCAGTACCCAGTGACAGGATGCATGGGAATGGTTCAAAGCTGCACCAGGAAAGGTTTAGACTGGGCATTAGGAAGCATTTCTTTACTGAAAGGGTGGTCAGACAGTGGAACACACTTCCTAGTGAGGTGGTCAATGCCCCAAGCCTGTCAGTGTTTAAGAGGCATTTTGACAGTGCCCTTAATAACATGCTTTAACTTCTGATCAGCCTTGAATTGGTTAGGCAGTTGGACTAGATGATCGTTGTAGGTCCCGTCCAACTGAAATATTCTATTGTATTCTGTTCTGTTCTATTTTGTTCTTTGCCTGTTAGAAGTAACACAGTTTTATGTGGAGATGGGCATGAACCCGAATATTAGATGTGAGTATTGTTGGGTTGTTAGATCATTCAAACGAGATGTGGAAAATCCTGCTTATCCCAGCCTCTCATCTATATAACAGATGGCATCAAGTTCCTTTGGCTTTGAGCACTCTGATGTAAGAGTTGATGTAGGTCTATGATCTAGACTTTGTGACCTATTCAAGAGTAGTCAGGGATGTGAGAAACTACATAAATCAAAGCAAGGGAGCATCCTTGTATCTAAGTGGCAGCTGAGCAGTACTGTTTGCCCAGTGAGCAAAGGGTCTTCTGAGGTGATGAAAATCTTTGGCAGCCCAACTTTCCAGTTGAAAGCATCTGGTCCCCAGGAAGCTTATAGTGAGGTGCTGAGATCATTCATCAAGTAGGCAGCTTGTTACCTGAAATGTAGTCTGCAACAATCCAGAGTCCTGGAACAGGACAGCAGCAATACCAAAGGAGTTGTCATGAAGTCTCAGAAGTACTGAGAAGAGACTAAGTCAGCCAAAGCTGCAAACCTCTAGGGACTGGAGTGGAGAGGAGTGGCAGCAGTAAGAAGGTCATGATGACAACCCCTGAAGCATGCTGCAGCACAGAGGAGATGTGTCAGAGAGGTTATTGCCATGACATTTCTTTGGATAAACATCTGGAGTCCTTGGATTTACTGATGTAGGGCTGCTCCAAGAGCCAGAAGTTCTGTTGTTACTTTAACTGAAACCCTATTGCTTAAAGAGCATTCAGCACCATCTCAGCTGTGAAGCTACTGCCTTGAATGAGTGTAGTGTCTCCGAGAGAAGATAACCTTCATATGAGATAGACACATGTAGAAAAGAAAAGTGGTTTTATGGCTTAATCTGGTATGAAAATTCTTGCCCTTGGTTTCTAGAAACTGTAATTTTGTCCTCTGGCAGGTCACTTTAGATCAATCTGATTTTAGTGGCAAATAACCAAAACAACTGCCTTGGTCCCCAGGCTGTGGGTGTGGATAAGAAGCAGAATATGTTATGCAGTACACAGAGGGAAGGGCACAAGATTACCTTTCTCTGCCGGGGACTCTGTGAACCTGCCTTTTATTTTGCTTTGCACCCTAGGTTTAAAAAAAAGACACACAATAAAACAAAACATCCATTGATTTCAGCTCCAGCCTCCAGGACCACATGACATGTTTTTCTGGGTCATTTACATCTCAGAACACCATCTCTAAAATGACCTGTTCCAACTTTGCAAGTGCTTGACATCTCTGAAAACTCTGTTCTGGGGTTCTTGAGTCAAATATTGATGCAGATTTTATAGAAGGCACCTAATCTTGGGCTTTAAGTGTGTTATGAGGCTGAATTAAATGCTGCTAGTTAGAGACCTTAGTAGTGTGTGACATACAAATATTAAATGGGCTTTCTGAGAAGTGCATGGCTCTGTGCATGCCACATGTGAACTGCAATTCAGAGATGCTTGTAGTTTTGTCCCATTGCTTCTTAAAGAAGAAGAAAACTTTATGGGTGCTCTAAGTGAATTTAACTCAGGTGTATTGAAGAAGAAGCTGGAGTAGAAAAGACTATTCACTAATAGGAGAGCAGTTTATCTTTCTCCTAAAATGCCTTCTTTATTCAAAATTACTTTCACACAGAGGGTTCTGTGTTTCCATTACACCTTTGGTATGTGTCTTTGATTTTATCAGATTGCCTCTAATTTCTCTGTCAGGATTTGTTAAGCTGTGGACTGTTCATTTAACTCAGCAGCTTTGAAAATAATTTTGAATATTGTGTATGGGTCACTGTACCAAAGGGAAAAGGATGAAAAAGAGCAAGTGTGGAGAAAAATAGAGTTAAATATAAAAGGGGAGACAGATGCACCCATGTATACACAGCAGCCCAGGGGCTCCTGGGGTAGAAGACCAGTGCTCAGTGGGTCTGCAGAAACAGGGGCCAGTAGAGTCTGGTTTGTCATATCCAAGTCCAACAAGGTCACTTAAGGGAGCATCTGGACTTGGCAGCAGGCTTCTTGTCATTAAAGAAAATTAATCTGATGCCTGACTTGTCTTCTTCCTTTTCTTGAAAGTTAATTTCCCTGGTAGCCAGCAAGTCTTGCTCACAGACTCCCACAGCTGCAGTGTTCAGAAACTTGGGAGCCCAATAGGGCCAGCTGGGGCCAATGAGTGTTCGTGTTCATATCCCTGGGAGGAGATAAACCAAAGTACCCCAAATTTCCTTTTCCTAAGGCAAAGTGTCCTCTAAATTTCCTAGTGAAGGTTTCCTCATCTTTGAAGATGTAGTGTATTTTGTGTGAAGTTGGTTAACCACTGCACATTGCTGACTATCTTGCATGCTGACCCATTTCATCAAAGTCTGTCTCTGCCTTTCTAGCCTACCACACGTCCTTGTTCATGCTTTGATTCTGCTCCTTGTTTCTTTCCTTCTGTCTTGCCATCAATATTTTTGTCTTCTTTCACTGAAAGGATTTTTTTATATGCATCCACTGGTCAGCCATGTTCTTCTGGCTCTCTTCAGATTCTGTTTCTTTCCTTCCTGCCTTTTCATTTTGTTGTGCTACTGGATGTGCATAAGGCATGTTCATCTTCTGTAACACCCACATTGCTGTAATCCATCCTTTTACTTTAAGGGGAAAAGTCTGTGAGCTAGAAGGCATCATCCCTTCTAGGATCTTTTCTGGACCTTGTTACCCGAACCCAAACATGGATGCAGAAATAAACTCGGGCAGCATAAAGCAGCTCAACTTGTGCTGCAAGAGAGTTAAATTATCTGATCACGGTGGCCCTTTTTAGTTCTTTTAGGCTCTTAGATTTCATGTGTCTGTACAAGCTGTTTCAATGTGGTTTTCCAGTTTCAAAATGTCTCCTGTCTCCAAGTCTGATGAAAAATTCCGCTCTAACTTCTAAGTTCATAAGTGAAAAATTTGTCTTAAAGAGACAGATACTGCTACTGCACAAGAAGTATTAACGTGTCTGAGGCAGGATTGCACTTGTTTCCATGGACCTCTAGGTACACAGAGATCAATGGGGAAAGAAAATTTAAAGACCGATGACATGTCTGAAGAAAAACTAACTGCCTGAAGCAGTTGAACTAGGCTAAAGATGCCCATTGTTTAAATTCTCCTCCCAAGGAGATTTTTCCCAAGGGAAATCTTAGTCCTTAGTATGCTGTTAAGAGGGGAAGAAATCTCAAGGGAGGAATTCATGGAACAACTTGGGAATCTTAATTCTAGTGAACTGCCAGGACCAGATGGTGTTCATCTCAAGCTGTGAGGGATCTCAGCTCCAGAACTGGAAAGCTTCTGACAAACACATGCAATATATCCCTTAAAATAGGAGTTCTTCCTGGTTGCTGTAAAAGTGTCACCAGGGAGCATCACTTCCAAAATGCAATGAAGAGTGACCTTGGGAGTTGCAGGTGAATGTGCAGTACCCTACATAAAGGGGAAACATTTCAGGGTAGTGAGAACAGAAACATATACTTAGAAGAACAGAATTAACATAATCTGTTCAACAATACAGTTTCTGCTTAAAGTCCTCAGCTGGTCTCTGAAGTTATTTGATGACTTTATTTAAAATATTGGAAAGAAAGATCTGGCATATATCATCTAGGTTTTCAGGAGGTTTTGATGATGTTTGTAAGAAAAAGAGACTTTATGTTATGATAGACAGGCAAATTTTTGTCCCTATTTAAATACTTGCTAGGAATCTAATGTTTTAAGTACCATCTGTTTTTCAAAATGTAGGTGACCTAACAGTGGCAATCAAAGATCTGTGCTGGGATTGTTCTTGTACAATTTTGTTGGTGATTTTAAGACTGAGTTGAAGATGTGGTCATTACATATCACTGTCCATGTTAGGAGAAACTAGAGAAGCACACAAAATCTAGAAAAACTTCAGTGAACAAAATAGTAGGTACAGTTTAACTTGTATGCATACAGACTCATGCACAATAGGGAGAAAAATCTAGTTTTTTCACAGATGGTAATGAATCTAAACAAGGGATTTTTCCTTCAGAAGCAGAGGTATAGGAGCAGGCAAACAGAGCAGTGAGAAAGTCTTGCTTTAGGTTTTCAGAAAATGAAGGCTATAGTCATATGCAGCAGCAATTTGGATATCTGTAAAACAAATGAAAGGAAATAATTCCTCAGAATTCAGTGCTAACAGCATGTCATAAAAAGTAAAGTTTGCAGGATCTAAAGGATTAGATCATTCTGCTACCATTAACAGCTTTACAGCAGACAAATTATATGACCAATATCAAACATGAAATTCTTGGTTATAAACTTCACTTCTAGAAAGTAAAATGAAGAAAAACACCTTCCATAGAATTGTAAAATAAGAGAGGCGTAATTTTAGTTGGACAGAGGTTACCTTCCTCTTACAGAGAAGAGTGACTCGAACTGCTGAATTAATATGCAACTTTGCTGTTGATTTCTGATGACACATCTTTAGGCTTTTATATTTCTGAGGCAGAGAATGCCTGTCTGTGGGCTTGCATAGATTGCATGTGGTTCCTCATTAGACATTAGTGTTTTATGGAGAATGGAAGTTCAAATGAAGTGAAATGAAATTGTTGGCAATTTGAAATGTTGGCCGCCTCCTTTGCCCTTTTGATATTATGTAATGAGGTTTAAAAAAAAAATAATTGTATTTTATGATTTACAGCAACGATTTCCAAAGTAAATGTAGCCCACTCTGCTAAATGTTTTCACTGAAGTCCCAGAAGTCAGGTGTAGTTACTTTAGAGTCTGAAGGTCAACCTCAGTCTTATAGTTAAAAATTTTTCCAAGACAATGAATCATACATTATTACTTAATAAAAAAATATAAAAGTATAGAAATTGTTTTCAAAATGAAACTGGGAAAAAAAGAGAATCATTTCTTTCAAACACAGAAGTCATTGATGTAACTGCTATTTGCTATTGGGTGTCTGATTGCCCTTTTATTCAGTGTATTCCCACTAGACTTGAAGAAATAGGTCCCTTTCCCTTTCCCTTTCCCTTTCCCTTTCCCTTTCCCTTTCCCTTTCCCTTTCCTTCTTTTTTTTTTGAGTTTGGGGTTTTTTTAATTTTTTTTTCTTTTATTCCTTGAGGGAGAATTAGAACACATTTCACAGCAGAATAGACTATTGATGTAATAACACATGTAGTGTTTAGTTAACATGTGCTTACAGACATGCAGCAATTACTAGCATTTTTCTGGTGTTAAGTTATAACTGCTGAAATCTGATAAAGCCCTACTGAAGCCAAATCTTTAGACACCAGATAAAATTGCTGAAAGCACTTAAGAGGTTTATAAACATGTGACGTGTCATTCTTCAAACGTTGTTTGAAACTTAGCCTTAATTTGAAGTCACCTTTAAGAACTCAGGCTTGGGCTAAAATTTTCAGATGCAGCAACATCTGTGTGGGGCTTTATATAGATATATGTGTATGTATGATGTATATACATATAAATACAAACATGTGTATGTACATGGCAAATATACCTTGTAATTACCACCGCACAGGGTTTAAAGAAGAGACTAGTGGGAGAGCTTACTCTGGGATTTTAGGACTGAAGGAGTCACTCTTTGAAGGAGGAATTCAAGGAAAATACTTTGCATCAGTGACATGTATATTCCGAACCTATGCATGCAGTCTTTTCTCTCTCTCAAGTTCACAACAAACCATTAGTTAGAAATGATTATACATGAACAGCTCCTGAATTGTTCTGTCTGGATAGGTAGGAACACAGTAGTACTAGGCAGCAGAAGTATCTTGTTATCTGGAAAGAATAGCAAAGCAGTGAACAGAGACTTCATTTTCACTGACTTTTTTTTTTTTTTTTTTTCCCCAAAAGCTTTACCTTCTAGAAATTAAAATTACTTTCTCTAAGCTGACCTATCACTGTAAGATATCCTTGATATTCGGTCTCAGTAACTAACTTGTCTCAGTGGTTAAATTAGAAAGCACTGCAAATAAATCATGTACTATGTTTAGAGCACTTCTGCCTGTCATGATCAGAAGTGCTGTGATAAAGGTAATGGATTACTCTTCTTCACCCAGTGTAATCACTGTGGACATCAGCAGCCACAGCACCTGATGTGACCAGTAGAAATTCAAGCCTTGACGTAATCAGTTGTGACTCTGAGAGGCTGGTTTTCAGGCTATGAGGGACAGACTGTGTGGAGCAGTTGGTCTGAGATCCTTGCTTTGTTTTGAAATTCACTCTGAAGCACTCAGCATAGCTGACAAACAAGTTAATTTTCTGGGTGTGGTTCTCCAGGGTTTGGGAAGGACAACTTCAAAGTTCTCAGGAAAAGCTTTCATAGAGTGCTGAATATCCATGAGCTGGTAAATTATTTTGACTGATTTGTTGGTGCCGTGAGTGCTTGTGAATGATGCACAGCCATGGTCAAGAAGAACTCATTTGCCACGAATGAGAATGCCATGAGTGTTTTTTGTCTAAGATTTGCTCTGGGAGTCAGTGGGACATTATTGCTTCACTTTACTCTTCCCTGTGGATCTTGGTCAGTCAGGGGGAGAGAAGCAAAAAAATGAGACAGGACAAGCAGAAAGCCAAGAAAACAGTCAGATAGTTGATACATAACCAGGTTTAAACGAGGAAAAGGGAGAGACCCAAGACATATGCATATGGGTCTGGATTCCTTCCAGAGGTTTCTGAAGACCGAGAATGTTGTTGCTGTTCACTGACACATCTGACCTGGGCCTCTGCTAGGGAAGGGGGCAGGCAGAGGAGGGTGTGTGTGCATTTGTCTTTCCCTCCACAGTATGAAATATGTCTTCTTTCCTCTGCCATTGGCACTGCTTCTGCCCATGTCTGTTTGCAAAATCACCATCTCCCCTGTGGAATGATGAAGTTGTCAAAATCCCAAATTTGAAGGGATGGGCTGCTGTGTGACATTTATTTTTGTTTTGCTTTGTATTTTGTTAAAGTTTTGCTTTTTGGTGCCTATGAGGAAGTGTTCTAAATACATCTTTTGTTTCTGTAATGGCAATGTCTGAAATGTCCCATTCTGATTTTCATTTCCATCTGGCTATAGAGTATTTCTAATTTCCTCTATTTGGTAGCCTTTAGCAGCATCTGATCTGCACTCAAGAACTAAAAGCCTTTTAAAAATGTTGTCCCATCCTACAAATAGTCCCTAAAAGGTCTAGTACCTATTTAAAACAAAATGGTTTACAGTACATTTAGCAACTTATGAAAAGTAACTGGTTCATTTTGAATCAATTTACTGCTGTTATGCCCCAGACACGTTTTATAAGACAAGTTAAATGTATGTGTGTATATACATATATAATAGCTGGATACAAATATGTGTTTCTGTATTGATTTTAGAGCACTGAAAACATTTAAAGCATTTGTTAAAAACAGGCTTTTTGACAGACAAAGAGTTCTTCAGACAAGCTAATATTGTTGAAATTACCTTTTCACTGCTCCCCAGGGCTCTTAAAGTCTTCTTGGAGTTCAGGGCATGGGGACAGTAGCCCACAAACAGTAGTACAAGGGTCTGCCTCTGTTTCAGTGTGTACCTGAGTGTCCCACCTTATGCCAAATCAACTGGCAAACTGCTTGTAACAGTTTGCTGTATGCAGTTCAAAATAGCATGGCTTCCACTGTCAACCCGTGCAAGGTGAGCTCAAACATACTTGGTGCCCTTACCTCTAACTCACATAGTATGTGTTCTGCTCGGCACTGAGCACCTGTGGCCTGGATTAAGCAACCTAAAGACATTGTGGACCGGCAGCGATGAGGTGGCTGGCTGGGCTCCAGGGGCTGCTCCTCATGGTGCTTCATCAAGCTCCCATGTGCCTTTTGGGAACATGCACATTGTGGCACATGTTGAGTCAACATGCAGCACATGTTGAGTCTAGTCCTGTCTCCACTACCAATCTCCTCTGTGAATCTGTGCAGTAAAGAAGAGGACGGGATTTACCCTTCTGCCTTACCTTCTGCCTCTGCTTGGGTACCAAACCAATGCCCAGAAAACGGGAGCAAATACTTTGATTAATGTCACTGTGTAACTGCATCATCTCTTGGGCAGAACTGCCTCGCAGTATGGGTTAGGGAAGCCCATAGATGTTCAAAGTTGCCTAGGAATACACAATTTCAGGGGAATCAGATTCAGTTAACTATGTTGTCACTTTACGGTGTCAAGAAAGGCAATCTATCAGAACAGAATCTCTTTGTAAGAAAATAATTCTGGGCAAAGTAGTATTATTGATATTGTCCAGACCCAATCAGCAGGGCTCAGAAAGGCTGGGTTGCTACTTTTCTCCCTGTTACACTCAGTCAGAAGAATCACTTTCACTTTCAGTAGCTGTTTCACATAAGGGTAGTGTGCACAGTGTTACTTACTCCTTCCTAACTGTTTAGCTAATGAGGAGGAAGAGTCAGTCTCTGAATGGTCTTAATACATACACATAAAGAGCAAAACCAAACCTAATGCTAATGACAGCACTATGTTGAATGGAGATCTCAGCTGCTGTAACTCACTTGATGAAATACATGCTGAATTTAATGCATTGAAATGTACCTCAAAAGCTCTGCAGAGACCCTTCTAGAGTCTTTATTTTAGCAAATGGAGGAAAGATGTCTTAGATTACCAATGCCACTAGCGCCAGTAAAATTTTTCTGGCCAGACAGCACTGCAGAAGCTGCTGTCCCACTGCTGCTCAAGTAACTGATTTGACATTCAGAAACTCTTTGAAAGGAGGCAACCTTAGAAGTGTTAATCCATAACATGAGCTAAGCAGGATGATGAACAACACTACCAGATATGTAAAAATCACCAAGAAAATTGTTTTCCTGAATATCTGGACCTCTGAGAAGGACTCTCATAGATGTGCTCTGTTCCAGGCTCTTCCCTTACTAGAAGCTATATTGGAGGCACACCTGGTTTCATCAGCTCCATAGCATGGGCCCAGCTGTGACCTGGAAGCAGTGTTCTTCTGTGAGAAAGGACATCTGCTCCTGCTGTCAGCTACACCTGCTCATTAGTGAACATTTTTGTAGCTGTAGCCATAAGGCACTGAAATTTATTCAGTAACAGCAATGTTTAATTTCATGTAGGATTGTTTCAGAGTTGGAAATTCAGTGGTGCTGGCTAGATCGGGGTGATACGGGTATTCTTGTCTTTCCAGAGAGGAGCATTTAGTGTGATACTAGAGTGTTAAAGACTTAGAAGAAAGGGGGATTAGGGAGGAGAGAATTGGGAAGAAGAAAAACACTTTGAGTTTATTGCCTGTATTGCAGGCAATGTTCATAAAATATCCAGTGCTTAAACTCTGAGTATGTGGTCAGAATTTCCTCTCACTTCTGAATGACCTACTGTGCAAACATTGACTTGTTGACATATAATAGCTGCCTTCAAACAGGATATTATTCAGCACTCTAAAATAATCTAAAACTCATTTGAAATAGCCAGGTTAATCCCCATCACCTGTAAGGGAGGAATAAAAAATAAATTATTCACAACCCATTACTTCCTTAGTAAAGTGCCACAGATTTTTGCAACTGTTAATGTGGCTGGAATCAATTAAACTCCTCTCTTGGGCATGTTCCCTAGTAAGGTGGGCTTCACAGTTAGCGAGAGGGTGTCCTCTAAACCATCATGATCACAGGTAGAAAATACTTTACAGGCAGCTCTCTCAGGCTGCTAGGTCTACTACCAGCTTTTCTCCACCATTTCTGACCTCCCTGCTTCCATCTGTTCTCCAAAATGTGCTTTTGAGAGGTGAAAAGGGATACTTTTGTCTGTGCGTTTTGCTGTCAGTGATCACAGTAACAGCTAATCCCACAGCATTTAAAACATGATGATGCCAGTTGTACATTTAACAGCCTTCAAAGCCACTATTAGGACATTTCTTTTGCCAACAAAAAGAATATAAATGCTTGTTAGACAGCTTTGGAGTCAGGTGCGTAATGTGCTGGATCTGAAGAGAAAGCGTTTCATTTTCAGCCCTGTCAGCCAACAAAGCTGTGCTGAGCTTTCCCAGTCCTTCATATCCCAGATGGTTGTTACACTGAGCTATCGACTGTCCTTGGAGAAGGAAGGAATGAAACCCAAGAACAGAGACTGACACTTTGCATGACCCTGGCTCGGTGGAGCAGCTAGCATGCATCAGCTCTGCCAATAGCTGCAAATGGGTTCCTCTGGAGCCAGCTTCTTGTTTCATGTCATGTAAGATTATAACCATAACTAAACTAAACTTCAACAAGTTAGGATTTTTGGAAACACTTTTAATTTGCTCTTTTACCCTGTGAAACCCTATTGCTGTTACTGCTGGAGAGCATCCAGCAGTTGTCCAAGCAAGAGTTCTTGCTTATTTTCTGATTTATTCCTAATCATCTTGGTTTCCTTTGGTTTGTTTTGAGAGGGGAGAGGAAAGTAATGCTCATAGGCGCCAAAGCACCTCAGTTTCTGGAGGGCCAAGTCATTTCCATGACTCCTGTTACTCCTCTTGGAGGAGCACAAACAAGGAGGATTGCTGCGGGAGAGAGGGTCTGGCCAGGTACCCATGTGCTACCAGAACAGACAGCAGACAACAAGAAGGCAAGAGAGACCCGTGGGCAGCTGTCATGAATGTTGGCCTGTTTGTAAGGGAGAATAGTGAATGGACTGAATGGTGGGAGATGGAAGACACACGTGAACCTAGATGTGGGGGGCAAGATGGGAGCTTCGGGTCAGCAAAGGAAAAGCGTGGGAGGCAGGATTGTCTGGTCAAGAAAAGTGGCTTTCACTGGAATTGTCTGTATTTTGGCGCTGTTAGATACAAACCATCCTAGTAGGCGTTCTTTTGGAAATTTCAAAGCTTCCCCAGCACAATTGCCCAATAAAGTTATCTCACAAGAGACAAGAAGGCTTCCTGAGAAGTGACACTCACCTGCCAGAACTCATACCTTCTGTAGACTTTCACTTAGTGTGCTGGTCTGCTTACCTCATGGTCCTTACTTGAAAAAGACTTGACCTCTTTGAACGTATGAAGCAAATGCTTCTGGATATGGTAATCATTTCTCCCAAAATTCATATTTCCAAATGTTTTTCTGTAATGAATTGTGTGTTGCCCATCATATAAAACAGAAAAAGTGCGTGTTGGTGCCTCAAGATTTTGGCTCCATCGCTTTACACCAAATAGTCCCTCTTGCATCAGTCAGTGCTGATGGCTTCCATGCAGGGAAAGTCGCTTCATCAGATACAGCAAGTGCAGAAGCTGGGTGTTAGCTTCTGTCCCTTGCTAACAGACCACAGCTAGAAGGGCATAAGAGAGAGTGCTCGGTCTGTGTGTAGCTGGAGCTATAAGCAGCTAAATGAGAAGTCATACAGATGGATTAAAGTGATGTTTGCCATCATCTTCTGGTGCAGCATTCAAACACAGCTTAGCTAGATCATGGGCTGCCTGCCTAGGTTCTCACAGCTTCTGCTTCAGGGTCCTACAGCTCTGCAGCACTCTTTGTACCACTTCTGCCTGGGCTTTATAAATAAAACATTTCTTCAAGCATTCTGTTTTTATTAGGGCAAATGACACGACAATATCTTGACAATTTGAAAGCTCATGTTTGTTACAGGTTCTTATAGCTCAGACTAATTTCAAATAGTGGGGAGGCTGGCAAGAAGAGCTGCTTTTAATTTTCTGTCAGCTGCAGAATGCCATTGCAAAGATGTGCTAATAGGTAAGGGCAACAAGGCAGGGATGTCCTGGGTGGGGTTTTGTTTCCAGACACCATAATAACCGGCAATTCCAGACACTGCAGCAGCTGCTTAGAGTGACAGCTATAATGCCACCATGGTGAATGAAAGCAGATGCATCTAATCATAAAGCCACTCTGTCTGCTCCAGGAGGGCGACCACAAACACAAGGGCTTCTTTCTAAGCATGGTATACTAGTAACAGATATTTATTAAGTTTTTTTACTTAATTCAAAACCAGGCATTATCAGTTAACAGCCATTTAAAAAGATACTTTTTAAAGTTTTTTTTTTTTTACTTCAATATGTTCTTTCTATGCCTATGTAACTGAAGAGGAGAGTCTAATGGAATTGACTTTCTAGCATGTTTTAGGCTAAGAAACAGAGTGGATGGAAGAATCATATATGTACGTGCTTGTACCTGGAAACTAGATAAGCAGTTGCTCAGCTGGATCTGGTTAATAACTAAACCAAATAAAATTGTAGGTACAGAAGTATATTGTGAACAACCTCCTCCTGACTAGAGGTCACTTTTTCTGCTCTGTAAATGTTCATCAATGAAGTCACATTATACATTAAAAGACTTGTGTTTGTGTGAGTTATGGGAGGTCAACACCGGCATGGATTACACATTTTTAAACACAGCTATCCCTATAAATAAACAAACTGAAAATTTTACTTAGAGAAAACCCAGTTGATGATAGGTATGCTACCAAACCTCTATTGTAAGGACACTGGAACCCATTCCAATTATTAAGAAGTAATGAACCTTGTTTAAATGAATAAAATAAGCATGCTTTTAAAACTACACACAAGGTGCTTCCGAATACTGCCACTAAGACTACAGGCTGTGAGTCACGGAACATCTGATTGTTCATTAAACTGTCAAGAAAGGAAGAAGAGGGATGATAAGAAAAAGCGAATCCACGGTTGCTTTTCTTAGCCCTTGTGAAGCAAACTCTTCAGTATGTTGTTCTGAAAAAGCTTTCAAGGAAAGAATTGACCTCATTTGTGACCTCTGTGACTCTCAGTGATAATCACAGGGCTCTGCTCCTTCAATCTGCTTAAAAAGTAGCAATGGCTTGTTGTTTTAAGAGCCCACAAGAAAAACAACTTTTTTTTTTTTTGTCCAAAACACCACAAATGGTGATGTGTCACTCCCTGAAGGATGAGGTGCTGATACAAGCACCTATCTACCTCAGGGGGTGGTGGAGTGGTGAGGGAGTTAAGATCATATTCTCATGTTTAAAACAGGAACTCAGTCTTATGTGGAGCTAAAAACATACGTTTTACCTTCCATAGTTCTTTGGTCTTAAAATTAAGCATGGCCTGAAATTTATAATTGATGATGATGTTCCAGTAAACAATTTGCATTATTTAATATAAAAAACAGGTATTAACATGAATGTTAAAAGGAAGGAGCGAGAATCATAATTATTTTTGGAGTGTTAGCTTCCATTAAAGTAGCACAGCTAGAGTGACGGTGCTAACAATAAAATAGGTAATCAATTAGAAAAAAAAAAAATCAAAAAATGCCAACATTGTCTGTCCTGGGGTTATATATATGTATGCTTGTGGTGAGTTGACCTTACTTCTGGTTTTGACCTTTTACAAATTTAAAAATTTGCTCATCCAGATATCCCCCAAAGGCCAGGATTTCCAAAAAGTTAGTTACAAGTCTCTCTGAGTGACTGCAGCTGACCTTGTCTCCACTACAGGAAAAAGTAATCAATAGCCAAACACCTACAGAACAGGCTCCGTGAGCTGGGAAAAAATTTTATGGAGTCAAAACCACTCTTTCATGAGCTCGTATTCTGGAGGGCACTCTCAGTATCATCTTCAGAATGAGAGTCACAACCAACACATCTGCTCCCTAGTCTGACCTCAGTACAGCTAAGATTTTTTAAACTGAAATTAAAGTGAATGCATCGTTCTGAACATGGTGTGCCCCTCTTTTTCTTCTACTCCACTGCAGTTATGTTGGTGAGATTTAGCTACTGTAAACTGCAGGTTGCTACCCATAGTCTGAGGAGAATTTAGTCATTTACTGGTGTAATGAAGCTTAAACAGAGGATTCAGTCTTTTAAAATTGAAGCTTGGTAGCACTGAACACTTTCATTTCCTCCTTTCAAACATATGATCACTACTCAAAAGACCTTTTTTGTGGGAAATTCTTCATCCTTTTGTATGTGATCCTAGTAAGAAGATACTGGCCTGAGTCTATCATCAAATTAATTTATGAGAGATGTGATTTCATCTACATAATTCGTGTGCCCTCAAGAAGTCGTTTTCCTAGGAGTACCAGAGATAGTTCCAGGCAGCCATACCTTAAGGCCTGTGGTTTCTAATTTAAAGAAAAAAGGCAGTTGTAGTAATTTGTGCCTTAAAGCTGGTACTTCAAAGGACAGAGAGAAACCTTTGGTGTCATAAGTCTGTCAGGACTCATCCCTTTGTGTAATATCCTGTGTTTGTTCTTGAAATATGTTTTACTTTATATGTATAAATATATGTAGGTTTGTACATATATATTTTCACCAAAGGATACTAAAAAGATGAAGGTCTGTGTACTTCAGATAATGAAACTATAAGGAGACTGTAACACCTAGCTTTTACATTATCACCATCTCAAAGTGAAAAATACATAAAAAATGCTGCAATTTCTCTTAGTCTGGGCTCAAAAACTAGCTCTGGAGTTTTAGAAAAGCTTCTACTAATAAGAAGTTCATGTAGGTTTCTCTTCCTCTAGTAAGTTCTCATTTCTTGATGGTTTTATCTTAAGAGGTAACTGTTAGAGAGCCTCCACCACCCTCATCCTCTGGGAGAGGAGATCACTGTAACCTCAACTTCCAGCTTTATATTGGTAGCAAATGCTAGGTGTTGTGAAATGAGCCGAGTACATTTACAGAGCTTTTGAAGGGTGCTCAGATAGAACTGAAGTAGCTGAGTGAATTCAAAGAAACATCCTGCTAAAGTGAACTCATGCCCCAATCTGGATTCAGTCCTGCTGATACATGGAGCAGGAGCAGGGGGAGTCTGGGCCAGGCAGGACCCCTGCATCCCAGCATCGCTAGACTGCAGTTCCAGTGGGTTGCTGCATAGGACACCCTCACTGCATGAGGCTGCTGCTGTTCTGTGGCAAAAGTGCTCCAGTCTCTGTTCGCAGAAAGCACAGCACACAGGTTAGCTTTAACCTACCCAGCTTAGTATTTGCAGCAATCCAGCTGCTCAAACCTTGGCTGCAAAAGCTCCACGAGGAATAAACTAGGTTGGGTGTGATGCTTAAGCTGGCTTGCTTGCCTGTGACCCATATAAACTGCAGTCTCAGCATTCCTGCAGCACACAAATCTAGAAATCACTGTATCTGCTTCTAATGAATGTAGGCTCTGTCCACACTTGGCAGGTTTCTTCAGCTCTGCCGATTAGACTAATAAAAGATATTATCTCTCTCTCTCTGAGTTTTACCTTGCTTATATCCTGAGATTATCACAGCTCTGCCACTTAGAGGTCAGACAGAGTAACCCTTTGAGATTAGGAAAAACTATGGTGATATCAGAAGAAATAACTTATGCTCTTAAACCAATACAAAGTTTAAGGCCAGGGAGTGGGTAGTTGAAAGGGCTTTGCAGTCCCTAGGTGTGTTCTGGTTTTTTTATTTGGTGACATGATTGCACTGCCAGAGATTTCCTACTAGTGAATTCCTTTGGCACTACACTATGCAGTGTTTCTTCCTGGGGTGTGTGCTTGTGTCTGGTCTTGAGCAGGGGCCATTGCTGCTTTTATAAAAACCTGCCTATTTTTGCTGGACTTTGAAGCAAGCCATTCTTCTTAGAACAATACCAGCATGATCTCTTGAAAGCACTTCTGTGGACTGAGTAGGATTTTGAAAGCTATTGTGTGCGTTTGTTGCATGGATTTTTCCTCTCTCCACTTCTTACTTGCTAAATCATAACAAATTGAGGATTGTGTTTCATACTCTTTACTGACTCAGTCATATTTTCAAAAGCTATTTATTTTTAATCTAAACAAATGAAACAACCTGCCTTGTCTTTTCATATCTACAAAACCTCCCTCCCCCCATGTTTGCAAAACACTGCAGCAGCCTAACAAAATATAATGTGTGGTGTTTCCTGCTGTGACCCAAAATACTCACTCGTGTGCTCTAGCCCGGCCATGATAGTTTGCTGCTTTTGGCTGTGAGTGGTGGATGCCTTATGGCAGTTAACTGTTACATTTCGTATAAGCCCGTTATCCTATCCACCTTCCCTGCCAAGCAGTTTCCTCTTGCAAAACTTCCTCTGTCATTTTCCCACATCTTTTCCTTTTTTTTTTTGTTTCCTCTTATCCAGCACCGTTATCCGGTGTTTTGAAAAGCAAAAACAGCCCCTTGCTTGTAAACCTTTCTTTCTCTTCTGGTCTACCTCTGTTGCATTTAATATTTGTAAGCCCCATTTCCTATGTTTTATTTGTCATATTTCATTTTTGAAATACCCATGGTTCATTTCTCTTCTAGATGTGCTATTTGTGTTATTTTTACACTGTAGTCTTGTTCAATACATTTCCCACTTCTTTGTCCACTTGATCTTTAGTAAGAAACTGTGGTTTGCAAGTATTACAGTAAATATTCAGATAAATGTCTGGTATTATCTGACTAAGAAATGGTTGGATTTCCAGGCACATTCTTTCACTAGGCAGTGAAAGAATATGTCTCAATATTCTGGTAAAAGTCCTTATAGCACAATGTGTCATATAAATGGCATCCTGCTTTTCCATTCCATGCCAATATTTGTTGTTTGGTAAAAAAAAAAAAAAAAAACAAAAAACAAAAAAACCCAAAACAAAACAAACCACAACAAACAAAACCACAAAAACATGAAACAACCAACAACACAAAAAACCCAAAAGGAAATCAAAACCAGCTCTCAGTGAGTTTAATGCAAGTTAGCAGTAGTCAGACCTCATACAGTGCAACAACTTGCAATGTCTGCTTTAGGACATTAAGTTTTTTGCAGAAGCGCTTTCCTTTGAATTGCATTAGGTAGTAAAAAGGGAGTTGGTGGCTAAAGAAATTTGCACTTTTATGGTAAGTTGTAGAGGTCTAAGCCACATTCAGCGTTCAGAGTCCTCTGCATGGGAAAGGGTGCAGGAGGACTGTCCATACTGGACTGGGAGTTGCCTAAGTAGAGTGGCACACTTTTTTGGGGTAGTCAGACATCAGGTTTCAACTGTGTCTCTTCAATCTTCTCCATTTCTTGAAATTAATTTATATAGTTCTTTGAGCTAACCAAGAAAAACCCGTGCCTCAAACTTTTTATATGTGGCACAAAGCTGCTGGAGCACATAAAGTCTACCAAGCATGTATAATATGTAAGGGGAAGGGAGAAAAGAATAGGGAAGGAGGTGTCATCACAAAGACATTACAAATTTCTCCATTAATACATAAAATATTTTGAGAGGTTTGTAATAAGCATACAGACTGAAAAGTTCAAACTCATTTGAAAAACTTTGACACAATTTGTAAAAAGTTTATGAGCTTGAGTTTGTATGTGATGGGAAAGTTGATCTCATACCAGCTTGCAACTGATTGCAGAGCAATGGTGTTACAAAAGTCTGTAGATGTAAGTCAAGAAGAATGATATGGATGTTGCACTTGCCAGAACTATTTTACTAATGAATTCTGAGTGGAAAACACAGCACTCTGCAACTTTAGTTAAGCAGTAAAAACAGAGATCTACAAAAGGAATGACCGAGTCCTGGCTACCTTACATTCTGTGTCATTGGCACTGGTGCTAAATCAGAATGAAAATAGTACAGTTTAGATTATTCTGTCCACTTCTTGGAGCTGCAGCAAGTAACACAGGGTGTGATATGCCAGCATTTTCTACAGAAGACATTTAGATCCATTATACCTTGCCTATGAACTGTGCTTAATCTTGGAAATGGGATCCCTGATTCTGGATCCCCGTTTCCAGAGAGGTGAAGTTCCCTAGTTCATCAGTTTTGTCTCATTCAGTTACAAGGACCAAGAGAAGACAAAATGAAGTAGCTTTCTTTTGGTTTGTGCTGAATATAGCCCAATCAGACATGCAAGATCAAAGACCCCCACTAGTAAAACCCTTTCTGGCCCAACTGGCAGAAGGGGCAGAAGAGAGGCACACCATGCAAACAGCATCGTGCTGACCTCAGTGAGGCCTGGGGTCACTGGTGAAATTCGCAGGACAAGGCTGAAAGTCAGCACATCCTCCCCACTGTACTGTGGGGCTCATGTGTGGTGGGGGTGACAGCGGTGCTATGTACAGGCTGATATACTACATTTGCGTGCCAGGTATCTAAAGATTTTGGAAAACTTCAAGGCTTCTGGGTTTCATTCCAAATTACCTTTCACATATCTCAGGGAACAATTTATATTTATTGACAGGCTCTTCTTGGGAGGCTTGAGCAGAAACTCGAAGTGACTTGTGAGGACAAGAGCAGTTTCTCCTTGCCAGAGCCCAGGTCACGGGCAAGGCAGCAGGAGGGGACGCAAGTGGCTGCAGCCTGAGTGGCCCTGACTGCTCCCAGCGACCAGGCAGCTGGCCTCAGCTCTGTCCCGGCCTGTCCTTCCTCCTTCATCACCCCACGCTTCCACGAAAAAAATAATTTCATACAAATTTTAGAGGAACATCCAGTTAATCAAAACACAGCAGGCTGCCAGCGCAGCCTGAGCAGAACGGTGCTATCACACACCATGGCACTTTCAATTCTGCTGCTTCATTCTCTTGACAGAGATATTAACAAAAAGAGGAAACCGGCTATTACGGTGACAAAGGCTTTGACAGCATCGGGAAAATGCATGTTAACTCGTCATCAGGCAGGCTGGAGCTGGCTGGTAATAACTATGCTCCCTGTACGACTCACAGCACTCGAAACCTCCCTCGCTGCTGTGTGGGTTTGTCTGCTGTGGATCAGGGCACGTTTTTCCATCCAACGATACCTACCTGAGTGCTTTGGGGCTCTTGGCTGCTGTGCCTCTTATAATAGCACAGGCTATTAAAAGATCATCTTTAGATTGTTTTGTTTCAGATCCCAAACACTCCAAGTTACATCTATTGATGCATGTATCAAGCAAGTGAAAAGTTACACTATTTAATGAACAAGGAGGTGCTTTTATTTTAATGGGGATTCAGCTTGCACTGTATGTGTAGAAGTACTGTCATCTGCTTTTATTGCGAGCAGATGTTGGAGTGTGTTTGACTTGGAAAAACCCATGAGGCTCAGAATTAGCTATATTAATAGAGGTCATTTGGTAAACTGGGTGTATTTTAGTTATTTCAAGATCCAGTTCAGACTGTGACAAATAAGGATCAGTTTTCTCTGGGGCTCTAAGAAAGCTCTGGAAGAATGGCCATTTCTCCATTCGTTTCTCCCTGTTTGAGACCTGCTAATGACTGATGCTTGGGAGGCTGCTGTGTTTGATGGCTGCCATTTCCATGCCGGGAGTCGTGTGCTGTTGCAGTAGCACGCTGTAGTTAGCCCTAACATAGTGCATTTAGCTAAAGCTGCACTGGGCAGCACCTCTCTGTCAAACCTGTCGTTAAACTAGCCAAAAGATGAGCAATTACAGCTTTGGATGGTACTCTGGCCAGTTTTCAGTTATAAGTTTAATTGTTGTTGCTGCTCTCTGGAGTCCAATATCCAAAATAATTTTCCTGACCTCCTCTCTCCCAGTCTGTTTAGATCCCAAGTCCATTAAGCCAGGAATTGCCTTTCTGCCCACAGGCATAACTGGGCTCGCTGTGTTTTTTATCAGTGTGAACAGTAACACAGATACCACCTTTGGATGAAGGTATAGCATCTTCTGTTACACCAGGTGATGTAAATGGAAAAGGTAGGCAAGCCTTGGGATATTTATCAAATCTGACAAAGCACCAGCAGAAAAACCCACAAAAAGTTTATAAATTCATGTTCATTGGAGGGTGTCCTGCTACCCATCCTTTTTAAGTGATTTTTCTGGAAAACAGAACAAATCTAAGCAACTGGTAAGTCTCTTTTTTGTTCTTAGTAATTGAAGCTGGTTTGATTAAATCAATCCAAGCCGAGGCTGTTGGCCATGCCCTCTTCCCCCCTCTTGTATTCCTGCTTCCTCTGTTGTGCAGGCACTGGTGCAGAGATGGGCATTCTGAGATCTGGTTCAAGGAGCTGATCTGTCTCTAAACGAATTGCTGGCCTGCAGCTGCTTGATCCTGTCCCTAGAGTACCCCTCTGCTAATACTAGCAGAAGTATTTCTGTTGCCATCCAAGTGGACCAAGGTGGAAAACTGATCCAGCTGAAAAATAATCAGGAAAACACACTTGTGTTTTTCTCCCAGCTGAACCATTTTCCTAATCTGATGTGCCAAACTGATGAGAAAATACACTTACAGGCAGAACACAGTGCAGGGGCAAGAAAGAGATCATTAGAGAAAAGGACAAAGTGAACCTGAATCCATGTGGGTTGAGCTGTGTCCTTGGAGCTAGAAGCAGATCTAGGTTAGGGGAGAAAGTAGGGCATTGCAACAGCTCAGGCTCATCCCAGGATGAGAGGAGACTCTCCCAGAGCAGTTAAGTGATCAGACACAGATCTCATTGAGAGATCCAATAATAGTTACACGCTCAGACGTGAGGTCTTCAGAGAAACTGTGGATATGAACAGAGAGGTGGTGATCTCAATTATGATTGCTAAATGACACCGCCTGGTCTCCGTGTCATCACCTGGGACTCGCAGCTGTGGGCTTGCAGAATTAGAGGTACTAGGACTGCTGTGAGAGAAGAGGCTGTGCCACGGCTTCCGGCTGTGGCCAGCCAGTGGCTTTTCTGCTGTCTCTGGCGGTGAGGAGGGGGCTGCTCTTCCTTGCTAGGGCACACAGCTGTTGGTTTCAGTGTGGTTTCTTCAGCTGCAAAACAGATAGGAGAGAGAGAGAGAACACGATCAGAGAAAGGTTTTGAAAACAGAAGGAAGGAATAGGAGAAAATGCTTTGATCTAGAGAGGAGTTTGTCTGGTGTTAAGGTCTGATGCGGTGCCACCACCTCCGCTCTGTCCCCAGTGTTCCGTGGGGCAGCACTGGGCGGCAGGCATGTGGGTGCTGCCCATGGGGTCTCCTCACACCCTTCATGCTCTGAGGACCTCTCGAGGTTTCCATCAGCCCTTGTGAGGAGCATGGACTTGCAGTATTTTTAAAAAAAGAACTGAATGGCTGAAAACTAGGTCTCGCCTCCTTTTGGCAGCTGTGCTGGCTGTTAGTGTGGTCCGCTTAATGTCAACCTACTCCACCCCAGCACAACATCCAACCTAACAATCAGGAAGCTCCAGCTTCATGTTTTGTAAAAACAAGAAACAACAACAGAAAAGACAGAGCTAAGGCTTGGCTTTTAAAGGTGGTTTGGTTTTTTTGAATGTCACTCCTAAGAAGAAAAGACCATTTAACTCAGAGGTAGATAATGTTAATGGTTATACATTACATGAATAACAAAGTAGGAGCCCCTAAGATGTATTATAACATGAGTGTTTAGCTGAAAAGTATGTCAGGATCTTACAGGAAATCTGTCTATGACAGAGTATTTTCCCAGACTGGTAAAATTCAGAGATAACTAATAGCATTTTCTTTTTATCTAGTGTTTCCCTGTAGCAGGAAAATAAAATTTAGCACAGACAATATTGACTGTTCAGAAATACAGCTACAGCCATCAATAGAGGAAGAAAGATTGGTAGGAAACTTCTTTCTCCAATGTGAGCTGCAAAATATTCAAAGATGTTGACACTCAGATGGTCACAGTGTACCTTCAGTGTGAATGTCTTCTGGAGATGAATGAAGCTGCTTATGATTCAGAAATATTATTTCAGTATATGATAGGTGCTGTTTTCAGACACCACATCAATTATATCTTTTCTCATAATAAAGATTTTCCTCACAAGCGAAAACATAGACTTCACAAACGATCAACCAAAAAAAGTCCTTATATTCTGAAAAAGAATGTCAAATGAAGGGGAAAAAATGTTTACTGAGTTTTATTTTACTCTAGCTGAAAGGTTTGGTTAGCTATAATAAATGCTCTGCTAGCATATATATTCTCTCTGCTTTCCTGCTGACACTGTCTTCCTATTTTACTTCTCTGACCAACCGAAAACTTTGTATGATTTTGCCTTGTCCTGTAGCTGCTCCAGGTTGTTGCAGAAGTTGCGTCTGCCTATTTCTGCTTAGTAATCCTGTGCCGTCTGGACAACGTTCATGATTTATTTTTTGCATTTCTTATTGTCTATTTCTTTATAAAAAACGATTTACAAATTAGTCATACAAAATATAAACTTACATAAAGTTGTTGAAATAAATTGCCCTGATAGCAGCAAGTCTCCATTGTCCTGCCCTGCTGACTCAGGGTTACTCACTGGTGCGGGAGGTTGTGAGGTTCTCCAAAGAGAAGCAGCGCTGCCTGCAACCTCCACCCCAGAAGCCACTGCCAGAGGGTTTTGAGATGCTTATTCTAGGTATGTGGAGGAAAGTTAGATTGCTAATGGCCATGAGACACTGTAAATATGGTGTGAATATGGACACATCACAATGGGAAAGTATCTCTCCTCAAGATAGTTTGCCAAGGAGGAAAGCAGTGTACAGAATTCCCAGAGCTGGCATCCACGAGAAATGTCTGAGGTAAGCCATGAAAACCTGAACTGAGCAGCTAGCGTGGTGCATATTAGAGAATAAGAAATGAAGGTGCATTTTGTTTTGATTTGTCTTTTTCTGGATAATCTGCCCAGGTTTTTTTATACAATCAGTGCATCTAGAAGGGATTGTATACTGATGGTTGATGAAGCCGTATTTACATGATTACTGAAATTACTTATACAACAGGAAAGCGACCTAACCAATTCATCATTGTTTAAATTTTAATTCAGTGAAAAATGTAATCTCCAGAAAACACTGTTTGCATCTATAATGAATAGGTTGTTTACAATTTGATACAGTTTCCTCAAATTCTGTGAAGAAGTGTTTCATGTGATCTCTTTCTGAATTCACAACAAATGAAAATGGCCTGGCTGGTTTCATACAAGGAGGCTCATTTGCAGGGAAATGCAGATCCAGTTTGCTGTTTGCTGTCTAATGCAATTTAGACAGAGCAACGCAGCGCTCCCTTTTTCTCCTGACAGTGATTCTCCCTCCAAAATGAGGTTCTGGCAGTCTGCTTTCGTACAAAGTAGACTCAAATCTAATTATGCTGCTATGACAACTTAGCCTTATAGCATGCACAGTCCTTTTCCCTCTCATCTTTGTGGTGCTGCTATGGGTAGAAACTGATTCTGTTTTTTCTTCTTCCAGTATAAATAGAAATGCACGTCAATGAAGTCTAAGTTGTACTGGTATAAGGTTGGGGTCAGCCTCAGTACATTAAACACTTCTCTTAAAAATGGAGGAGTGGAAACAAGGAAAAAATGTAAGGTGCTGCGTCCTCCAGCCCTCACTTAATGCAAGCCATGTTAACCACCCCTATCCACTCATCTGCATGGGGAAGGAAACCAACTCTGAATCTCCACCCTCACGTAGAGAGAGAGAGCAGCCACAGCCACATCTCTCCCCTCCTCACCTTCCCTCAGGAACAAGACACATAATTCCTTCAGAGACCCTCTGTGCAGTGTTTAGTCCTTGCAACAGGGTCCTATGCATGCTCTCACCCAGGCTGTTCCTCTGGCTGGGTGGCTTATGGCCTGAGAGCAAGTTACTGCCATGCAGGGAAGTCTGTGTTAAAGGAAAACAACTCAGACAAACTTTTCTGGCCCCTGCACAGTGCCTCTGAAGGAAGGCAGGCTAAGGGGCTGGGCTGTGTATGGGAAGAGCTGGTGAGGGGAAGCTGGCTGGAAAGACTGTGCTGGTCACCCAGGTTGCTGGAGGGATTAGCTGCTCTGCTGGGAGAACATCACGGGAAATGTTCAGTAGCTGAGGCCTGTTTTAGAGAGAATGAGCACCCACTTTCTGTTCTCTACTGCCTGTACCTAGTCCTCGCATGGGGTCTGAGCCTGCTATCTCCTGCTGTTAAAGCAGAATCTCTGTTGCAACAGGTTTTAGCTTCCCCCTCGATCTCCTCATCCAGCCTTGGAGGCAGGCAGTAGAAAGTGTCTTTTGAGGGTCACTTCAAAATTCGGTGCAGGCATGTTAATGCAGAACTCCTAGGGCCAGCCCTGAGGGAACATGTGGGTCCGTCATCAGGACCTCTCTGTTAATTGCTACCAAAGCCAGAGGTTTTTCCATGTGTTTACCTTTGATGAGTTATGTTCAGCAAAAAATTGTAAGTGTAGCCAACATAACTTAATTCGCAGTGACACCCAGGGAGCTGTGGAAAGGCGCCAGTGGTGTGATAGAGAGCATTTTAGTTTCATGTGGCTTCCTGAAGCTCCCCAGAGCACACAGAAAAGAGTCCAGCCATTTTTTTCTTTTTATTTAAGGCAAAAAAATATTCCCTTTCCAGCTGTGAAAGCAACTGCATAGGCCAGAACAGAAGGTGTTTGTGGTAAAAAGACACACAGGCTTAGCCCGACTATTTTGATTTTTTTTTTTTTCCTCCCTGAATTCTCCAGGGAGGAGAGGAGCTGGCATCAGATGTTAGGAGAGAGACCCAGGGCTTCTACTTAATTTCTGCCTTCTGACCTGTGGCCTGGAAGAAGTAAGTACTTCTGTCACCTGATGTTCTTTGTCACTTAGGCTGAGACCTGAGGTCAGAAAAAGACTGTTCAAAGTTGTCATGGCTGAGAGAGCTACCAGACCGAGCAAGGAGCGGGAGGGAGCTCATGGATCACTGCTGCTGAAACAGGCTCCTGTCTAGAAATGATGACCCACACCTTACCTGCTCCAGAGACCCTGATGCCCCATGGCGCTCACCCTGTGTGCTCCCTTCTCAACACATGCAGTCACCTTGCAATGAAGATGTAATTCCTCAGTTCCTCCTTCCCTGTTGCACCAACCCAGCAGCTGGGTGGTAAACAGAGTGAGCACACAGTGTCCTACGCAGTTGGAGGAAGCCAGATCTACATCTACCTGGGGTGCTGCAACGCAACCCTTAAAAACAAGCTCAAGAATAGCAAGCATTAATGGTGAAGAAGTTATGGGCCTGTGTAAACTGTGTGCACTGCCACCTTGCTTGTGCAGGGATGTTTCTAGGTTTAACCCTTCTAGGTTTAACCTAGGTTTAGCTCTGGATCAGAGATGAGACTTAGTTCCTTAGATGAGGAACCATTACAGCCACAGTGGGTCTGGACCTCTTCTGACATGCTTCCCTAGTGCTTGATTCTGGGCAGTCCTAGGTGCTGCAGCAACTGTGACTCCTTCCCTGGCTTCACCCTTCAACGAGATCTGTCAGCACAGGCATCACCTACATCCAAAGGTGCCTGAAACCCTATATGTTTGGTAACACCAGACACAGAAAAGCTGCTTTCAAAATGACATCTGGCAACCCTTTCTCTTTCCCTCTGCCCCTGACTCAGAAACAGAGAACAGACACCACTGCAGGTGTTCTCCCTGTGTCACTTCTATGGCTTTGAAGTGGCAAGCTCAGAAAGATGTCTTTTCTGTGAAGAAACACCTCTTTTTCCATGAACGAACTAAGAAGGTTCTGGCCTTTATTTTAATCAAGTAATGCAAATTTCTTGTACTGGCTGGTTGCCCTAGACCTCACTACAGCATATGAGAGATTTCTTGTCTGAAATAGTGACCTAAACCCAACACTGACTTCACAAATGCTGTTTCTGTCTCAAGCCCCACCATTTGCTCGTGCAGACGTTTCTGGCCAGCCATGATGCTGCCTGCTAAGCACTTCCTGGCCAAGACCTCACGTTTTCTCTGGTGGGTGGCTCTTTTGCTGTCTTGTTGTCTAGACTTCTCATGTCTTGCACCATCAATCATAACACTGCAGAGAGCGCAAAACAATGCCCAGTGCTGTCTCTTGTATTTATGTGGTGAAGATGCTAATGACTGTGGGACCAAAATGAAGTGGGTCTTCCCTGAGGAGATAATACCCTTTTGTTCTAAGAGGCAGGTCATAACAGATGGGATGTATGTGCACTTACTTTATTGTGAGGCTTCTCATTTCTTCTTTCCTGTTTTCTTACAGAAGTGAAGAGTCAGTCATACCAACTGATTGTTGTCGGCAAGACAAATATTATCTCTTTTGAGGGTTTCATAAGAGAAGAAATGGGAATCACACTCTTCCCTCCTCTGTCTCTTGAGAAGTGGTGGCTTGCTTTCAGGTGATGCTCATACTTAATCTTAACAATAGCAATTTGTGATCAATAAATTAGAAGTTGAGTGATTCAACATCATAAAAAGAGCTTGAAGCTCATTGTGATTCTTGTTTTGTTTCCTTTGTTGGCTTATATAGTAGTTGGACAAACAATGTTTCCTGGTTCTGATTCCGTATTAGATTCTATGGCTCTGTATTTCACAGCTACCATAAAAGCAGGTACAGCAGTGATGGGAGCCATATAAGTACCTAGATAGAATATAAAAATATTGTTGCTGAGTCCTTCAGGGTGTGCTTTGTGAGAGAAGACACTTAATCTAAATAAGAAGGGATTGTTAACTTTTACTATATAGCATATGCAATACTAGAATTTATTAGTCTATTGTTCAGTGCAGTAACTGATGTGCTGTTTAAGTTGTTGGTTTTTTTTTTTTTAAATCCATGAGATAAAAGAAGTTTCCAAAGTTCCTGCCTCAGTTTTCATGTTTACAATATGTGAATGCTGGTGATACTAAGTCAAGGTGCAGTAAATTAAACATCAGTGTACATATATATAGCACACAGTTGGAACACAATTCAGGTGTGTCATGGAAAAGATTTGGGTTTTCCCCAGGTCAATAAAGGATTGATTTCCAGTTCAGCCACAATAACCTAACTGTGTGCAGTGGACACCACATACAACACTCCACACTTTTTGAGTGTGCAGGAGAGCTGGTCAGGGTTATATGCACTGTGGCACTCTTCAAGTTGTCTGTAACAAATAGTTAATAAAATACTGTTGTGTAGATGTCCCAAACTGTCCCCAACAAAGTAATTTGCATGAAGGATTGACACAATCCCTTTTTGTGTTTACACGGGCCCTCCAGCGGGCTAGACCTCATGCACTGCCAGGTGCCGTCACTGCTGCAGGGAGCTTGATGCTGCCTGTACAGTGCAATGACGAGGGGCAACAAAGAAAAAGAAAAGAAACATAAAGGAAAGATGGTGGTGTTACCACTAAGACAATTCAGTAACGGAGTCTTAGAGAGCTGTGCATTCATTATTTGCTGTATATAATAGTTATTAGTAGAAAGCATTGCCAACATTTGTGTGTGTGTGTGTGTGTGTGTGTGTGTGTGATCCAACACATTTTTGCATTGGTTCTTTTTTAAACTGAGTAGGAATTGACAGGTTTTAGCCCATAGCTGCTTTCAGCACACTGAGAGGGGAGAATGCCATTTCTTTACCTTTGTGCCGCTGAGGGAAAAGCAGTTGTTCTTTACACAAAATCTGCATCAGCAGCAGCTTTAAAGACTTGCTTGCTTGATCCCTGAATTTAGTTTTGAAAAATTTTGCAGTGCCAGCTTTTTCTGCATAAAATCTGTTTATCCCTCAATTGCAAGAACTTCAGTTTTCTGACAGCGTCTAGACAACCCCAGTTGAAATAACTCAAGGTGGTTACAGCTTCTCTTGGCAAGTGGGGGAGATTAAAAGCAAAATACTCCCGTGATGAAGATCATTACACTGAAGTCCCTCTCTGCTGTTGATCTTTACATGACTTCAGGCGTGATCACCGCTTTCCACATTTTCCTGCCTTGCAGTGGGCATACTTTGCAGGAGCAGCCTGTCCCTCTGTGCATTCTTGATATTGGACCCTGGCTCAGCCAAGAGGCAGACTGTGCTCCGTGGTGGTGCTTACACACGGCTGGTGGTTGTCTCACACTTCTTCATGCTAGTTTGCAAAGACAAAGGGGCTACTTCACCCATTTCAGTGTCTGACATTAATTTGTCCCTCCTCCAGACTCATAGAGGAGCACAGTACATTTATGCTTTGTTACATCTGCACGACAGGGAGTGAGATGCACTTTAATTATTTTCACCCGTATATGTGCAGCATAGAGGGACAGCATATTGATTTTTCTGTTTATTTTCCCATCTCTGATTGAGTAAATGTTTTTCACTCAGCAGCCGTAGGCTCATAACCTCAGGCTCACCAATATCTGTCTTTTCAGTTGACTCTTCCTTCCAACTTTCACTTACCTGTTGCATACCTCAGGGATTTACTTTACTCCACATGATACTCTGAGACATAAAATGAAGATATACATTGATACCAGCCCCCTGTTTGCTGGGAACCCTGAAAGGAGAAAGCCACTACAGGAATAGGGGCCCACAGCAGTTCAAAAGCTATGACTGCAACATGTACAGAATGCCCGAGTACCTTTGGGAATAGGAACTCATCTGTGTAAATGGTCTGCTGCAATACTAGTACCAGGGTCTACAGCACATCTGGCTGCCCATTCGTGCCCAGCTGGAATAAGCAGAGGCTACATACATCAGCGGATCTGGGCGAGGAATTTTTTACTGAGGGCTTTTGGATGCACACTCCACGTATTAGAAGAGAACAGGGCCTGATCTGAAATAACACAGTTCCAGGCAGTAGCTGCTGTGATCCTTCTGTGTCTTACCATCCTTTCAGCAGCTCAACTCTGTATGCATGCACAGGCAGTGGGTATCAAACAAGCATCACAGGCTCATAGCAAGCTGTTTGTCTCCTTTTTAACACAGTGCAAGCACTGCATGTCTAAGGAAATGGAAACTCCTTTCTAATAACTGGCTCAGACTCAAAATACTATTTGTATGGATCCTCTTTTAGTAACCATATTTTCACTTGGCTCACAACAAAAGCTATTTTACCACTACAGGTGGAATTAAGATAGTCAGCTTCACAGACTTCATGAAAGTTTTACTTAGTAGGCAGACCAAGGCTATCACTGAAAACAAAAAATATGTTTTGAAAGGAATAAAAACATATACTGTCATTTTTGTGCTCAAGCTAGTAAGTATAGTTAAGATTCACTGATGGTCCCTGCCTAGCTCTAAGGTCTCCTGCAAGCTGCAGCAGCCTTGCTGTAAATTGTTGCTTAAAACCTGGAGGAAACGAGCACCTGCAGCCTTTTGGGCTTATTTTGTAACAGCTGCTGTCTTCTGGGGTTCTTTTTCTTCCAACTTGCAAGTACTCTTTTCCTTTTTTGCCTCTTGAGGTTAGTTTGGACTCCTGTCTTCTCTCTTTATGCCCTCTGTGATTTCAAAGAATCAGTTGTGAGAAAATTTGGGTGAAGGACTCCAGAAACATTTTTCCCAGCACCCCTTTGTACGGTAGTGTGCTGGGAAACCTTTGTGAATCCCTTCAGCCCTGTCAGAAGGTAAAGATTTGTAAGGTACCAAGTCCCACCATGCTCTTCTGCTTTACCTTCCTCCACCCTACGTATGTCACAGGGTTCACTGGTATGAAAGTGGGCCCATGAGCAAAACCTCCTTCCCTGTGCCCTCTCTTTGCCTGCAGCCCCATGTGCAGACTTCCCCAGGCACAGTCGTGCCAGTGCCACCACAGGGGAAATCTCTGTGCTGGCAGAAAATGGTTCAGCAGTAGCTTTCCTTGCCAAGTCCCTAAGCGTGCCAGTCACTGGTGGAAGCTAGGTTTTGATTTGCTTTTCCTCTCCTTCTGCCAACTCAACATATGAGATGGTGGTACTTTTTGTGATATTTTAGTAGTTAACAAACATTATGTGCATGCTGTTAGAAAAATCCTACACTGAAATGAGATAGTGTAGAAAGTATGCCTTCCTTTACAGCACCTTTTAAATGATTTTCTCTTTTTTTAAGAAGCCTGTGAAACTGGAGCAAAACAGAGGATGACAGGACAAGCTGCGAAGAATGAACGGAGAGGAAAATCTCTGAGTTTGTGGCTATCAGAACAAAAGGCAAAGAGGTAGGATTTCATCTATGTGGTTGTTAATCTTTCATCCACTCACACTGGCTGTGAGGTAGCTGTTGGCTCAGTTTGTGCCACTGCCATACTATCATTGGATCTTCAATTTCTAAAGGTGGAAGGGGACATTAGAAAACTCCAGAAGGTAGGGACATGGGAGCCAGATTACGACACTTTGGCAGGCTTCTACTTCAAATGGCTTTGTTCCAGGCAAGTGAACTAGGGGTTGTACTGCTCTGCATGTGAGTTGGCCCTCAGAACCCCTTTCACTCACCCCAAAAGTGTCACTCCCTCTTTGAGACCAGCCCAAATTTACCACCACCTCACATACAAATATATGAAAAAGAGAGAACCCTGGGTTTATTTGCTGAAGCAGCTACCTGCTTAGTGTTTAAAACTGTGGTTTCATTTCCACAATTCTACATGGCAGCATCATAACCTTTAACAGTCCATGAATCAAAAGTCATCAGCTTTTCCCCTTCTGCCATAAGTCTTGTGATTCTTGCCATGTGCTTTAGTTTGTTGTGGTTAGCCGAAGCTTGCTTGCACATTTTTCTGGTTTAGAAACGTCCATCATTTCCTGTGCTCTTTAACAACAGAGGAATGCCAGCCAAGGAAGGCAGCCTTTCCATGCAGCTCCTCGCTCGTACGCACTGAGGGTGCTCTTGGTAAACAGGGTCACTGCTTCTCCATGTCTTGAAGCAGACTGCAGCAAGGCTCTGCTTCATGCCTTTCTGCTGGCAGGAGTGGGGGATTGGCAGGCTAGAGAGGAAAACTGGCCTGAAAAATGTCAAAAAAACAAACCAAACCCCAAACAACCAAAGAGAACCCCACAACTTTTTCACCAGTTGTTGAAAAAAAAAGTCTTATATATTTATGTGGAAATTTTCCTATTATTGTTATTATTTCAGCTTGTAGTTGGCCATGGGAATGTTTCCAAAGAAACCAGTACTCTGGGAAACCTTTTGTTTTCCAGAAAGGCTGTTATTCAAAAGCAATTAACATAAAAACATTAAAATTGTCTCACTTCAGAGACAGAAGAATGGAGGAAGGAAATGTAAGAGTCTGTGTGTGCGTGCAGGAGAGAATACAGCAGTCTGGGCTAATGTAGAAGGCAGAAAGGGGAGACCAGGGGCTCAGGTCAGCCTGTAGATGGGTGCAGTTGCTGAGGAGGGTCAGGATGGGGAGACCACACATGTGAGGGATGCAGGAGCAGGGAGGACACGTGGGGGCTGCTGTGACCTTGGTGGGTAGGACAAGCCAAGGAGAGGTGTGGGGCCCTGGGCAGCAGAAGACCCAGTGTGTCTCCATTTTTCAGGCCAGGTATGAAATTTGTGTTATATGTTTTGGCAACTCTGAGAGTCTGTTGTGGTGAGGTGCAGCTGTGGTTTCAAGACGAAGCTTGTGCTCTGGCAGCCCAGGGCAATGCTCCTGAATCGTCTCACTTCCTACCATGAATGCTGGGAGAGGGCACTGACAGCTACATTGTTGGCCTTATTTTACATAGGTGTGGTGCAAGTTTTCTCCACCATTTCTCCTGTGGGTTTTGAACCAGCTAGCTGATTTCAGTTGAGAGGGCAGAGGGTCACACAGATATTAAGGTGTTGTCTAGTTGTATGGCAGAGGAGGTCAACCAGGGAAGTTTTCCAGTTGCCCTGCAGCAGATCTCTCTGACTTTCTCAAAAGAGCACAAATATTTTAAAGTCTGAACTGTACCATATACAGCCTGAAGTGAGGAACTTTCTTTTGCAAGAGGCGTGCAACTGCTATAAATTTACAGATTATGTCTTTAGACCTTTCAACCTATCTGTCTTTCCTCCCCCAATTTTCCCTACTTACCCGGTTCACATCCACATGCATTGCTCTCAGTCAGCCAGAAATGTGGAAGAGAGCTCAGTCCTCCTCAGGGGGAGACCCGGGGCACTTGGGAGGCAGCCAGAGGTAATAATGCAGACAGAAGACCCATGGAAAGGAGAAGTGACAGTAAATACTGTGGAGGCTGAGATCACCGGGGATGGGAGAGATGAACTAGAGCCACTAGGGTGTAAGGGAGGGACACAGAAGTTGATTAAATATCCCAAACTGGCCAGGATTCCTGAGATCAGTGATGCTCAGAATATATCCATGTCCCAGAAGCACATTTGAAATAGAAATCCACAAAGACCTTTGCTTAAACAAAAGTTTGAAATGTGAAAGCTTGCGCTAATCTACACAGTGGTCTCGCACTCTGAGAAACCTAGAGAAATGGGGCAAGAAGGATTTCATAAAAAGCCAAAAGAAGTGTGAACAGCAGGGCTGCAAGAGCTGAAAGAAACTCCAAAAAGGCTCAGGGTTGCATGGCGTGCCAGTGACACAGGAGGAGGTGTCTGGGACTGTTCTTCTCCTGCTGCAGAAGGAGGCTTTGCAGGTTTTTGGGGCAGTGTTTCTGTGCTGGTGTTTTCCTGAAAACCTTCCCTTTAATTCAAAGTGCTGCATAAACTTTTAATAGATGATCAGTAGCCGGTACCACAGGGTCCCCTCACTTCCATCCTTCTGTCTTGTTTCAAGATCAAATTTTAATTGAAACAAGATGTGGCAGACAGGATGAGTTTCTATAAATAGGTTCTAAAAATGTCATTTTAAGAGGAATGTATGTGACCCGGTTCAAATACCAATATGAAGGAAAAAAAGCGTTAAACACATAGCCCCATTAGACACAGGAAGGTCTCCTTGTAAATTGTTTCATTCTTTGGCAGATATTTATTTAGGCTGGTTCCAGCAAATGATAACATATTTTCTGCTTTGGTGCCCAGTAAATGTGTTTTGCTAATAGTTTCCATTCATATTACGCTTTGTATTGTCATTGAATTTTCTGCAGAGATAATGTGCATTCTTACTAGCTGCTGCTTCTTTCACACTTTTTAAGGAGTTTAATTTATATAATCTGTTACGTGATATGCAGAGGAGATTTTGTTTGAGGTTTTTAACCAAATCCCCCTTAAAAATGTGCAATTTTTCATGATATAATATTCTAGGATGACCATATGATTTATCTGAGAAACATTTAGAACATTGTAGAGGCTGTGATGGAGGGTTTGAAACCCATGTAGGGTGTTTAAACTTCCAGTTGCATTTATGTAACACAGTATTTAAGCCATCTGAGCACCCCCAGAAGATTACCTGTATAAGTAGCAGAAGCAGCCAGGATTCAGCTTTTGTTATTCAATCTCTTTTCAACATATGAAGTGCTCTCAAACAGCTGGTTACGTAAGTTGAGGTTTGGCGAGGTTATATTTTTCAGTACTTGCCTCTCTGCACTGCGTATTTTCTCATTTGTTTTTTATTTGTCTTGCTTTCTGAGGGGTTGCATGTATCATCCTTATTGCTGAAGTTCTGCAGCAGCATGTACATTTTGAGGAAAATATATATTAGAAGTGTAAATATGTTTTCACTATAAAAAATGAAAAGCTAAGAGTGGCTAAAATAAGAGCCCAATATACATTTTTTTTAGTATGCTTATGCAAGTTTAAATAAATGAAACATAGACTTTTAAACACTATCCATAGTCACTGAGCCTTGACACAGTATTACTATAGTCAGCACTCAGAGCCAACTGCCATTTAAAGACCAATAACAACAGTACTGTGTTTTTTGGGGTTATATTATAATGAACTGCTCCTTATATCTGTTCCATGAAACTAAAGAAAACTTCACCCCATACAGCGTTGCTAGCTGTTTACATACATGCTACAGAACTTTTCAAATATGATGAAACCTGTGTTATGTCTGTGTGAAAGCCAAGTAGTTGTATTACATCAGGGTTAAGAAACAATATATTCACCAGTCATAAATGCAGAGTGCAGGCCTTAACATTCAAAATATAGGTGCCTTTTTTTTTTTTTTTTTTTTTTTTTTTTTTTTTTTTTTTTCTTTTAAGTTGACTGGTGGATTTAGACAGAACTCTTACATTACTGGAAGCTGTGAGTTTAAGTATTCTAAGCAGTCTCTAGCACGATGAGTCTCAGAGCCTGTATTCCAAAATGAAATATAAAGTTGCCTCAAGCCACAGACAGCAAGCTGTTTGTTTTGATAAGGTCTTTGGGACAGGCTGACAGTTTAGTTCATTGACATTGCTACTGCTTGAATTTGGGTATTAATCTTGCTATCTAGAGGATACATCTCAAAATGTGTTCTAAAACTTGTTAGCGTGAGTACTGGGGTTTACTAAAGCAGGACAAGAGGAATTGTGGTAGTGGAGGAGAAAAAGAGAGGTCCTCTGCCTAAAAGCACACAGTACGTCTCCTTCTCTCTTGAGCATTAAACACCCATTCTTCAGTAGCAAATGCCGAGGGCTAAAAGCTCAGGAGAAAACAGCGTGCCTTCCACAGGCACCCTGTTTGGCTTTCTCACCAGTTTGGAGACTTCTCTCTGGGTACAACATCAAAGGGCCTCAATTTCTTCCATCTCATCGTGGTTCTTTGTAGTGGCAAAAGTTAGTGATAGAGGAGGACTTTTAGTTAGGTGAGGCCTGAGGTTCCCAGGAACCTAGAAGCTCCTGACCCATCTTGTGCCCTTAACACACATGGAGTGCTGTACTTACCCGGCCACATCACACTATAAAGCAGACACACCCATTCATCGAACCAGTAAATATGTGAGATATGAGGTACATGCCTTATGAAAGTAAGCATCTCTGTGAACCTTCAAGCTGCCATTTAGATCTGAAAGCATTAACCTGAGCCAGAGACCTGTCTGCACCTTTTGCAGTAAAGAAACTCAAAGCATACATGCACAAGGCAGGACTTGGAGTAGAGGTGATGAGTAAAACCCCATCTAGACAGGGGTGTGAGCACAGAAAGAATGCGGGTATTTTAAAATCTAAATTGCACGTGTACAGCCTTATATGAGGTACTTCCTTGCAAGAGGAGAGAAGATTGCTGAATTTTCAAAATTTGCCTCCTTCCCTATATCCCCTTTCAATGCCTTTTTGATTTTCTCCAGATATTCCTGGCCTCTGTAAGAATCTGGTTAGGGAATAGAAACCATATTGTTTAACATGGGTGACCAGTCACACAGAATATTTGAATCCTGAACAAAAATGCTTGGAGATATTGGTACTGTTCAGCAACCCATAGGCAAAAATTGCTTTTATTGAACCTCTTCACTACATGGTTATATGAAAAGACTGTAAAAAATGTTATCCATTTGTGGTCAGAAGAAGTATCAAGTACAACAAATTACTCTTACTGAGTACTTCAGTTACTGTACTTGGCAGGGAATTTGCTTTAAATCCAGAAGAGCATTACAAATGAAATCTTCAGCAGAGATGCAAACCAATTGTGCAATACTGGTCTTTCTGTTCCTCACATCATAGCCCTGCTCCCAGTCCCAGATTCACTATGCCTACCAAGAAATATATTCTATTGAGGCAGCAGAAAATTTAAGCAACTCCTAACTGCAGGAGCCAGCATAGCAGCTGAGCTATTTGGGATGAAAGCACCATGAGACAACTGCAGTTCCAGCAGGATTTGGCTCGGAGATCGTGTGGGAAGCCTTTCCACTGCCAGACCAGTGATGAAAAAGAGAGAGGGGGTGAAGGGGACACGAGCTCCAAGTTGTGAATCACCACTTGTGTTGGCCAAGGAGTCTGCAGATGGAAAGGGGAGGGAAGCGACCACTGAAGCCAAGCTCTGCAGCCTTACCTCCCCTGCTCTCTGCTAGGAAGAACTGTGCTTTTTGTTTCCCTCTCTGAGATACACCACCTTATACAGCATTTTTCATCATCAATTGGAGCATCTCCCTCCTGCATCCTAATCAAAGGGTGCTGTCACTGCAGAGTCAGTCTTAAGAGCAACATCTGACATGCTGGCCCAGTCAGCCAGTGGATTGCTTGCCTCAGGCCTGGTGGGTAGAGGTCTTCATCTAATTTTATTCAGGATTAATGGCAATGAAGCATGTGTGGACTGTCTAGAAAAGGAAGGAGCCCCTATTGTTGAGAGAGAGCGCTTGACTCTTGGTTTTTCTTTTTCCCTCAAATACACATAAAATGTTGACACTTTCTCCTACTGGAGCACAATACAACCTGGTAAAAGATGGCAGCAAACACATTAAAATGGGTGTTACATCAAAAATCAAAAAGAGCTGAAAAAAGAACAGCTGAGGAAGGGGAGTTTGAAATCAAAACTGCATGCATCTTGAGTTGACCCTAATCCTAGGGAATATATCTTTCATCCAGCTACTTGGAAGTGACTTTTTACTGCAGAGGATAGGTACCCATCCAACTCCGTGTCAGACCCAAATGTCCTGCAACTAGAGTCAACCAGGAGTGGGATTTTGGACAAGTCTGCAGTGGAAACGCATGTTAGCCACAAAGTGGCTTCCAAGTCTGGGTTGTCATTTTCCCCAAATGTGGTACAGAAGTGAGATCTTTGCCTCTTCCTGTTGTTGAGGCCTGGACTGATTTACCAACACCAGAGAGCTGCACAGGTATACTCACAGAGTGAACTTTAATATCATTTAATTCCTGCAAGGGGCCTGCATTTCACCCTGTTTCCTGGTCCCTAGGGGAACAACCGGGGACAGTAGGACTCTTTAGAGCAAGCTTGATCCTGTGTCGCAATAGATGGAGCCACCTGTGTCTGTGTCACTGTGCCCGTGTCCAAGTCAAACATCTGACTTCCTGGAGTCCCCGGCCGGAGGGGAATGTTGCGGTGCATCATGGCTTGGAGCGGAAAGCGGATGGTGCTGTGGAGAGCACACGCTGTGACTGGCTCGGATGTAGGCATCGCTCGAGTGAGCTAATGGCAGCAGCTGGCTCGTTCCTGTACTTGATGGCAGGAGAGAGGCACGGAAGTGGGGGCAGGGGGACGTTTTTTCCCCGGAAACCTATCTGTCTGGCAGATATCAAGGCCAGCATCTGTGTGTTCTGGGAAGTTCAGATAGACATGTTACACCGCTGATTCAGCCCCTGGGCTCCCCAGCTGCTTGGCTTGGGGTGGGTTTGGCGGACAGTCCCACGTGAGCCTATTGCAAAAGTTTAAAACTTATTTTCTCAGCTCTTCCCCATTCCCCACCCCCTGCCAAGGCACCAAACCTCTGGTTCCTTTCTAAGAAACTAACTAAAGCTTTGCTCCAAAAAAAAAAAAAAAAAAAGCTATAAAAATATAATGGTTAATATAACAAAATGGATTTTCTCTATAGAAATATGTTGCAGATTGGATGACAGTACATTTCTTCCCTTTTTCTGTATTTCTCCCTCTTAGCAGTGCACACACATTTCCTCTGTGGTGGGGTTCCCATCACTGCGATTGTAGGCAACTGCTGTCACGTAGCGCTGTGCTGGGGCTGGGCTGGGACAGCCAGCAGCAGAGGAGCTGTCTGGCACAGGACCTGGCCTTTGCATTCCCCCTGTATGGAGAGGGAGAGAAGAGGGACAACATGCCTCTCCACTTGTCTAAGTCGGCATATAGGTGGTGATAGGTAATGCTAAGTCCCACTGAAGAAGCTTTTCACGCAAGGTCACCACTATGACACATGTAAAATAGTGGCTTTGATGAGCTATGCTGGCTCTGGGTGGAAGGGAGAAGGTTTTCCAGTACTTCTGCCTAGCCCCTCTTCACCCAGCCTGGCACCCTGCAGGAAAACTTGTTTTCAAGGTGTACAAACAGAGATGCCACCTCCTTCCTCCAAAGCTCAGTAGTTGGCTGATTGCTTTTTTCAGTGTGAGTATTCAGAAAAACATTCATAACCCATGGTGTCTCCAGAGGTTTGTGGTAAGAAAATGACATTAATTTGCCCAGTCTAGAAGCAGAAAGATGAAAGAATAAGTAAAATACACTGTATTCTTTGTTCCAAATACCTGGAATTAGTGCCCTTGTTGGAGACAAGTACTATAATTGGCTTTAATGTGTTTTTTTTCTCTTGTTTATAGAGCAATGCAGTATTGCTGCCACAGCACTGGTGCACTGCACAGCACAATCCACCTGTTTTCACTTTTTAATGAGCAGTGACTCTAATTGCTGTAGATACTGCACTAGGTGTGCACCCATGCTGGATTGCATTTTCCAAAGGGCAGTGTGCTATATGAGCTTCTAGAAAAGTTCAGGATAGTTGCCTGTGTCATGGAAAAGTAAGACTTGATTAACAGAGGTTGTAGGAAGCCAAAGTAAATACTAGAAATGTCTAAAGCAGTTAAAGTGGTGTCGATTAGTACACATGGAGGGATGTGTATATCTGAGCACTTGACATGATTGATTTTACATTGAAAAGGAAGTCGTTGTGTTACTACATTTTTTGTTGGAGGTCCCAGCTGATGGCGTTGGAGCTATTTCAATAGCCCACTCAACAAAAAATCTCAAATATCATGAAGAGTTGGGCCTGCATCCAGACTTTCCTAACTTACAAATATAGAAGGACAAGTAATGAGAGAGGAAAAGTGAAACTTTAAACAGCATGCCTGTCAGCAAAAAGCACTAGTGTGAACATACAACACCTCTTGGTTGAACCACATACCCCATGTTTTAAAAAAATCCCCCCATGTGAAAGGTAGAGGTGATGGTAGCTGGGTAAAGGACCATCTAAAAGGCAGGAGTCCTTTGCAAGCCTTTGAGTCCTGCCTCAGAGCTGCTCTTACCCCCTTTCTGTGGTGCTGACACACACAGCTGCAATAAACATATTGCAGACAAAGCAGCAGGTGAAAAGCTGAAGTTACTTAAATCAGTCAGAGATACATCCAGTTAACTTGGTTATGCAGAAAGAATGAATTATCATATTCTTACCCTGTAATTTAAAGACAAATGTTTTACAGTACAAACCCCATCATTATGTGTACATATTTAAAAAAAAAAAAAAAAAAAAAAAAAAAAAAAAGGTTTGTTTTGGTTTGGGTTTTTTTTACAGCAACCATAAGACTTTTAGACTTGCTAAGAAGTGGGTCCAACTTGTGGTTAAACTCTGCAGATGATAGTCTTGCTGATCTCAGGGTTTTCCAAAGATTAAAATGCAGATGTCTGGATTTCTCAAAACCCTACAGAATGTTCAGAAACATTAGACCCATTTCACTCTTCCCCAGATATCTGAGATGGCCATAAACTGCTTGAGCATCCTGGCAAGATTTCCTGTAATAGAGAATCTATAGAATACTTGTTAGCAGCTTATTAGCAATTTTAGGTCTTGTATTTTAGCAAATAAAATCAAAGTTTATCCCTTAGCTTTAGCTTAACTACAATAAATTATTTATAAGGTGCCCCCCCCCCCTCCCATGTGTATGCAGGTGCAATAGTTTTTCCATGGGCTGTTTTCAAAACAGATTACCATTCAAAACATGCATTTGTGGGGGGTGTTTTTTATAGAGATATATATAAAGTCTGAGCCAAGAAAAATAAAGTAACCTCCTGGTAAACCCTGGCACTCCTGTGATGGCGATCACTGTACCATCCCCAGCATCGCTTCCTACAGGAGCCTGAGGCCAAGGCATGGAGGTCGGTGCCTGCCCGCTGCGTGGCCCTGGATGTGGGTTTATCTAGATGGGAATTTGCATTAGCTGAATCAAATGGAAGTCATTATCCAGAAAAAAGCCAGAAGTGCTCATGCACTCTAAGTTCCTGGAAAAATCTTTCCAATGCATATATTTACATTAAGGTTTTGTACATGTATTTACACTCAGGGTTTGTGGACAGAGTTACAGTGTGACAAATATCCCTAATCTAGACAAGTTGTCAGGAAAGAGACAGTATTAAGAACAGAAGTGCCCACATGCCTGTTTGAGTGAAATCTGGAAGGTCTCCATATGTGTGTGTGTCTTTTTCTTTATTTACTTAAGCAGTTTTAAGTTTCTCAAGTGGTAACTGGGAGGCTTGGGTAGCCCTACAGTTTGAGAAACAGAGATATGCTTGCTGGTGGAAAATGCTTTGTATATTAGGATGGCTCTGGCTTCATGGCAAGCCATTTTTGATTTTCTGGTGGGCTCATTCCATCTTAAGCTTTGCTTCAATGGCCCTTTTGACAAAAGAACTGCTATAGAGGATGCTTCTGGCTTTGGCCCACCCTGGCATTTCAAATATCTTTTGCAGAAGGCTGCCTTTTTGGCAACATAGGCCATTAGCTTTCCTCTTGTGGTTTCAGCTTTTCTTCTTGCTTTTCCACTTGGAATTTTTCTTTTTCCTGTGCTTCTTTCTATTTTAAGTATGCAGTTTCTGCAGATCTGCAGGTGAATTCTACTGATTTTATACAAACACCTTCCTTTGATTAACTTGGTAATTTATTTTTCAGTCCTCATTTTTAAGATGAATATCACAGGGCTGTGGTGGTTTGAGAGGTTTTGGTTAGTTGTTGTTTTTTTTGGAGCAGGGAGGGGAAATGAGAGGTGGAGCAAATCACGTCTCCCAGGGAAGGTGGTTACTAATTATGCCTTGGAGATTATTTCTTAGTGGCTCAGATATAATTAAAACTTGAGCAAACTTGTATGTACTATTTAGGACAAAATAAAGTCTCTCCTTCTGTATGACCCAAAAAGCAAGGTTTTACTTCAAATATTCTTTTTTTAGGGGGTCAGAAAACTGCATCTGTAATTCTTACACATCCTACAGCACCTGAATTCTTCCCACAGAGGTCATCCCTGCAGCCCCTCTCCTACCCAAACTTTGACACCTATAGTGATACAGAGATGCAAAGGAAGGCTTTTAGGACACCTGTAACTGCTGGATTCTGATTATGTTGTTTGAGAACTGCTTAGAAATGTGTGTTGTAGGACAGGACTTCTAACCTGTCCAGCATCTCTTCCAAGTTTGGAAAAAGCTGGAGGTAGAAAGTAGTGATAAATAGGCCATGAAAGTAAAAGAGACATGGCCTGAAAGGCAGAGAAGTTCTGGGAGAATGAGGGCCCCTGTATCCCCTTGATTATTTTTTTTCCCCCCTCTTATGCTCATGCTGTCACCACTTCAGATCCAGTACTGGGAGCAATACCTTCTGGTGAAAAGAAGTGCATGCTATGTGAGCTAGTCAGATGATACGGGTGTTGAGTCAAAATCCACTGAGATGGTAAGACTCATTCCCAAGTCTTCAGAGAGGACCGGATCCCCAAAAGGCTTCTGGGCTGAGTTTAGGCAGTCTATGCCCAAACCTGCAGTCCTCTGTACCCTCAAACAGCTGCTGACTGGATCCTGGATGGTTACCCAGACATCCGAAGCTCTGCCTTTGGGTGAGCCTGGAGACATGTCAGCCTCAACAGACCTGAGCACCTCAGTGCCCACCTCCTGCCCATGTTCTGTCCTGCAGCAGCAGATACAGTGCTCTTCCAGATCACACCCTGCAAAAAGGCTATTGTAGGCTATTGCCTTTGTCTGAAATACAGCCAGTACAGGGATGCTGCTGCAGTTCCTGCTCTCTTTATCCAACTGCCCAGGGTGAGGATGCTTCCCCCTGGCCTTTTGAAATGGGCCCAGACTCCTCCTTCACCTAACAGATTCAAAGCATGTCTCCCATTCTCTGGAGAGTGTCCAGACTACCAGGGCTGTATAACTGTTTTACAGTGGATGCAATCCCATGATTACTTGTAGAGTTGGAGGGATTAATCAAGAGACTGTTAAGCGCAGTGAGCAGAACATGTGTGTGAAAAATGGAAGAGCAGGATTCCGCTGCTTGTTCTAAAATCATCCATGTGGCTTATGTATATTTTTTTATGGAAGATATAAACAGACCTTGGGGTGAGAGTCACTGCCCAAAGAAAGGCTCTGGAGAGGTCTGTGTGTCCCCATGGCATTGCATACAGGAAATGTGCAGGAAGAATGGCTTTTGTACTGTCCCAGTGTGACCCTTCAGAAGGACATCTCAAGGCCCACAAAGAATTTGGCTTCCAATTCATTATTAAGTAAACCATAAAAATGTGGAGACAGCTGCTGAAATAAATTTGCCAGGGGATGGGGGGGATGTCACAGTGGGTTTCAGTGTGGCATTTCTCAAGGGTGCAGGAAGCATGGGGCAAAACCAGGCTACTGACACAGAACATCTCGTACTTTATGAAAATTGTGGTAATAATTCTCAATTTACAAAGCTCATGGGAAGGGCTCATATAACACTGGAAAGGAGTTGTTGGTACTTATTTCTTAGGTCTCTGATTTTGTACAGCCTGGCACAAGAGATGAAGCATGACAAACAAATTCTTGGTTGTTAGAGGCCAAAAATATTTGGTTTACTGTGCTTTGCCATGAGCTTCAGTAACAAAAGCCCATTTAATATGAGGAGAACAAGGCTTTTGCCTATTAGCTGTTGTCACTTGTGCACACAAGACTGATGGAAGCCATTGACTCCATCACCGGCTATGACATACCCTCCAGAAAGGCACAATTTGAAGTAGTGAGTTATGCTCTATGTTCATTATTCCAAATACAAAACCACCATAATACCATATGTGTTATTTCAGATGATTAAGGATCACCCACTGAGTGTTTTATAAATTATTTCTCTTCAGCACAGACTATATTGTCAGGGCAATGGCTTCTGCAGTCCCGCTTCCAGTCCTCTCACCTTAGTCTAAGTCCAACTCTTCTTGAAATTCCAGAGATTTCCTCTTTAATAAGGTTATTATCTGACCCCACATGGCTTCTGTTGTCCCCTATGCAAGAGCTGCTATTCAGACACACTCCTAGAGGCTACTGGCTTTTTCCAGTTTGAAAGAAGGTGCCTGCAGTTTGGTCCTGAGCTGAAGGCAGACTCTCACCATGGGATTGCCTGCATGTATTCATCCCTGCCACATTTGCTGAGCCAGCTGGTGAGGGATGCAGCTGTAGACACAGGACAGACAGGAGAGGCACACACTGTACAGGCAGCCTTCCAAGGTCTCAGTAAGCAGCCATGACCTGAAAGCTTCACACAATTAACCACTAATTGTTTGTGTGGAGTTCAGACCACAGGAGCCCTCCTCCATGTGTGTGGGGTCACTCCTTCATGCCCTCCTGTGAGCAAGAAGGGGTTACCAGCATCCAAGTTATCTAAGTTAGAAGATAAGAGAGGATTTGGACCAACAGACAATTCTATTAAAAGATCCTTAATTGTGTCCCCTCTATGTGATGTTGATGCGATAGTCAGGAAACTAATGACCTGACACACAGTATGTAGACAATGTATGTGTGTTTATGGTGTCCTTTAGAGGCATCTCCTCCTGGGAGAATCAAGAGAAGCTGTCTTGTAAATCTGCTGTCTCTTGGGATATATATGGAACCACAGTCAAAATTCAAATAGTACCTATTACCATTGTTTACCCAATGCCCAACGCCCACCATGTATTGACCAAGCAGACCTGCATCTCTGCTCATGCGGGTTTATTGGTGTAGATTTATCAGATCTATACGGAGGCACCGAACATGCATGGATAATGATTTATTTTAACAGGATGAGGCAGGAAGCGCTTTCTTTTCATGCATGGGTAGGCAGCTCTCTTCAGAAATTCCAAAACCTGATGCTGAGAACTTGTTTGTGTGTGACCTGTGCTGAAACAGAAGTACTCACACAGAGGTACCTATTCTCCTTTAACACACACTATGCTTTGGATTCAAGACTCGCAGGAAAAAGGGACACTGTTCACATGTGCTGTGTCTGGTTAGGGGCTTGTAAATGATTTCTTCGCTTGAGAGGAGAGTAATTTTTGCATCCCAGATTTGGAACATTGGAGAAGACTTCAGGTAGTCCATGAACCAGATGCAGTTTTCTGGAGTGCTGTGCTGGGTATACCAGAGTCAAGTAACAGAGTCACAGCAGCCAGAACGCAAGCAGCTGATGGGAGCTCTTGCCTAGAGAATACGCTGGCAAACAGTAACCACAGCCAGCCCCCGAAACAACTTACTGTCTAGTCCACTAGTACTACGATTTTTTTATGTGGAGATTATTGATTTTAGGCTATGTTGTCAGAGAAAGGGATGTTCTGTACTTAAAACATGTTGTCTCCTAGGTCATAAACCATGTACAATTACACAAGCACTACTTACCAGTGGTTTAAACAGTGTTCGTTAGCTATTGTTGTTATCTCTCCCAAGAGATTACTGCTATATCTATCTGTAGGTTGTGATTTACAGTAGTGTAATCATCTGAAAAGACTGGATTTGTTAAGCTTCTCAGATAATACAAAACCAAGTCAAGCAATACTTACAGATACCAAATAGACTTAAAATGTTTTTCTTGCCAGAAACCATATTATTTTATTATGTTCCACCCATCCACTCTCCAACAGGCAGACAAAAGTGGTTTTTAATTGGGGGAGATGCACTAAAATGAGAAAAATACGAAGGGAATTCTAGTATTAGTGGTTATCGTAAATTTTTTTCTAAACAAGAAGAGTCAAGCAGTATCTGTACTGTAGCTGAACACTTCAGTCACAATAAATCAGGGATTTTCTCCCAGAACCTGACATCATCTGACAAAGTCTTCTTCCCTGAAGTGATTCAGAAAGAATCTTGCTATTTTGTCACAAGTATGTAAACCATGTACATGGTTAGAGATTGTAAGAGGCCTTAAAACCCATTGGTAAGTTTTCTAGTAATAAATTATTATATTAATTTATTAAAGATTACTTAGTCCTTCAGGAAAAATATTGTAATCATGTGAGGAGTTTGAGCTTTTTTCTTAACAGAGTGGACTTACAAGACCTTTTTAACCTTGTACTAATTAATTTTTACTTTGATATTCTTCACCAGTCAGAAGCCCTCACCTTTGCTTCCCTTCATTTCCTTGTGCTTTGGTGGGGTTTCACACTTACAGGCCTCTGTCGAAGGAGATCAAGGCACTTCTCCCAGCATGTGCTTGCTATCCCTGTCCTCCATGGAAGCCCATATATAGCAACTCCATAGGGATCCAGAACGCTGTTATGGGAGAAAGCTGGGAACTACAGAACAGTGAAATGCAGGGTTTCCAAAATGAGCTGTCCCAAGGCCTCTTTGAATTGAATTTTGTTGCTTTCCAGGACATGGGGCCAAAGTCATTCCTAGCACGGATGCAGCAGAGGGAAGGGCTGTGGCAGGAAGTTTCTGGGGGGATAGACCTGCTTTAATGAACCAGCAGTGAATAATCAAGGCAAGAGCTCTGGAGCTCCAGCATCCTGCTCTTCCATCCACTAGAGAGGATGGGAAGGATGGAGGCAGCAGCTGCAGCTGCCAAGAGCTTCATTCCTCTCATGGCACCCCTTCCCTTGGAAGCATCAGGACCCACATTCCTACAGCCCCATGCCACTCAGCCCCTGCCCCAGCTGCAGTAAAGCATCCTTCCAGCAACAAGGCTTTAGCCATACCCAGCAGTTCAGCTATGGCAGTTTTGCTGCCTGGGAGCTGACAGCTGTAGAGGCAGTTGCCTGCTTTGTCCAGGCTTCAAGACCCAAAGGATGGAGTGAATACAAGCTACCGAAGTCTTAAATGAAGCCCAGAAAACCCCACAGTAAGCTGGAGGTGACCCCCCCCCCACACACACACACACACACTCCAAGCAGTGTGAGGGGCAGGTAGATGCAGGGGAAAACAGGAGCTTGGCCTCTGGCAAACATCCTCATTCTTTCTGAGGGGTAGGACAGATGAGGCAAGGAAAATATGCTTTCCACCTGCCAAAGAGACTAAGGGTAAAGCTTTGCCAGTTGGACTATACCTTGTGAGTTGCTGGACAAGTATACTTCCAATTAATGTCAGTGGATTTCTGTGGGAGCGTAGCAACTGGCGTGCTGTAAGCCGTTACAGGAGTAAAGGAGGGGGGATGACAGGGAAACATATTAATGCAAATGCATGTGATGCATTTGGGTAATACTTCACGGATAGTAATGGTTGTACTTGAACAAATTAGTCCTCACCCTGACTGCTGGCTTTCTGCTTTACAAATGTGGCACTACTGTTAGTCAAAGTACATTCTCCCAAAGTCTGAAATGGTATTCAACACTGCTTCTCTGTTCAGATGTCTCTCTTTTGTCCTCTTTGCAATATAAATTTAACTTATTTATGTTTATCGAGATAACACCCCATAAATACTTTTAAATATAATGGTACTTCTCAATTTTGAATTCTCAAGCTGTCAGTAAAACATACATTAGAGCTACCCTGTGGCACACACAAGTACTTAGCTTATCCATATTTTCTCTGCTATTCAGTGAGGGAGGTATTGCTCAGTTCTCTCATAGAAGGTCCACATGCTGTTCCCAAAAAGAACCTAGTTAGACAGAACAACATCATGCATGTTGGCTGCTAGATCTTTCCTGCCCTCAGCTTCCTGCTAAAACAAATTCATTTTGATTGTTCCACATAATAAACTGTTGTTGATCAGGTAAGTCTGAATGATGCTGGTGACTGACTCATCACTCTTGGCTTGACTGATGCACAGCCTAATGAGTAAAAGTGAGGTACTACTGACTAAGAAGAAGGGCCAGTAGCGAACAAAGGAAGAAACAAGGAAAGAAAAGGGGATCTAGCAGCCATTGTATAGATAGAGAGCATTGAGAGAAGTCACTAATGGTTTTGCCAAATCTAAGCTGTATTTACTTTTCCAATTCAGTAAGACACTTAGGTTTTGAAAATGGAATGCATAAACAGTGTGCAGTAGAAATTAGCTGAGAAGCAACATCTTAATATACAGTGCAGGAGTGCATGGAGCACTTCTGATAGCGAGGGAGCCTGGGTTTCTAAACAGTCATTCCCAAAGAATGTTAAAAATATTTGTGGGAGAGAACAAGCTGGTGAAATACAACTTTCTGAGCTGCAGCCTGCTTATTTGAAGTATAAATGATCTTACAGCAACTATGTCTTTTCATATCAATGTTAAGCTTATCTTATAAACACATCTTCAGTACGTAAAGTAAGTTAAAAGCATCCATTCTAAAGCTCGGATGTAAAGAGAATGTGGCTTGGATGCTTACTGGCATGAAGATATATCCTGTCTTATTCTTTTTTGTTCTGTGATACAGTTGTAGCATTATCTGGTATCCAGGGCTTTGAAGGATTTATTGTAAGCATGTCAAAGACTTTCTAGATTACTTTGTTTTTGTAAATATTAGATCACAAAAACTGAGGAATGAGTCCCACAGACTTTCATTAAACAATGTGTCCCATTATTGTTTTTCCTGTTTTGAAGTTGAAATTAAACTAACATTAATAATACTTTGCATATCTATTCTTTCAATTAAAAAAAAAAATCTGTTCTATTAATTATCATGTCTGTAGAAATGTGTATTCAAGGTACAGCTTAAGCACTATCTAGGCACCTCTGCATATTGCTTGATCAGTCAGAGGTAAGAGGTGCCTTGCACGATCCCAATGTCCATGATGGAGCTTGGGTCAGATAGGACTGCAGTCCCATGATCTCACCTCCTTTGTGACCTGAGCAGTCCAGGACTAAGAAGCTATGGGGCAAGCCTTCCATGTGGCAGTTTTGCATGTGGGAACAGAGCATTCCCACAGCAAGTGGTAACTCTCCTAGCAGCCTTTCTGGCTCACATCCACTGGCTCAGAGAGCTAAGGGAGGTAAGTGCAACAGCTAAGGGCAGTTGGTGGAGTAGGGGGTGTGAAGGCTGTGTGGTTGAAGGCCAGGAATGGCTGAGCCTGAAGACTCTCTTGACAAGACCCTAGGGCTGGGACAAAGATGCAGAAGTGGGAAGACAACAAATCAGCAGCTTGACATAAGGAAGAGGACAGAAAGAAAAAATGGGCAGAAAACTTTCTGCCCCCTTGCCCCTAGACCTAAGTTTCAGGAAATTATGGTCATTTTGATGTTGGCATGTACTTGTCAGCAGCCTTCAGCAAGAATCCAAACCTCTTCAGTCTCCTTCCTCTGAAGGGTGGTAACGTTCAGTTGCTATTGGTTACTCTTCTGGTACCTCATGGTGCAAAGGTCACTGTCCTGAGGTAGAAGGTTCGTCTTGCTGAAGACCATATGGGTGTCAGAACACCACTGGACAGTGGAATTTCTGCTATTTTTATATGCTTTTTTAAAAAAGTATGGGAAACTAGTACTTTTTTTGTACTAATTAGTACTAATATTGTACAAACTAGGAAAGGTAGAAGAATAATCAGATTGTGAAATGAAGCACTCAAAAACTACAAAGTGCCATGATTAAGAGTTACTTGGTGATTTGATCCTGTTACACATATTAATTAGGATATTTCAAAACCAAGCTTGAGTCGAACTTTATGCTGACAGTTCTTCAATGCAAATATTTGACTGAAGCTGTTCATTTCCACAGTACTCAGTACCATAAACAGTCATCACAGTAGCAGCACTTGCTAGGTATTTTAACTTCATTTTACAGATGGGACAAACTTCTTCATAGCCAAGTGGCAAGTGCATCCAGCAAGGCAGGTTTAGAAGTCAGGATATCATGGTACCTTTTCCTTAACTCAAATGATTGTCTTCTGAGCCAGAGCCATACATAAAATATACAGGGTGGGGATGAAATCCTGTCTCTACAGAAATTAATATAACTCAGACATCACGGTGCAGATACATATCTTAAAGGTCTAAGTTATTCTGTTCACCAAACCAAATTGCTTACAAATTGGCAAACTAACAAATATCAGCATTTATCAAAATTAAATCCATATGTTCTTCAAATCCATGTATCATCAACTACTTCCAGATGTAAAAATCCATAGATAGTTTTAAGGAACCTCAGTTCTGCAGTCAGTTTCCATCACGATTTTCAAAATTAGCACTGTTCACAAGTGATATACAACAATATTTGGTCTCTTCAGGAAACAATACTTGTTGCTTTCCTTAGAGCCAGGTATCCTGTAACCACATCTGAAGGGAGCATCCGAATATAGGCAAATTCTTCAATAGTACTAAATCTTAGCTTGCTCTGGGGATCTGTGTAATTTGCCTGAAAAAGAAACAATGGTAGAGACACTATTCAAATAAAATCTCAAAACAGAATACTAAAAAAGTGTCTAATTACAAGACCACAAAATAGTGAGTTTCTTTTCTCAGTAACAGCACCTTTGTTCTACCATGTGCCCCAAAGTTTGTACTTTTTTCTTTCTCCTCGTGTCAGAACTTATGAGAAGTTAACAGACCCCTATAAAAATCACATTAGAAATGCATTAAACACAACAGAGGTCTGAAATAGTTTCATAAAAAACACAGTGCAAAAGAAATTCCTCAACTCTCTAAACTCACCCTAGCAACTCTGTGCCTTGTGCAGTCTCTCTCAAGGCAGCTCTCCAAAGAGTCAGTCTACTGCCAATAAATTACCCACAAAGAGACTGAATTATGGGAGCTCTGATAGCTTTGGACTGATTTTCTCCTCCTGCATACAACTTAGCTTTTAATTTACTATAAAGTGGTTGTTAAAGCAAAGGAGTCTCAGCTTATGGTTCTGTGACTGAACTGATAAGAAATGTGAACTCAGTGTTGTGCTCTGCTGCAGATGCCTGCTTTCAGGATAGCCGCCTGGCCAGCTAACCCTGGGCTATGCTTGTGTCCTCTGCTGTATTTGCACCCTGGGTGCCTGGGAGCGGTGCCAGTGTCCTTCCAGTCTCTCCCCTTCCCTGTTGCTACAGAAACCTTGAGCTCGGATGAGCTTGGGGGAAGCACAGGAGGGTTGGCTGGAAGAAGGCAGGCTTCAGGGTACTGCCTCTCCACCTTCAGCCTCCAGGACAATCACTGTCTGTTCAACACTGGATTTCCAAGTGCCTGCCAAGGCTCTGAAAGGGTCTTCTGTACCTTTTTTTAACAGGAGATGGTGGCAGGCTGCAAGGCACAGGCAGTTGAGATCCCTTAGGACATTGCTACTGAAAGAGAAAAGGCCAGGGAGAGCTGGAGTGCTCCCCATCCATACCGTTGAAGTGCAGAGCCCTCTACCATCTTTATGTTAAAAAGGATCTGTTGACCATGGTAACAATCCAGATAATTGTCTGGCCTGATAAGAACTGGCAGAAAATTAAGTGTTATTTGTAGCTTGTTTCTTTACAAAGAAATGCCACAGGGTTAATTAAATGTAGTCAGCTAACAGTCAAGCCATCAATTCATTTTCAAACAAATGGCAAAGTTAGGACATTAGGAGTAAATTTATCCCTGGTAGTAACTTTATGGTAACAGCAGGTATACATTAATTTTTATTTCACACTTTACATCTGGCTTGTGTAAGAAAAAGCTAACTAAGTAGACTGCTTTTCAAATGTGCCTAATTCTGTAATAAATTAGCCAAGCAATATCTTCAGTTTATATTGCACACCGATGTAGGTTAAAACATTACAGCAGCTCCTCACCATTCTGATACTTCATATTGGGCTGTACTGTTTGCAGACACTCATGTATGGTAATGAGTCATTTATGCCATGACTTCAGTCTGAAAACAAATGATACTGCTACTTCAGCAATAATTAAAACAGATTAGAAAAGTGAAGTAAGGTGATTTTGCAAAGAAAAAACTCTGTCATATTTAGAAACTAAGTCAAAGGCCACAGATGTATGCTCTTCAAATACAATATATTAGTTATCTCAATCTGTTTCTATAGTAACATGGCTGATCCATTTTCAGAAAAGGAAGAGCAATATAAACATTTGAAGGATTGGCGGTTTTTTAATCTGCTTTACAATAAATTACTTTGTTTTGCATGTTAAAATATCTAAATACTCATCTTGCAAGTTTGGAAATACTAGATTTATTTTGCAGTGTCAATATAGTAGATAATAGCTTTTGAATTCTAGGCTGCCTTACAAATACATATTGGCTGCTCTGCTTAGACTATTGGTAAATTTAATTCCATTTGTTATACACAGAAAAAGAAGACGATCAGTAGAATTTAATTGTGGCATTTAATATAACTGCAGGTATACTAATGAGAGTGTTTTAATACACTTCTCTTTTTTTGTACGTGCTAGACCACATTAATTCTTTCTTAAATGCTAAGGAATATATTTTACTTTCTTTCCATGGGGAATCCAGCATTCCCATAGAAAATATATTCTTACACAAATGCTTTCAGATTTTACGCAGAAAATACAGGGACATTTTTCTTATCCTAGATTTATAAAATACTCTATTACACGACATATCTTCCTACTAGGAAATGATCTTGAAAATATATTTAGTGCTTCTTATGAAACATTTCTAGCTTAGCAAATTAAAGGACACGCTGTCTCAGTTATCTTAATAAAAAAGATTTTTTTAAACACGGTATTTTTATCACAGTCTGGAGAAACCTTGCAGGCCAGGTAAAATAGGAAACTTGACTCACAACCCAATTAGAGGATGAAAAATTAAAAATAAAAAAAAAGAAAGTGGAAAGACAAAAAAAGGAAATAAAACCAGCACTGAATGGATTCATATAGAAAGGAGAATATTTATATTGAGCTAGAAAAGAGTACATAAATCACTGATGGAAAGGAGGAGCTGGTAAAGAAAAACTGAGGAGCTGAGAGGAAGACTCTTATTTCCCATGGCTAAACTGACTCTTAGCTGGTAGGGACATGGTCTTCACTCACATCTGTAAACTGCATCGTCATCTCGTTATAGTTACAATGACTGACTGGTTTTGAAATGCATCAAAGGCCAGTGCTGGAAAGCATTATTTGGTTCCTCAGAGATGGGGCAGTGAAAGGGACTTATGCCCTTATGCTTTCTGTCCTGCATGAGCCCCTCACAGCTCAGAGATGTTGCACCAACTCTAATAACACCTGGTGTGAATGCTACTAATACTTGCAAAGCAACTCTAAGGGGAGAGGATTGGAAACAGATGAACACCATTAAGTGACCCAGTATGGAATTTTTGCTGTTTTGTGAAATCTACTTATTACCATTTCACATGTCCACCTATCCTCCCTCCCTCCACCCACTGTATCTTTATAGAGAGGAAGGGTCCTTATACAAAGTTCCTTATTCAACTGACCCCTGCTCCTTGTCTGAAAACAAGTTGCTATTATATCAAAGCAAGACTGTAAGTCTGCCTCACTGGAAGGAATTATTTGCCGAGTTTGTGAGCAGTGTCTTGAATTTTCTGTCTATCAGTTGATCTGCAAGGGAGATGTTGCTTTCTCATTCCCTCTTGAACACCAAGGGTTACTAGCCTCAATCTGAGCAACCCTCTCCATTTCCAAATCGTGCTCAAAGGCACAGGCTGGAAACATGCCACCTCCTAGGTGTCTTATTTAAATGTGTTACTTAAAAAAAAAAGTCAAACAAAACATATACACTACCAAATCAAGAACTCAAACGTTAGGATGTGCAGGAATACATTTGGCGCTATAGGTATTCTTTGATGCCTTGCACTGAGGATCCACTATAAAGCAATCCTTAATTAAGTGCTCACTCTTTTTTTTCTCCTCATGCAGCCTTTCACCTTATTTAGTGTACAGAATCCAAGGTGCTGTGTTAACCTGCATCAACATAACAAATGTCTGTATTTACAGGCATTTCTGTGAGGTAATATCGAGCCTGTGGGGTGGGCTAGTGCCTTATGGATGAGAAACAGATTAAACTTGAGGAAGGGACCCTGAAATTCTGTCTAAGGCTATTTGATGTTACAAAGTTTTTGTTACTGTAGGTATTTAGTGTAACCATTATTTAACCCTTTTTATAGTCCGAAATACAGTAGTCCCATTCATTTCAATTGTAATAAATGCATAGGCTTCTGCAAAATAAATCACTGGGGGCTTAAGGTGAAAAGATATGCTGTTACTAACACCTGTTTGGTTTTAAGTAAAATTATTCATGTCACATAGGAACAGTGTCATCAGCAGATATAAAATTTTTGTTGAGCAGAATTCAATGACTTTACTCCCGTTTTGTGCCAACAGAATCTCTGGGGAATTCAGTTGCCAAATTGTAACTACTGAGACTTTTTTGGAGCATGTGCAAACTGTATCTAAGTCAAATGTGATTGGGTTTTTTTCCTTTTTTTTTCTTTTTTCTTTAACAAAATCATGTAAAAGAGCCCATCTGTGACACAGGCTATACATCTGCCAAACTCCAAGTTCCATCTCTGAAGCATGGGGGTATTTTAAATTCTTAAAATGTCCATGACAAGTGTCTGTGTCAGGCTGATTTTTCTGAAGGAAAGTTTGAGAGTAATGATAACAAGATTTTTTTTTTTAATCTGGGCCAATCAATATAACTTTGCCTCATCACATTCCTGGAAATTGCTGAGCCATCTTTTTGAAACTTTCTCTAAAAGATATAATGAAATAAATCAGCCTCAGGCAAACACTCAGCATGGAAAGTTTCAATCTGTGTGGTTAAAGCTTGAGAAAGTTAGGAGTCATGGAGATGGTGAGCCACCAGCTTTCACTGTAACACTCTAAAGAAATCAGAAACTATGAGGACTAATGCAGACTCTAGAGCTGGAAGAGTGGTGTGATAGAAGCCACTTGGCAGGAAAGGTATTTTATCTGTCCTGACACCTATTAACAACTTCAGAATTCTGTGATGTATTTGGGGTTTGGCCCTAAATCACTGGACAATTAAGCACAAGGCTGAATAGGAACCTCAGCAAGTACAGCTTTCACAAAAGCATGCAGCAGCTTTATTTAATTGTGGAAAGTGAGATGCTTATTTTGAAGAGAAAAATAAAATACTTACCGGAAGTCCTGAAATGTCAGAATATTTCTTGGCAGGCTTAAAGGACGGAGGAGCATCAATATTAAAATCTACACAGAATCAAAGGGATAAATTCAGTGTGCTACCTATATTTTAAAACATAAACTCGAAATTGTAAATAGGTAACAATACTTTAAAATGTTGCCTTTACTTTCTGAAGTAACTAGCAGCGCTAAGGCAAAGAAATAGGCAGCTGAATTACCTCTGAAAACATTTAGCCTATTAGCTTTGTAAACATACTGATTCTGCTCACCTCTCTAATATCAGTTCAGTAAGCAGATCTGCCGTCCCCAAAAGGAAAAATGTGAGAGCTATTTGAAATGTGATTTCTTCCAAGTCTTAATTAATTCCCTTGCAGTCAGATATTTGCAAAGAATAGCCATTATCATATGCATGCTGTATGTTAAGACCATGAAACATTGCTCAAGATTGCAGCTCTGAAATACCATAATCCAGAAAAGCAAAGTAATCTTTTAAATCAGTTAAATCTTTAAGCATGTGCCACTGTAAGCCCAGTCAATGACCTAGAAAATTGTCTGAATGTTTAAAATAAGTTACAGAAATCACTGTTCTTTGGTACCCTTTAGACAACTACTCACATTCATAAACATTTTTAAGATAAAGTTGCAATGTTTAAGTAGTTAAATCCCCAATTTTGGATGTTTACAAAAATATCTTGTACCTGACTCCTTTCCTTCTTCCTTCTTGTGATCTCCCCGCACCTCATTTGGGTGCTATGATCAATTCAAATGCTTCACTCATGTCAAATTTCTAACTCATCATCTCATAATTCAAAAGACTCTAATGCCACAGACAGCTGGTTTTAAATATGCAACTGAATTTCTTTTCCCACCTTCTTAAAAAAAATTTCCTATAAATTTACAGTTGCAAACAGAAGGCAACAGAAGTAACAACATCAGCAGATCGTCAGTTACAATAGCCAGGAACACACAGTAGTCTGCATTCTTCTGTAACAGTTGCATCTAAAACACTTCCAAAAAATGGCAAACTATTTTTGGATAAAGCACCAAGTCTGACAAAAAGTACATGCATATGCTCAATTCTGAAATGGCTCCACTTGCTTAAGTAAAACCTGAGGATCACATTCTGCCTCCAGCTACATTACTTTACAAGTAGACCTGAAGCATATCTAGATTAAGATCACTGCTGTAGCTCTGTTCCTGTAGATGTACACCAGCTAGGACTGCTAAACAGGACTGCTATTAGTGTAGTTTCAGCTGTGCTGAACAGAACAGGGGATGTAGGATTTAATTCTCCCAAGAATCTAGGATAAGGAGCTGGATAGGAAGCTTGGGCTGACGTCTAAGCTACTGCAGGTATGTGGCTTAGCAGAACCTATTTGAAAATAGTTCAAATGTAGCTAATCAAGCAGCAGCCACCCATCAGAAGACATCTGGGCTATATGCAGAGGAAGAGGCTCCTCAGCAGTGAAGAGGTAACAAAAACCTGATGGGAATAAGGACTTTCTGACCTGGTTTGGATAAATACATTTCCTTTATTAAACTCTCTCCCCAAATGTCTTTGAACTTTGTCACAATACTCCAAATTATTTGCTTCCCCTAACTTTACACTTAGGACTGGCAAGTATGATTGGACTCATCTTAAATGTACTACTGGACCCTGTTCAAGCAGGATATTGCATGCACTGATGAAATAATTTAGATTTGTTTTAAAGAAAATTATTTGTGTGGATTTTATTATTTATAAATACATGCAAAGAGTCTAAGCAGCTTACAGCTAGGATCATTTAGTTGCCATGGCAATGCCCTTTCAGAAGCAAGAATTTGTTTTAGGTTCTTCCAAGTTCTGTTCTTCTTGCCAGCTGCTGCTCCACCAATGCCGGAGTGCTAAAATTAAAAATAAGGTATTTAGAGAAAAAATAAAGAAAGAATACTATTTCAGAGCGTGACACTTCTATTTCATAGTCTTTCTGATACGTCTCATCTTGTCATGAACCATTTGTTATCCTGACTTATTTCATCAACAGGCTAATACACTGTATGCTTTAATCTTGGCTGCAAGAAAAACAAAGCTTTTTGGACTGTGTCAAAGCTACTATATTTACTATTAACTGAAGGAAATGAAAATATGCTTTTTACATGGAAATAGAAAATCAATGTGATTAGGTTTAGCCTGAGATTACAGGATGCTGTATGTACTTCCCATCATACTAGAACTTACTACTATGAAGTTGTGTCTAAAACTGTGATTACACAGCTAAATTTTCTCTCTCCGTTTTATGGCATATTACAGGTGCAGCACTAGCTCTTTTACAAATTATCTGTGACTGTAGAAAACACAACTGATCTTGCACAATGTAATGAATATTATGGGAAACTTTCTGGAAATTTTATTTTTCTTTCAAAGGATAGAAGATAGAAAAATAGAAAAAGAGTAATAAATAGAATGTTGGCTGCCAAGACAATTTTACATTTTGAAAGGTACACTAAAGGAAAGCTTGCCAAAGGTACTATAATGGTAGTTTTAGTTATCAAATATGATTGCTACAGAGTAATTTATTTATGTCCCTCCAGAGACAGAAGCTGCACAACATACTGTACTACTACTAAATGATCAAAGGACACAGATTTACAGCTTTACTTTAGAAAAGAAAATGTTCTTACAATTGGGGAATTGTTGCTATTTCTGTTAATAATTACTACCTGCCACATCAGTCTCATCAAAACTCAGCGAAGTTCTGCAAACACAGTTCTGCTGTGATTGGTTTATAAATTAGCATGTTAAGTTGCTGAGAATGGTGGGAGGAAGGATTCAATTAGAAAACTTTTTTCTGTAGACATATGATATATTCAGGAAAGATGCTCATGAGCTGATGATATATCAGGTTTTGGTAATGGATATCCAATATAGAAAGCACATACAAATGTTTGATCTAAGTGTAACACCTTAGTAATCCTAGACACTGCTGGAATATGAGATGAAAAATAGATGTACTACACATTACTAATTCCAGTTAATTACATGAATTTTCCCCAAAATCATTGCATAATGATTTTTTTTTCAGTAATCAGATTTTTCAAAAGGAACTATTGGGTTTATATGAATGTATGCCTCCTAGGTATGGGGCTGGGTATCACCTAACATACCCGCAATCAAAAGGCTATGAGTGATAAATGCAAATGAGCCAAGCTACATCTGCACCAGTGAAGTTCAGAGAAAGCTGGAGCAAGGACAGGTGGAGCTATTCATTGATCTACATAACTGTCAGGTCTTCTTCCTTTTCCCAAGGGATGCAAATTTCATTCAGGAAGTTTAGAAAAAGGCAATTTCTTCCTTATTCTCTGCTTTTAAGTCTACTCTCTGCAGTGAGGTAATAGTTCAAACTTGGGCATACTTATGAGACATAGACATTATTTGATTTATTTTCTTCCTTTTGAGGCAGGCTAGGCTGGAAGGATGCAAAAAGTCATCCAAATTGTTACTACTAATTCATACCAACAAAATGTTAGTTAAAACTCAGTATTTCTTCTCATATTATTTACTGTGTTGGGGAAGACAATTTCATGGTTTTATTATAACTGCCTATTATTTCTGCAGCGGTTGCCAAAGAACCTGTACATTCATTATTATTTCAAGCATGCAGACAGTAGTATTGCCTCTTTGGAAATGGTGACATCCCTCTAAGAACTGAAGGATCAGCACAAGGCCTCACGGCTATTTAATGTATGGAAGCTACATGGAAAAGCTCTGGGCGCAAATGGAGCCTTTCCAATAGGAAAAGATGCTGGTGCTCACTGGAGGATTACGGTGAGCAAAGTATGCAGTTGTTCAAATGCTCCTCATGACAGAAGTTGTCTGCAAAGCAGACATACAGCAACTTGAAAGTCAGAGATTAATTTTATACCCCCCTGACAAACCTGTGCTTAGTGATCTGTGCGATGCCCAATTACTCAGGTTTTATGCCGTGGGATATTGTATCTTATTCATACAGAATGAAAACTGGGATAAAATCCTTCTTTCTAAGTACTGGCTTAGGACCAGCAGTCTGAGAAGTTTGCTTGTCTAGAAAGCATTTGTAGAGTGTGCCAATGAGTTGGCCCTGGCACAGAAAGACAAAAATATATCAAAAACAAAGCCAACAGTGACAGCATTACTAGCCGTAGTCTTCCTTCACCTTCTCCCCCAGTTTAAATCTCAGAGTGTTTTAGCAGACTGTATTTCGTCAGCTGTCAAGAGTCTACAGGACTTCTGAATGTCAGCAGGCCACGCTTCTGGGGAGCACAGAGTGTTTGCTTCTAAATCTAGCAACTACTGGATGAACAGACAACACAGGTCTGTTAAGAATTTTAGGGACCAGGAGAGGAGTAAAATGCCAGTTACTAATAAGTCTCTGGCTGATTTCTATTTCAATTGCTTTGCAGCCTGCCTTGGCTAGGAACTGGGAGATGGGATTCCTACATTCACAACAGTATTAATTGTTCCTCTCTAGCTGTGGTAGTTTGTGAGATACCACACCATAAAACTTCTGCGCCTACCTTGATCTAGCAGGTTTTCTGACTCTGTTCCAGAATTTAATATCGTTCTGCCTCTGGACCAGTACCATTTTCATGTTATAACAGAGTATGCTCTCTGGACCATAAGGTGGCATGGACTTCAGATTAATATCTTAAAAATTGTTGACCTTTTATTTAGGTGTTAAGGTGACTTTGTTAATATTTACATGAGCAATACAGTTAAATAGAATCCTAGTTAATGTTTTATTTGAAGAGTTTAGAATTTAAAATTGTTAAAATAATATACTTACAATGAAGTTTGGATCTTTAAATGGTAACGGCTTGATGGTCGTTTCCACCGATCCTGTGCTGGAGTCTGTGTTCAGAAATTTGTTTTCATTCATGGCCTCTCCACCTGCACTCTGAAGAAAAAATACAATCTTACTGCTTGTTACTCTGAGCAAGTTTAACTGGAGATGGAGCCGTCTGCTGTATTGCCTACCTGTTGCCTTTTTAGCTTTCCTATCTGTTTTGAATCTTTAAAGATGTTGCATGTCAGCAGTGGGGAATCATGAAACAGACTCTTTGTCAAGCAATTTCCAACTGACACATAAACGGGAAGAGTGGAATAGTGGCCAATGCCTACTGAGCAAAAACAGCATCGTGTTTATTTTGGTACTAATGAAAGCTATCTCTGTAAAGTGCAAGACAGCATGTGAAACCCAAACCAGCAAAAACGTACATTGGATCTATTTCAGAATGTTCTGTACTAAAGCATTAACAGGAATATATAAAATTTATAAAAAGGGTTTTTTTCAAGGTTCTAAAGAAAAATTGATTAATCAGTTTATTCTCTATCTTGGCTTCAATCATGCCTGAGTGAAGACTGAGAGAAAAAAATATTTTATTATGTATTATTTTTATATACAAGCCTCACAAAATCTACATGGCTACTAGTTGCTGTTTTCTAGGCTTTTCTTTATGGTTTATTTATTTAGCAGGAAGAACAGTTGGAGAAGGTGTGTGTGTGATTGGAAAGCTAAAAAAGTTATGTGGCCTTCTAACCAATTTCTGATAGTTCTGCATGGCTGAGTTTATGTTGTTTTTTATTTTGTGAGTGCCCTGTAAGTCTCCATACTATCAGAACTAGCCCATGCTACATACCCAAATGATCCTTGTGAAATCCTGATCTATACTGAAGTCAATGAGAATTTCGCCATTGAGTTTGGCAGTTCACTCAATAGGATTTCATACCTTCATTCTTTTTTCTTGAAGAACAAAAAGCTTGGCTAAAAGCTAAATCAATATTTACTGAATGGGTGGTTAAAATGTTTCTTTACTTTGCCTTCAGACAGATAAATCTTAGAACAGAAAAATGTTTTCCTGAGAAAACCTGCACTGAAAAACTTTCTGTGCTGACACAATACTCTTTTAAGTAGGAGAAAAAAGGATCATTATTGTTAGTGAATTATGGGAGTACATCTAGAAACTGGGACTATATAGCAAAGGCCGTAATTCAGCATATCCTTCTCCACGTGATTACAAGGGAAGTGTTTGTATTCTTAACTACATGCATACGTAATTATAGGATTAGGAACTAGGCAAGTTGAACAGTGCCTGTTTTTAACATAGGAGAGAGGTCTTAAATATTCAAAGTATGGAATAAAGAAGCATTCAAGTACAATAGTCATGTTTCTAGTGTCTTATTAAAATAAAATATATGAATAGAGATTATCTATTTCCAAAACAAGCCAGTCCTCTGTAAGCTCCTAGTACAGGGGATACTGCCATCAGTGGAAACAACGCTGAAGTCTGTAGCTTAAACCTGATTACTCCCTTGCGGAGGACAACATTAAAAGGCAGTCACTGTCAGAGAAACAGAAGAAACACAGATGGATGTTTAGAAACATGTGCATTATGTGACAGTGAGCAGAGAAAATATCTTCAGCAATCCTGAGCAAAGTGGCTTTATACAATGTTGCTAGGTTTCAAACTATATTCTTGCACATGCACACTTCCAGCACTTCAGATTTCAGCAGTGAACAAGATGCAAGATTATTTTTTATGAATAAATTATCTCTGATACTGCTCATTATCAGTGTAATTTCTCTAAGTGGAGGAATCAGCACTCACAGTTATTCTTCAAAGCTTTCTTTCCTTTTAGTTGGTACCATTTGGTCAGTTTTAAATCCAATCCTGCAGTTTTCTAAGTATTCCGTTGTTTATGAAACAGGTTTTGAGTAGCATTTCAACAATAACTCAAAACAGTATCTAGTATTTTGAGATGGAGCAAATAAAAATGGTTACACAGAAAGGGGAAGAAGCTTCCCTGTACATATAGTCCTTAAATTCTGCAGCTGGGTACACTTACGTATTACACTCACTGAAATCAGTGGGTTTTTCTGTGTGGATTCAGTGCTAATCTAGCTGGCGCAATGGGAAGGAAAGTAAGGACCGTTCCTGGCAGGACAATTCCTGAATGTAAATTCTACACGTCATTTCTTTTCCGGACCAACCCCTAAGGGATTTCAGGTATTAGTGCTGCTAAGAGTCGGGATAACTCATGTTACAGGCCAGATGTTAATTTTGTTTGTGCCAGTATTCCTTGCACAGTGGCAGAGGCAGCAGGATCTGGAGCAGCAGCTGCTGCTTTTCTGGGCCATGCAGACACCCAAGCCATCCTCCATTCCTATGGAGACAGAGTGCCAGCAGTACCTTCTGGATCTGCCATGGATAATTGGAGAGTAGTGGTTTCCTCTCCAAGACAAAGAGTGCAGGCTGGTGTGCAGGACTGCAAAGCAGCTTGCATACTATAGTGGTATGCAATTGAAACCATGATTTCAGAGCCCTGTGACAGACTGGGAAGCAAATAAGACTTGAGTATTATGATCCTAGTTAAATACTGGGAACTGAGATAAGGACATACTGTAGAGGCATGCCAGTTCCCTCACTCAGCACTGCTTGTATGAAAACTGATTTTCAGCAGTAGCACTGTGGAAGAGAGGTGCTCAGCTAATGTGCTTTTCTTTCTGGAAAAACATTAAAGAATTGAGTAGAAACACTGCTTCCAGAATAACATGCTACTGCAAAGAGGAGTGAACTCCAGCAAGTACAGAGCTTTGAAATGCTTTCTGTGCAGCCTGCAAAAGTCTTAGCAGACATCTTCAGCAGTTTTATAGCCACAAACTGAAAATGTCTCAACAATCTACAAATCTGTCCAGCCTGTGTTTTAAAATGCCATTATTTAAAGCATAAGAAACATCATATAATGTTTCAGGTTTGAAAGTGTTTTTTAAGGGGGAGTGGGGGGGAATGCCAAATGAATTTTAACCAATATGGATCTACCTTTGTACTGCAAAACCCATGTTTCCTGAAGATGAATAATACAGTGACAAATATAAAACATAATTTATAGGCTGAAAGAAGATTCCTCAGTGAACAATTACTGTATGGTAAAGGTAATCCTTAACTTTTAACATTAGTTGAACAAATCTCTCACAAATGTGCTTGTTTGCTTGGTCGTTTAGTTTGGAAAGTAGTTCATTCTTCACTGTCATGTGTTGGGGCAAACAAATAGTAATGAATCCAAATCCTCTTTGTAGTCCTATGAAGCGATGACAGTCTCGTGAGTACAGTGAGGAAGCGCCTGTCACCAGGGAACACGTCCTGCTCAATGTGTGCTCTAACCCTCAGTCACATGTGGGCAACTTCCCCTTCCTGCCCAAGCCAGCCCCCAGCACATTTTCTCTACCCAGCCAGTCTCCTACCTAATTTCCTCACCCCCAGCGTCCTAGGAGAATCCCAAATGTTTTGTAGTAGGGCTAGAAAGAAAGTGTAACCATAAGCTGAAATTCTAGATAACTTCTTTTTAACTGCTTTTGTAATGTAAACGTCGTTTATGGGGAGCTCAGTATACGCTTCAGGGAGGGAGACAAGTGAGGTTGCCTTTAATGTGCACCTTTTAAATAAATTGTGTCTTTTAAGTGGTGGTTTATGTAACTGTATTGGGGTTGTGTGCCAAGGTTTTGGTAGCGGGGTGGCTACATAAGTGGCTTCTGTGAGTAGCTGCTAGAAGCTTCCCCATGTCCAACAGACAATGCCAGCCAGCTCCAAGAGGAGGAAGGAGCAGCAGAGACAACATGTGATGAACTGACCACAACCCCATCCCCTGACCCCCTGTGCCACTGGTGGGGAGGAGGCAGAGAAATTTGAGAATGAAGTTAAGCCCAGGAAGAAGGGAGGGGTGGGGGGATGGTGTTCTTAAGATTTGGTTTTATTTCTCATTATCCTACTCTGATTTGATCGGTAATAAATTAAACTAGTTTCCCCAAGTTAAGTCTGTTTTGCCTGTGACCATAATTGCTGAGTGATCTCTCCCTGTCCTCATCTCGACTCATGAGCCTTTCATTGTATTTTCTCTCCCCTGTCCAGCTGAGGAGGGGAGTGGCAGAGTAGCTTTGGTGGGCACCTGGCATCCAGCCAGTGTCAACCCACCACAGTAATTAGGGCTACACAAAATTTGTGCTACAATAGTCACTATGCAGTATAGGTTTCTCTCCATAAGCTGTTAAATAACAACAAAGACTTTGCAATGGCTTTATGTTTACAGGGTACATCTGCACTGGCAAATGAAGGTGTGACTTCAGTACAGCTGAACATACTTACACTAATTTTACCCCAAAGAACAATAAAAACCTAACAGTAAAGACTGCAGCCAAGCCATCATTAACTATGTTTATCCTTTCCCATCAACTCTTCCTCTGTTAACCTCTGCAGAAGTCCATGCTGCCACCTTTTCCCATGTTACCTTCCTCTGTTCTCCTCCTCCCAGTATCCTCCTTAGTCAGGCGTAGAGCAACCTTGACTAGAATTTCATGTTTTAAAAGTTTTAGACAGCAGTTCAAAGGCTTCTTATATGACCACTTGTGCAATTTTTATTCCCTCTATGAAGTTGTGTTTATGTGCTTTAGCTGAATTTTAACTACAACCACAGTGTGACAGGTTGGCAACCTCTATCCCTCCTGGGACAGACAGGAGCAATAGTGAGGGGTGCTGCTTCTTTTTTGCATTTCTTTTTACAAGATCATCTATTGAGTATTTAGTGCATCCCAGCTGGGTGGGACACTGTCCTCCCTGTTACGTACTAGGACCAGGTGACCGTCACAGAGTGAGGAAGCTGGCTGAGGAGTTGGTTAGGAGACAGCAAAAATTCAAGAGGGCAAAGACATGCAGCAAACATTTGGTAGTCCTAAGAGGTTTGTTATAAGAGCAGCCAAATCTGGGAAAGAGACCTGAGCTAAGCTTTGCTACCTTAACACTAGTTTCTTTTGAATAAAGCCAAACCCCAGGAATGAGCCTAGTTTGGACCCTACTGTATATGCTGTTTGTAGTGGGAGAAAACATGCACTGGGAGGCTGCCTATTCACAAACTACTTTCAGTTTTAGGTTTTGTAGATCAATTAATTTTTTCAATATATTTTTCCAAATTCCCTACCACAGATGTATTGGTTTTCACATGATTTCCAAATATTGCTCCATCTGTCTGGTTTTATTTAGGGAGAGGACAAGCAAAATTTGTATACCATGGAAGCTGAATTCTTTGTTTTGGCTATTTCTAGGTAGAATCAGCATTGTGGGGTTTGGGATGGGTATCTATGATGAGACTAAATACCAGGTGGAATTAGCTTATTATGAAAGTGCTCATCTGAGTCATCATGGCTTTTTTTTTTTTTCCCCCAGCTAGAATTAAAACTGCAGAACAGAATGATATATGCTGAAGTATCATTTCTTACCTATTTACTTTTGGATTATATTCTAAAATATTTTTTTCATTATTTTAAACTAACAGGCTTTTACAAAGTATAAAAAACATTTAAAAATATGAAGTCATAAAAGTCAAAGACATAAATTTGTGCTTTTCTGGCATTCTATCACTGCATAGCATGCATGTCATGGCTTAGAAAAAAAAATGGATTTGCACATCACTGAAGGTAAACTACAATTGGCAGTGGCCACTTACATGGTAAAACAGAATTTTAAAATAGAAATTAAACTGAACAGTGTGTTGGTAAAGCAAAACTTCAATGCATAAGTAAATTCTGTAAGAACTGAAAAGGGAGTATCTAATTTAAGGGAGCTTCCAAACCAATACTGTGAACGTCGACTTTCCCTGTTTTGTTTTCTGCAAATCATTCATAAGTCAGTATTAACACTATATTGAGTACAGTTTTTTGATCTAGTTTCATTTCTGTGTTCAGTATTTCTCATACTCTGGCTTTGTCTTACACTGATGACTAGGGGGTTGTATGTCACTACTGAAAAATAAGTAATAAGAGGGGTCTGGTTCTAAATCAGGCCCTCACACTTGATGATAATTTTGCCCCAAGCACCCCAGTTTGGCTTGCTGAGGAACCCTGTTGTCTCCAACCTTCAATAAGTAGTTCAATAAATAGTTTAAACTATTTTTACTTACTTTTGGCAGCTGATTTTCATAATCACAATAATCCTACCATGACATTTTTAATTTCATTAACACAGTTGTTTTAACTCAGCCTCAATAACTGTATATGTCCAATTATGCATGTAGTAGGTTACTTCTAAAGCAGCAATATCCAACTTGTAGCAACTTACTCAGCTTTTAGCTGTTTGCAAGTTCTGTGACATCCTGATAAAGCTGTGCTATACAGCCATGGAAGAAAATGGTAATTTATAAAATAGATAATACCTGTATTTTCACTAGCAGCCAATTACAGTGAGCGAGAATGCCATGTGAAAACAGAGTACAAATGTCACTAGATGACAGCAGCGATGATATAAGCAGACTTTTCAAAATTTGGAGTAGACTTTGAATGTCAGCTATTTAACAGAGTCCCAGCTAATACTGCTTATACTGGAACATATATTAAGCTGTTTGATTAATATATTAGCTCTCACTGTATAACAAGCCTGTCATAGGCTCTTGCACATTCTGAATATTTAATTCATTTAACTTTGCATGATGACATGACAGGAGTCATTAAAACTTGAACACGTACTGTCTGGCAGACAAAAATGCAGCTCTTTACATTCCTGGGAACAATTCACTGAGAAAGGTGTCAGAATTAGATGTGCTTAAGCTCAAGTTAAAATGATAGCTAAAAAATTTCTCATCGCCAGCATTATTAGCATAGTGTATTTTTGAAAGCAAACTCAATGAAGACTCAATAACAATGTAAGACTGAAGAAATAGCACTCCCTTGAACAAGATTAACTCTCTCCATGTCTGTGACAGAAAGGTTTGCTGGAAAGACTTATTCAGTAACGTGTAGAAACATGTCTTCCCCATCTGGTTGCATTTTACTTGTTCTTAGATTCAGCAGGAAAAACTTTTTCCCTCTTCCTTTCCACTCACCAAAATGAAGCCCAATACAAGTCCCCCCGCCTCTTCTCTCTCAGAATTTGGGTATATGGTAGCATTTCAGGAACATTCTCCCTTCACAGAAGGTCCTACCTTGTTTTGGGGTAGGACAACAAAATATTTCAGCTTGAAAATGTTCAAATGCCAGGCAGGGAAAAAAAACGAATCTTGCATATTCACAGCAAATTTTGTTCAACAGGGTACTGAAAAATTCAATTTACTAAACAAAACCACTGAGTAGTAGCCAGCTGAAAATGGGTATTAAGTACAGTGCAGATCAATGTCCTTGATTTCAAGCAGCTAGTAGGGTGGACAAGACAGTCATGCATACAGTGTAAATTGGAAGTAAACCCATTTGAGTCAATGGGTTTCATCATTGCCAACTCATCTTAAAAGACAAGGTTCCTAGTACAGGTTTCTGCTTCCATAAAAAGTACATCTCCCAAATGCCCAACAACAAAAATATTTTTGTTTAAATTATGACATTATCTTCAGATGCTGCTGCTGCTTTCACTTATCAAGAAAGTTGAGGGAGGGTTCTTAAAAACAAATGTTAACACCACAAATCTTGAGATTAGATTGTTGAATTATTATAATAACATCTTATAATTCCAAGTACATGTCACTAAGTGTACGTCAGCTTCTTCTAAGTATTCCCCAGAGGACTTCTGAGTCACATGTCAAACTATTTTTCTGTGCGAGACTTCACAAAATCTGCCCTTCCTAAAGCATCAGTTCTTTCCCAATAACTTCCTATTTCTGCTGAGTATTTCTGCTGAATATCAAGAGTTAATCAGCTATGCCAATTAATTCCAAACATATGACTGAAATTTAGAAATAATCTCGCCTGTTGGGTTTACAGTAGGGAAGGGGGAGGTGTTTGAAGCAAGACATAGAAAACTGCAAACTAAATAAACAAAGATTATACATAAGACACGTATGCTGTCCAGAAAGCAATCTGTACATTATGCTTTCGAACTTTCACACTGCTGTTTTGAGGTGAGTTAAAACATCTTACGTTCCAACTGCCTTAGAAAGGCTGAATAAAATTTTACTCATGCACTAAAAGATTGGACTGTCACAAAGTGATGGATGGCTTTTTTCCTATGTTCTCTGTAGGGCATTTCAATACCACAGACTCCAAGTGCTCTTGATTAAAAGGCGACATTCTCATTTAGGGTCCCGTCACTGCCTGAACTTCAAACCATTATCATTCACCTGCACTGGTGCTTCCAGTGACAAAATACTTACCAAATGTATAAAATACTAATTATTTTAGTCATTTTGATAGAGGTATAAAACACCCTAAAGCAAAGCTCTATTACGCTGTGTGAGGGTTTGAATTAAAAATTAAAAATGCAGCCACAGGGAGAAAAAGATTTTAATTATGTGCCCCACCTCTCAAACATTTCTTGCAAACATAGGGGAAAAAGACCTAGCAATTTCATGACACAAGAACTCCTTTCTTACTGATACTGCTTACTTAAGGAAAAAAACAATCTAGAAAAACTCAAGTTTACTCTGTTCTCTTCAAAATGATTAAACGTTCAAAACCAGAAAGAGACCCAACAAGCTTCAGTGAAAAGCTTTGATTTCTTCTCAAGAGATTTCAGATGCCAAACATGTTTTTCCATTTAAAAACTTTCAAGCACTATGATAGACAAAGTTTTATAACTTACAGATATTTCAAGGAAAAAAAATACTATTTTCTATGGGGAAAAACCTCAAATAAAATGTAATTGGGACACAACTGTGAATAGCTTCACACTATCCCAGAAAAGCTTGGTTTAATTTGCATTTGCCACAAAGCTCCCTTCGGCTTAAATAATTGCAAAGGATCTCTTACTTTTAGATTTCATCTGGTGGATTGGGACTATTCCTTGTTTATAACATTTGACAGTTTTCTTTATTAAGAAAATTGTAACTTGGACCGATTCAGGAGCTGAACGGCATGCTTAAGCAGCGCTGGAGCTAAAAATTTCAGTATGTATGGAATGAAGAAGCATGTGATAGTTCATACTTTCACAAAGGGTAAAACTGAGCCCAACAGAACATTTTGATTCCCCAAGAGAAAAAAAAAAAAAGAAGTATCCTAAATTGATGGGTCTTAAGACTGAAAATGGATGGAAGCATACTAGCAAAAAGACCAGAGTAAATGATAATTGAATTTTTATAAAAACTGCCAGTGCATTCCTTTCTCTATCAGAAAAATTCAGTTCAGTCAAGGACTTCAGCTAAAAGGCTTCTTAAAGTTTACAATACCTCATTTGATATAGAAGAGTTAAGGTCAACGTATTTCTGGAGAAAAGACTGGAGGCTTACAATGTGCTCAAGTGCTGTTAACATTGTAATGCTGCTCAGGGAGCATATCAAAATCCCTCTGTCGAATAACAGGCTTCAGCCAAGGTAGGAGAAGGATCCAAGTCCATTCATCTGCATGTGATTGAACCAGGGACAAGGAAAGCAAAAAGATATCAGCTCTTATGGCTGATGGGAAAGCAATTGCATTCTGCAAAAAAGACTCAGTTTTCTGATTCTAGTTTATTCTGTAAAACATTATCCATTTTGACAGGAAAAAACATTTGAGTAATAAACAAAACCAAAACATTTCTTCAAGGAAAGGCAATTAATCAGTTTCAAGTAAAGACGGGGTGTTATCTTTCTTCCAAAGGTCCTATTCTATTTATTTTTCTTAGGAAAAATAGACCTGAATTAGAATAGGCAAATTTTACTTTCAGATGTTATAGACTAAATGGTAAACCAATACAGAAAACAAAACTTTACTTTTGCATTTTCCCTATTTTTTGTGCATTTTAGCACTTCCTTCTATCTGTCTCAGTTGTCACTTTAAGTAGATAAAAATTCTATTTCTATTATGTTTCTGCTAACTACACCTACTGCTGCTGTGATGCATTAGTAAATACCAACAGTCATACTGCAAAGCCTTAGTGCTGCAGTCTAAAGTTACTCAGGAGGTTTTTCCATTTCTGTACAGGTACTTAAGACTGTCATATCCAAACACACTGTCAGAAAGACAAATAGGTACACCAATGCATGGAACATTCCACTTCTATCTAAAGCAACTGAGAATAAAAATATTCTTTCTACAAACCTTCAAAAAGTTATCAAAGGCATAATATATCAGAGAGCAGTAATTGTATCAGGTGCGCCAAAGGTCTTTAAAAGAGGACAAGAAAAGAAACTATATTTTAGTTTTTAAAAATCTTCAGACTAGAAATGTCATCTTTATTATTTGTCTCATATCATGGGACAGAAAAATCTGTCTGTACATGCCCTGAATACTACATCTAATTCCCTTCATCTAGCAAACTCAATACCAACCATTCCTGCTTTGAATAGCACACCAGGTCTCCTGTACTCAGCAAAATTGTAGGTGCATTATCCTATGGATACCTACATTTAACTGGATACTGAAAAAAACCTGATGACTGAACCAAAATAAACATAGGGCAAATTCTAATTTAGATGAAATAAGGTAATACAAGTATCTACTGTAGACTACTTTGAGGCTGCTCAGGAGGAAAAGGGAGGAGAGAGTTGTATAATAATGCTAATTTCAAGAGAAATTTCTGAAATATTTCTGCAGAAATATTTGTACAAGTAGGTGGCTGTTTACTCAACTATAGTAAGTTCTGTGGCCATACACTTCACCCTGATACTATATATTGAAGCTGAGGAACTGCAGCACATCTGAAAAGCGCCAGACAGTTCAGTGTTTTGCATACAAACTTGTATCTCAACTGTCTTTTTGCTGGACTTGAAACAGAACAGAACTATTAAAGACTTGACTCATCTCCTACATTAGAATTAATTAAGTTCTGGTACCACATCCACAATTGTAGTTGAGAAGGAAACATAGTATTTAATATTCTGTGATGGATTTAACAGGTTATTTTAAGAGGCATCCCACAGTGAATTATTTACCAAATTAAAAAGTACCTTTTGGGCAGATGGAAAGAAGGAGGATAAAAAGGGCAATTCTGTGGCTGCCACAAATAGATTTAACAAAAATTAAGGAGAACATGAAATTTCTGACTTCAGAAAATTTAAGGTCATTAATGTGAAACTCAAAATAGCATTGCTAGTTCTAGACTACGTAAACAAAGATAAGCAACTTAAGGCATAAGAACTTTCAGCTAACTACTTGGGTTTGAGGACCCTGAACACATTGTGCCCATCCCAAGGAAAAATGGCCTTCTCCTATTCCAGTTTGTTGATTTTAAGAGTTAATTTTGCTGTAAGAACATTGTGCTGTTCCTCCCAGTGAAAAGCAGTCCTACTAAAACATAACCATTATTACAGTGTTGGGAGAATCAATACTGTCTCAATACAGTCATTGAGGTTTGGGCTTCATAAATACACTATGGGGAAAAGTAGCCAACTAAGGTTCCCTGACCTGCCTATGGAAGGAGTGCACAACCACTTGTCTAGGGTGAGAACACACCCGTCTTAATCACATAAATCAGTTGTATGAGAAGAGACACGGTGACACTGAATCACTGAGGCCAGAAGGGGTCTTGAAGGTCAGTAGCCCACCTCCTGTGCAAAGCAGGTCAAAACTGATCTTGGACCAGACTGCTTAGGGCTTTATCCCAGCAGTGTTGAACACCAAGGACAGAGGTTCGACAGCTCTCTGGGGAACTTTCCATCTCTCTAGTTAGAAATCAATATCCTATAAAATAGAAAATACTGGTTTTATTAACAAAAAGCTCTTTTGGTCATGAGCAGTCATATAACTCACATTAATTACTGCCCTAATTTCTGCATGTTCCATTTCAGCAGTATTTTGCTGTAGTCCTGATGGTTTCAGGGCATAAATGTAACAAAGTTTCAGGGCAGAGGGGTCATCTTTTATTAAATGTACCTGTTTATCTGGAAAATTAAGACAAGCTTCGGGATGCACTGCATAGCAATACACCACTGACTCAACAGAATGACTTTCTAAGGCAGATAGCTTTCAAGCAGTTTCCTATTCGTTTTTAACTCTCTCCTTTCTCCTAGATGATAAGTATTTTCATAATACTCTCTCCCTTCCCTGATTAACATCCCCTGTACTCCTGGGATGCCACCAACCTTTTCTTCAGAGATGGTCTACTTGATACATACCTAACAAAACTCTAAGCAGTTGTTCTGTATTTAGCTTGGGAAGTTGCTGCTATATTTTCAGATTTGAAAAAATATGCTTGAAAACTTACTTGATTTTTCCAGCTGTACCATTGAAACGACACTATCATACCGTAAAACCTTGTCTATTATGCAGAAATGATCATAGGCATCTCAGCTTTTTTTTGTCTTTCTCGTTCTTTCACTAACTCAGAAACACATAAATCTAAGGAAGCAGTAAATAAGGCTGTGATAGGCACACTGCATCCTTACGAACACAAGGGTAAGTGGTGCTACAAGCATGCCAACACTGTAAGGGCAGAAAAGTAAAAAACCTAACTTGCTTAAAACTCTTTAGAAGGTTTCACCTCTAGGCCTGTAGATGTTTGCAAAATGAGGTATCTTTTTAAATCATGTCAGATTTTATGTAAGTCACATATCAGGCAGGTTGTGCACTGAAGCACAAGGAAATGAGGTATTTTGTCTATTTAATGAATATTAAGGACATATGATATACATTAAATCATTTTTCTCTGTTTAATAAATGATAAGAGGACAGATATGATACCAGAAGTCTCCATGCAGTAAATCCTAGCAATGGCCTGCAATGCTTTACAGAAGGAATTTTTTTTTTTAATGCCTCAAAATGCTGCTTACCCACAGCAAGGTCTTATAATCAGCAAGAACAATTTTTCTTCCTGAGTCAGACAGCACTTACATCCTGGGGCAGGATGATTATAAACCATGTAACTATATTCACCCCTCCCAAAATGATGGACTCTGCTACATTTTAATTACATATTACTCACAAAATAGTTTCCTTCTATCCATTTCAAATTTGTTTCTTGAATTAAGTGATGCATTTTTATTACAACATAAACACGTTATTAGATGGCATGACTTTTTGGCAGGGGTTTTGGAAGGAAAAGATTTCTGATCCCTGTTTGCACAACTGTGTATTTTGCATTGAAAGTATCATTAGACAAAACATGTAACAGAAAAAAAATACCTGAAAGACATAAGCAGACTGTTCTGACAAATGCGTTCAGTAGCAGGCTATGGAGTCATTCTCTTTGAAATAGAGAGCCTCGATCCTCAGCTGTAGAGGAGAGAGAAAACATTTCCACGCTCCCCTCCCACCACACCAGACTGGCTTCCAGCCTAGTGGTTAGGGTGTGTGTGGGGAAAAAGAGGGTTTGAATCCCCTCAGGCAGTGGCAGGAACAGGACTAACTTCAAGTGGAGGACACAGCAAGCACTTGTAAGGACACATGATATAAAAAGCAACTATCAGTGCCGTAAGTGTGACTTCTGTTCTACTTTTGAAAGAAAGGTTTTTAATATCTGCTTTCAGAAAGGCAGACATTCATGATTTTGAATCACAAGTCAAAAAAGTTGCCTAAACCTTCAGGGAGAAGTAGAACTAGGACTAGTCCACAGTATTTCCTGCTAGCTTATTTTGGTGGCATCTCACAGAGCTTGCTGGAGTTCATAGAATCAGTTAAGGTACTTAGAGACTGACAGACAAGCAGTATGACAGCTGAAGCTGTTTCTTTCCAGGTCTTCCTACAGGCAGGGACACTGAACCTACTAATGAATCAGATCTTGAACTGCTCCAGTTTTCATTTAGTTTGTTACAGTAAATTAATGAAATCTACAGTTAAAGAGTATCTAAACTCATGAAATAGCTCGCTTGTAGTGGAAAAGTGATTTTCCTTGCCACATGGTCCTGTCTCTTCCTTGTACTAAGTACAATACCTGTTAGATCTCCCTGTATTTCAGTCCAGTTCACCAGCACAGCAGGAGACAAGGGAGCTTCCTGGGAGAGGGAGAAGGTTTGGTAAATTAATCTTCTGGCTGATGACCTCTATCAGTGGCAGAGCAGGTCTAGTGAGTATTGATGCAGGCAGCAGGAGCATGCAGCTGAGACTTGTGGGGGTGGGTAGGAGTGAAGAAGATAGGAGGAGACTGGGACTCATTCCTTTTTCCTCATGAGAAGCTAACAGATTGCCTAATTGAGCCTCTTGAAGTCGCAGGTGTGCTTTGCAGTGAAACAAGACATGCTGTTCATTGATATGAATTCTGCTGTTGAGGGCCAGGTGTATTTCACAACACAGTATCACAACTTTTATGGCTTTATGCAGGTCTAAAAAATTGTCAATGTCTCTGTTCTGTTTTCTTGCAAGGCTTAAAAAATGTGTTTAAAATCCACCCAAGCTACCAAATGAATATTTCTATTAGCCATTCTAATCCAAAATTAATACTTTTATATAACAGCTAATGCCTTGCTAAAGCAAGAACTGAAGTTATTACCTAACACAAGCCTTACACTTTATAAAAATGTGAGAAACAGTCTGAAATCTCTTCAAATCTGGAATATCTAGACAGTTAAATTATTCCAAGTTTTCTTTTGTTAATCTGAACCTTTTAATGCACTAACTAGATTCTGAGATAGCTTTTTAGGAGCACTACCTCTCAGACAAAATGTCACACTAAAGTACGTATGTGAAGTTTTAGATTGCTCTTTCTCTTTCAAAAAATAACCTGTCCTATTTTATCACTTTATGAAAGAAGCAGGGAACCATCTTTATTATCTCTCCTAAATTTCTTGCATTTATTATGAATCCTGAAATTAAGTGTGATCATAGTAAGACTCTCCATTTTCTGTTAGCTAAAGGAAAAATAGAAATTCTCTACTAGGATAAGGGAGAAGGGTAAAAAAACCATGACACCAGCATACTGACACCCATAGTAAAAGTCAATACACATATGCTTTTGCCTTTCAACAACATAACACATCTGTGTTTACTCTAAATTTAAAATCTAATCACATTTGGTTGGGGGGTTGGTAATTCTCTGAGACTGGCATAGTCTGGTTTGGAAATTCACATACTTTTATGATTACAGATCATCTACAGCCTTCAATATGTGGTAAATGTCAAGCAAAGTAAATTCTTAACTCTCAGTTTTTAGTTTCCCTTTTAATCTAGATTGCTCTATAAAAGCAATTCCCTTTTTTTTTAATAAAGCTAAACTTAAAACACACATAACTTTTGCCAGATTTCCCTACAAAATCTGCTACTTGTCTTTTAATTATAATTTTTCTCCATCAGAGGGGATTCTGGTTCTTTAACAGATTTGACTTCAAATGTGCAAGTGACAAAAACTCGTACCTCAGGATAATCCTGGCTCTCATTAGTGGACTGCCTGAAAATAAGCCCGTTTTTTGGAAGAGTACAAAAACCCCATGGAAGAAGAGATGCTTAATATTTCAGCTGTTCACAGTCTGCTTTGTTGCAGAAAGTACCTTTGTGGACACATGTCTGAAAGGATTAGGAGATGTAAGCGGTGACCCTCTGAGTGCTCTATACAAAGAACTGCAAGTTTGGGGCATTTTCAGTGCTCTGTGGTCTGGTGACATGCTGTGTGATGCCAGACTATGTTACCTATCTGTGGGACAGCAATTCGAACACTACCTGCTAAAACTCTTGTTAAGACATGGCAATTTGTTTTAAACTGGCTGCTAGTTTTGTAAGAACCAAAATTCTTGGGTAGGGTTATGAATAAGTGCACAAGTGGCTGAACTGGAAGAGCTCACCTCAGCAGTTCTTATCAGTAACTAGCAACTGACTGCACCGTATCATGACATCTATACTTTATCCAATGGAAGTGTCATTTCAATTTAATTAGGTTTGATTTAAGTTAACAACCCCTGAGAGCACATTAAATCTTTTAAAGATACTGTTCCAGGCAAGCAGTAGATTCAGATTGGCACTGCTTCATTTAACCATGTATTTTCAGTTACTGTCATAACCTTAAGGGTTGAGAAATTAAAAAAAAAAAAAAAAAGTGTGGTCTAGAGCATAATGATGTGATTTTTTTTTAATAAACTGGCAAATACATATGTACTTACATCTCCCTACTATCACTCTGTATAAGGGTCCTGCTGTCTCTTTCAGGGCAGGTGGACTGATGAGAAACACAACTTGTTTATTACATTTCCAACTACAAAGAAAAATAATGCTCTGCTGTTACAGAAAGTCTTACATGGAATAGCATTAAAATAATTAGAATAAATTTAGTGTTATACTGATTGGAGTATACAAGGTCTGAATTTGTAAGTAGGCAATTTTTAATTTCAGATCAGAAAATTATTATACTGTGATGCACTAGAGGAGGTACTTCTCCCAGAACATGGTGAGAGCAGCAGTTCAGCTCACTAGTTGTAGTGGTACTCACTGATTCTGTAGTTAAACTCATTCTCCCTAACCTCATTTTTCAGGAAATTACAGCCAGATCAAATGGACTCTTTAAAACAAAGTTACTTTAAAATTGATTTGATGGTTTCCTACTTACAGTAATGGGCTTGGTAAAATAGCATAACAAGAAAATTTATTAAATTTACTGATGGTTTAGAGTCCAGTTCCATGTCATTTATGTACTAGGGTAAGCTCTCTGTCTTTAGTGGACAGCTTCTGAGTACATACTAGTAACCATGTTAATATGTATATATATTTAAGTCTTCTTATTGAACTGACAGCCGTCTATCAGAACTCTAATCTGATGATCTTCAGTTTATGATATAAAACATAATAGTTCAGTTATCTTTAAAATAAAAATGGAGTTCTAAACCTAGCAGTCACTCCTTTTATTTTCATGTTATTCATGAGAGGAGCTTATTTAAGAGGACCATAACTTTAAACCACTCTATTTTCTAATATTGTTGTATACCTTCTGTTTTTAAGCACAGAACAAGAAATACAGAAAGTGTAAAGTATACATGAGAGCAAATTATATAAAATGAAGGTTGCAAGTAGTACTGCTGCAGTATTCACAAATAAAGATAAAATCAATATATTTAATAATTTGACTCTTAAATACCATTGCAGAAGAGGAAGTTCAGTTTTCTGAATGGTATCAAGACCTGCTGTTGCTACAACGGTGGAGAGGAAGGAAGCAAAAAGCATTCTCTGTATTTCTGTACTTTAGCAGTTTACATCAATTCAAAATGCAAGATGAAACATGATGTCATTCTCAAAGTGAGGCATTTACTTCATCACCTAAGTCTGAAGTTGTTTCACAAGTAACGTAAGCAAGTATACACTTACCATAATATTTAGCATATTTTCTCTCTTTAATTGACCTCTGACAAATTCAGAGATTCCCCCCCCCCAAAAAAAAATAATTCTCTGCAAATTTTATCTTTAAAGCTTGCTAACTATCACGGGCAAGCATTACGTTTCATCAATTACATCCTGATGTAGAATATACTCTTTTAAAAGCTTCCTGTTGCTGTATAATGTGTAAAAATAATGGCGTGAACATTAAGGTAGAGGAATTGGTGGCATTTTCAGATCAGTGTCAAAGATTCTATCCCAGGTTAAGTGATAGTAATTAAAAAGATGGAAGACCTGGAGACAAGTCTGCACAAGAGCCCACGATGGAGCTGAACCAGCACAGCTGCTATTGGGAATCACAGAGCGAGGGCACCTCACTGAACGGTGCTATGTAAACCACTAAACTGCACTAGTTTTGTTACATGAAAGTTATAATTTAATATACACAGTAATCCTAAACGTTAAAAATCTTCTGCTGAAGCAAAAACTGAGGTATTTTTCAGTGGCACAACTGCATGGGAGGAATAATTGTGTAATGCAAATGAAAGTGATGTAATCAATTTGCAATTGTGCTTTCCTGTAAACTTGCTTTTAATTTCTCATTTGGTAAATACAGGCATTATATCCAATAAGCACATGTCTCCTTCTGTAGACATGACTGACAAGCCCTATGTGCAACGTGCTTCCAAAACAAACATGACTCAATACCTTTGGGTCAGTAACTCATACAAATGATGAAGAATGGTTTTTGGTAATGTTCCTAAAGTGTATCTTAGAGAAAGTACCAATTCATATGTTGGAGAAACATAATCAAAGTTGGGTTTATAAAAATCTGTATGCTGTGTGATAATTGTGCCCTCTTGCAGGATACACACAGTTATTGAAACTAATTGATTACATTGCTATACTTAACTGTTATATAAAAAAATAAATTGCATTTTTTAAATCTAGTTTTACCAGACCAGGGTGTCTGTCAGTGCGAGCACTGCAACAGCTACTTGTGACGTAAAGCACGTGAAAGAAAAACAAACCATACGATTTGTGGAATTTACAAAAAACCCTTTTTGTTTAATTTCACGGTGACAGAATCACAGATGTGGATAAGTTCACAGTTGGCACAATGAGAGGTGTATTTTCATGTGGGCTAGACACAAGGTTCTTGGCAGAAGTTACCCGTTAATATAATGGGGAGTACCCAGATCCTAAACTGACCCCTCCAAGTAGTTACAAGCCTCTCAGTAGGGATCCTCTTACCCATAGTTTGCTAATTAACGTAGGAATTAATTCACTATTTCTCTATTTATTTTACAACATCAGTTTACTTAAAATAGGAACGATTTAGTACACTATATATTTGTCTTCTTAAAGGCTGAAAACAGGCTGTAAAAGGCTGTTAAAAATATCAGAGGGGTTAATTAGGAAAGTGAGCAGTCAGAGGAGTTACAAGTGCTACCTCCAAACGTGTGCTGAAAGTGGTGTGTATTTAAAGGTGTGTACCTGTCAGACTGCCACATGAATGTTACTTGTTTGGAGTTAAAAAATTAAACTAAAATAAAAATTCCACAATGACTGGATACTTGATATATAATATATTCAGAAAAGTATTTAAAATTCATGGATGACCTAGTCCCTGATTGGCTGAGCCACTTAAAGACTGGTTAAGTTATAAAATAGAGCGTTAAGTGCTCGTTGACTGGCTATATTCTGAAGAGCTCAGCAGACTAGAGTATTTCACTGTCATAGGTTTCCTTATCCAGAAAAAGTACATTACTCAGCAATTAACTAAGGCCATTATAAGGACTTCCGGAGATTAAGATTAAATGAAGTACTGTAGAAGAAAGTGCCCAATGATCAATGTTTCTAACTCAAAAAATGCAAACCCCCCCCATTTCATTTCTGTTTGAACTGGCTGGCTCCAGAGCTAGTCAGCAACATTGAATGTGATTGCTAGAAGATCAGCGAGCTGTTTCTTGTCCCATTCCTGAGGTTACATGTTTTCTGAGATTTGGGGTTTTTTTCTTTTCCTCATGGAATTGATCTGCACTGCTGAAATCAGTGAACGCATACGCTGACTTGGACATAATGTTGAGAAATTACTTCTTCCTCCACTGAAATCACTTATGAGAAGAATTGCGAAAACTGTTTATCACAGACTATCAAAACTCAGTTTGAGTAAGAAATCATGGATGGTCTTATAATACTGGAAGCTGTCCGCAAACTTAAGTTTGGTGTGAACTTCAGAAAATAGTTTTAGAGGCTGAAGGGTTTGGGGATTATTTTTTTTAATATAAAAGATTTTATACATATTTAAATTATATACAAGTATACAATGTTTTATATCTGCATACACATACACACACAGGCACACACACACAGAGCAGTCCCCTCCTGGGAAATCCAGACTGTTACCTGTAGCAGACCTTGAAAAAGTTGTCAAATGTGATCGTGCCAGGCAGTAATTTTTCATAGTTGCAGTGCAGTTTGTTAGCTACATTAAGCACTATGGTTCATACTCCCTCTCTTAAGGATAAGCCCACCAGAAAAGGAAAAGAAACTATGTGACTGTCACAGGGTTACCAGAGCATCATTCCTAATGAGGAAAGGTTTGTGTCTGTGCTCTGGTGTGTGCACAATGGCTTTTAATTGTCTGGAGAGAAGATCTGATTAGAAATGCAGAAACGTTCCTCCAATATGATAGCTCTTCTGAAAATAAGCAACCTAACTAGCAGAAGGGCGTATTTTGTAGCTACAGAACTGTGATAGTTCATTAAATACTACTGAGAAGAATCATTGGGGAGGAACTATTTTTTTCCAACTCTTTTTTGATCACTTCAGCTACCAAAATCTTTCTCAAAGAAGTAATCCAAGACATACTGCATCTAAAGTCTATAGAGATGTCACCTACACACTGATTCTGAACCTCTTCTGGGGCTTAGTTTTGGAGCATGAGATGCTACCTCATGATCAGGGGGGCAGGGGGATGCGTCTGTGCAGCTGCACGGTGGTGTCACATAGTGCAGAAATAGGGGCTGCACTACGCACTGTGAATGGGGGTAGAAAGTTAGGAAAAACTCGCATTAATAGCCCCTCTCCCTCCTCCAACCCTATTCCCCAAAACTCAGGCTCTGAGGTTACATCTTCATTTCACATTTAGCGCAGGTCCACTTAGCTCAACCAAGAGGCTGTAAAACAAAATTGTATTTGAGCTGCACACAACAGAACCAGCAGCTGTTAAACTCTACTCGTTCAAGTGCTAGCCCCTCCTCGACGACAGATCAACTACCTCAAATTATAATCATCATCATGCACGATCAGGTTTGTGCATGTAGGTGCACACTGAGAGCTCAGGTATGGCATAATGTCAGGTACAAGGGAAGCTACTGAAAGCAAGCCATGGGAAAAAATGAACAACTGCAAGACGGTTTGATCAGAAAGTGCTAACACATACAACACCGACAGCCAAGTGATTGTAACCACAGCCTGTAACCGAATCTCAGTGAAGTTTTACCTTAGTTTTCACACCCGACTGAAGACGGCATTGACAACTGTACTGCCGGTTTAGCTGTATACACGGGGGGGGGAGGGCGGGGCACAACCTCCGCGTTACAGGGGGATGAAAGAAGAGGCCTGAAACTCGGCGTCCAAACGCCTGGAACGAAACGGCCAACCCGAGGGCCACCGCAAC